>NW_005842166.1:140097-158780 GCF_000455745.1 Alligator sinensis | reverse complement strand
AGGGGGCAATCCCTGCTGCCCTCCACTGCCCCATGCTGCATGGGGGGCTCTGCATGAGCCCCCTGACCCCCTCTCTCCCCCAGCCACCCCTATGGGTGCCCCACCCGGGCCAGCTCCGTCCCTTTAAGGGAAAGAAAGAAAACAAGAAAAGCCCCCGGACTCACCGCTCCTAGGGCAAGAGCTGGGAGCTGGGGCAGGCACAGCAGCCATTGCCGGGCTGGGAGAGGGGCAGGGGATGGGCCTGTCTGATTCGGAGATTTGACAGCAGCCCAATCTCCGAATCAGATTTGGCCGAATCGATTCAGGACAGTGATTCGAATCACTGTCCCCCGAATTGGCCAAATCCAAAGCGAATACTAGCCGCTTCGCACAGGCCTAGTAATTACAGTGCGTCAAAGTAGAGTCAATTAATCGAGTCTGCTGGAGCGTGGTAATTCCTGCGCTCCAGCAGACTCTAGCTTTTGATGAACTTTAGATAAAGTGCCCCCGCCACCATTTTTAACAACCACTATTTTCAAGCACAGGGACAATGATACATGAGACACTCTGGGCACTTTAATTCGAATAGTTCTCAGAACTGTTGTAATTAAAGCACACCCCGCCCACTCCCAGAGCACATGTATAATTAATAGCTCATACATTTCAAATAGGCAGACAAGGTTCTTTGGGTAAATCTGATGTCTTTTATTAAACCAGCTATGCCCTTAGAGCTTAGACCAACACGGCTACAACCTATACCCCCGATACATTTCAAATTGGAATTCATAGCATGAAAAATGTTCTGACCCATTGTGGTCTTTCTGAGTCCTTTGCAGCAGAAAAATTGCTGTAATAAAAAAAAAAACAAAACAGGAGAAAACTAAGAGCTGACATTTTCTGAGTGGGGCCTCAAGTCTAATGGGTGCTTCCAGTCTAAAAAGATTGAGAATCACTGCTTTAGTGGGACATTAAGGGTTTCAAAGGCACAGGCAAAAAGTAAAGACATTTTGCTAAATCATTTTCATGGTCTTCATAGCAGCTTGTTTAACTGACACCTATCAGTAAAGCTGTTTCAATGGTGTTAGTGGTGCAGCAGAGTCAGAGTCATGTGTAAAATTTGTAGTGCCTGCCTGCTGAAAGAAGAGAGCCCAGTAGTTCACTTACGGAGCCTGTGATGTCATCCGCTGCATTTTAGTTCTGCTTTACAGATATGTGGAGGTTGTTTGTGAATGACTCGGATTCCCTGTAGATAGCTTTCTTATTGTTTTTCTGTTGTTTCTCTCTTTCACAGAAAAGCAGACGATGTGCCCCGAATTCTGAAAGGTGTAATGCGAGTTGGCATTCTGGCAAAAGGGCTTTTGCTTCGAGGAGACAGGAATGTTCATCTGATCTTATTGTCTGCCCAGAAACCTACGATCTCTCTCTTACAGAATATCACAGAGCAGCTGCCCAAACAACTTTCAGTAAGGGTGAATCCTGATACTTCTCTCTGTTTATTAGAGATTCTTTCCCCTTTTCTAAATGACAAGAAATAGATACCCAGAGTATAGAAGAATCTTATTTCTGCTTATTAAAAATTAAGTGTGCCACACCACACGCAAAACCAAATGGATAAAGTGCTCCCTGTCCATAGGAGTTGCAACCAAAAGGAAACATGTTCCAGGGTTTTGCATAATCCACTTCAAATTGTTAGTTTCCTCTATATTAATGAGTAGCATACAGGCTTGGTTGAACTGCTTTCTTTCCTTAGTATACAAGATTCAAGTTTTAGATGGCAGAATATGGATCAGTCTTCAGTTGGTATCCTGTCTCTAATGCAATTTGAAACAATTAGCCTGAAAAGACAGTGTTCAGGAAGCTTTCCTGGCTTGAATGACAAGGTTTTGCATGTCAAGCCTGGGATATATAGAGAACATGATCTCCAAGGGCCTACTGCAGTGGTCCTCAACCTTTCTAGATTCAAGACACTACTCTGCAAGTTTTGGAATTTAGCTGCATCCCATTTCAAAAGTGAATATAAATACAGTATAAATATTGTAATATAAACAGCATATTATTAATTAATGTGTTATTAAATCATTGTATTTCTCTACTATAATATAAAAAGTAAAATAAGTAAAACAGTCATCTCTTGAGATTGCTCCCATAGCTCTGCCCGGCCCGATGCACATTTACTCCCAGCACAGCACAGAATCACTGACTACAGTAATCATCCAATGTGCTATCTACTGATATAGTGGAAATTGATGCTAACCTTGCAAATGTAGTATTAGCCAGTTGCTTACTTGATTAGTAAATTAACTAGTTGTTTTTTTCTGATTTATGCTTGAAGATGAAACAAGTATCCCTTTTTCCCCCACTTTTCACATCCTAGACATTAACTGAGGACAAGTATGAAGTTTCATCTGATGCTGCAGAAGCGACTATAGTCATCTCATCATGCAAGGAACCAAAAATGCAGGTCACAATTTCAGTTACATCTCCCCTCATGAGAGAAGACACTCCTGTTGACAAAGGTGAGTAAATCAGTGAGTCTGAAATTAATTGAGTACATCAGATATTTTCTTAGCCTTTAAGTACATAATCATTTCAAATAAGAGAACCATGGTGACTTAGCAGACACTATTTGGTCATTTGTAGGCCTGTGTGAAGGTCATTTGGTCATTTGTAGGCCGGTGATTCGAATCACTGTCCCGATTCGATTCGGCCAAATCTGATTTGGAGATTTGGCTGCTGTCGAATCTCTGAATCAGCCAGGCCCATACCCTGCCCACTCCCCCAGCCCGGCAATGGCTGCCCTGCCCACCCCAGCTCCTGGCACTTGGGGGGAAAAAAGAGCCCCAACTCAGTGGGTGCTGCCAGGTGAGGGGGGCAATCCCCACTGCCCTCCACTGCCCCACACTGCATGCGGAGCTCTGCACAAACCCCCCAACCCCCCCTTGCTCCCTCAGCCCTCCCCCCTGCCACGGGTGCCCCACCTGGGCCAGCTCCAGCCCTTTAAGAAAAATAAACCCTGAAACCCCCTCCAGACTCACTGCTCCTGCTGGTAGGGGCGATCCTTGCTGCCCCACACCATGGGGGGACTCTGCACGAGCCCCCCCAAAGCCCCGAGGCTGCTGCAGGAGTGGTGCGTTCTGGGGCTTTTCTCCGTTTTTTTTTTTCTTAAAGGGTTGGAGCTGGCCCAGGCAGGGCACCCGTGGCGGGGGGATTCTGAATTCTGAAGATTCAGAGAGCTTTGAATCGATTCAGACCTTTAAATTGGTCCCCTGATTCGATTTGGATTCGGAAATTTGGCCACCGAATCAGGCTGAATCTCCTCCAGATCGAATCGCTACCCAAAGCTTTGCACACCCCTAGTGATTTGGATACTACTGTCACAGTGCATCTAAACATGCAGTTGATACAAAGCAGCAAACTCTGGCAAATATCATACCAGAGTTTATTGTTCCTGGATGCCACATTTACACATGCGCCTGGAAACACTGCATATTGAGCTGGGTTACAGCAGTCCCAGCTACAGGGGCCGTGGGGGGTCAGCCTGCCAGCCTGGGGCTGTTCTGACCCAGCTCAACATGCTGTGGAGGGGCTGGCTGGGGCACAAGGGTACTCCAATACGGAGCTAACCAGAAGGCAGCCCACAAATGGAAGCACCCTCCTGACCCACCCAGCCTCATCGGTGTCTGCATGCGCACTGCTGTGTAATAAATAACACCGCTGCAGGATAGTACTTGTGGTGTTTATTGGTTTACTGTGACCTAGATGGGTCATGCACGTAGATGCAGAGACTTTACTGTGCAGCTAATTAGGCAACTACAGGAAACGTCTTATATAGATGCACCCTCAGAGTATTTTCACAGTACTTTCTCAGACCAGAAAGTAGAATTCTCCTAAAATTCTCTTAAATTCTCTTAAATTTTTAAAATTTTCCTAAACCTCCTGGGAGTGCTGGTTGGAGTTAGTTATATTCAAGATTTGCTAGTTTTAAAACTTTAGTTTTAAAACACTGTTACCTTCTAGTGGAGACCATACTCTCCACTTACCATCCTTTCTGCATTCACTGTTAAGTCTTTGGGTGTGATTTCTATCTATGCATTGTGATGCTGTTTTGATACTGTTACATTAAAAAAAATTAATAATAGTACCACAAATGTAAAATCTTTTAATACAAATTAAAATAATAAATATTAAAATAATATTTAAAAAAATACATTGTTTATCCTGTGGTCTTTTCATGCCTCTGGGTCATGAACATGTGGGACTAAATTATGAAAAGGAAATGTATTTTTCCCTCTTAGAAGAAGCAACAGAATCTCAGCCTGATCCCTGCGATGTTTTGAGCCAGCATAAATGTCTAGAATCGTTGGCTGCCCTCCGTCATGCTAAATGGTTCCAGGTAAAGAGCTTTTCCAAGTTGGCACAAATTCCTTGAGATGTGTTGTGCAGTTTACTACATGGATTTACTAGTTTGACAAAAGGGAGGGAGAGAAAGAGAAAGTAGAAAAGGTGCAGTTTTGCGCTGCTAAGCTGACCATGTTTGTCTAAAGTGAAAGCAACATAATTGAGATGTCCAAACACACATGTTCTGACCTCCGCACAGTGCATTCAAATAGAAATATTTCCAGAGTATAAAGGATACCATTGCTTTTTTAATGCAATTGGTAAAAGCAAATCCTGTGAACCAAAAGACTGTCCTGGGATGTGTGCTGTTTGCCTGAAGCCCTTTTTGTCTTTCTGTGATTACACAGCTTGCTGTGTTACAGATTCTTGTCTTCTTTGCTTATATGTTCTACCATAGCAGTGTTTGGAATGACAGTACTGTATTACATCTTTTCAATAGAGCAGATGTTCAGGGAGTGTTTCTCTTTGTAATAGCCTAGTTATTTAAGATCTAAGGTCTTTAAGAAACATCTAATATCTAGGTTTTAAGGTCAAAAAAAGTTAATACTTTTGTCTTGTTGTTTTGATGACTTGGGCTTTTATTGTCTTATGTGTTTTCTATTAGCAGACATCTTGTTTCTTTTCATAAAGGCTAGAGCTAATGGTCTGCAGTCTTGTGTAATTATCATCAGGATTCTGAGAGACCTTTGCCAGCGTGTACCAACCTGGGGGGCACTACCAGACTGGGTAAGGAGAGTGATGGCTCTTCTGTCACCCCCTTTGTTTTGGTTATTATTGTGTCTTAATATGTAAAATCCCCAACAGCATGACTGTAAACAATGAGAAGTCAGATGTGTGTTTAGGGCTCAAGATCCTACCATAACTAAATCCATTGCAATTAAAATGTACTATACTGTTCTTAAAAAAAAACAAACCATAAAACACCAAATCAGCTAGGTACTCTATAGACGCACACTTACTTCCTACAGAGCACATTTGGGAATCCTATTCCTGTTAAGTAAATAAACACTCAGTGGAGAATCTTATTACTGTCGAAACTCTTGACCACCTGGATTTTATTATTTTTTTCCTGTAAACTATACAATTATGGTTACAAAACCGTCTTCTAAAGGGCTGTTCCTGCAGTGCCCTGGCATTGTGGATGGCCTCAGTGAATACTGAGATATGGATCCAAGCAGGCATTCCCATTTCTTAGATCCTATTTAGGTACTTAAAATCCCTTTCACTGGGGTTTCCATGGGAGTGTTGGTACCAAAATGCTGCCTTGGATCTGGCCCGAAGAGTATAATTCTTAGGAAAAATGAGAGCTAGCTTGGGAAAGAAACTCTGCTAGGTCTTAAATAGCAGCCTCCAACCCTTCTAAATGGCCATGTTCAGTAAGCCACTGGTAGAGAAACAGTTTGCTTTCTTGAGACAGAAGCACATTTGTCTTTACAATGAGCTTTCACCATTATCCTTACAGCTGGAAGTTTGTGTTAACTATAGGACTGAGACTGTCTCATTATATGTCTTTACATGTTACAGCATGAGGTGGTAGTATTAGACATGTGTTTAACATATGATTACACAAACGTGAAGAAAAACTTTTGGAAGAGTGCCAGTCAGGACCTAAGGAAGGGCAGTTTGTTCCCAAAAGTTTGTCCAACAGCTCTCCCAACTATTCAGTTAGTCCAATAAAAGATATCATCAAAGCAGCCTTTCTTCTTGCATAATTCCTAGACCAAACAGCTACAACACGCCAAGCCTACTGCACTATGAGTAAGCAAGCAAGGGGATTTTCCAGGAGCTGACGTATTTTCATGGGGCGCAGATATGTAATACATTTATGCCATTGTACTTTACATGGGTTTATGCACTGATATTAGTTATTCTAGAGTCTGGAGTGGACAGGTAACCGTCACCCTGGAGGTAGATACCTGCAGTGCCTCACCTTTTTGGGGGACAGGGGGAGTCATTAATACAGTGTTCTTTTGGCATACCATGTTTTTGAAAGGCAAAATGAAGAAAAAAAGATCTTTCCTTGTAATAAGTATCTGAGTAGCAGCAGGTTGGGAGCTGAGCCTGTTCATGTTCTAGTCCCTGTGGATGGTGAGAAAACCGGCCTTTTGTAGAGGATACAGCATGACTGTTTTTTAGAAAAGTCATAGTTGCTTTGCTTGTGTTTTCTTAATGAAAGAGTCAAACTTTGTTTCATCTTCTCTGCAGGCAATGGAACTTCTTGTAGAAAAGGTTTTAAGCAGTGCATCAAGCCGTCTAAGACCTGGTGATGCCATGCGACGAGTTCTCGAATGTGTAGCCACAGGAACACTCTTGATGGGTCCGTTTTCAACTAATATTTATATTGGTTCTCCATAAAATCTCAGGAACAGCAGTTCATGTCCTTTGTATTAACATCTCACAACCCATACCTTATCTTTTATGGTTTCCTGTTTAACTGATGTTGTGGCATGACAGTGGAAATGCAGTATATTGGCACACTGCTTTGTCTACAGCATGGTACCTGTAACTCAGACATATTGGTAGCTTTGCTTTTTTTCAGAAAGAGGAGTTTATACTTGGAGTTCTTGAAAAGATTTCAGCAATTTTGCCCCACACTAACTGCTCCCTAAACTTTCCAGAACTTAATATGATTTTCATTAAAACTTGTAAAAAATATAATTGAAAAAATATTTCAGTTTAAACCTTTGTACAGCAGCATCGTGCCAGTCCCTGAGAATCTCAAGGTGAAACCAGCTTGTCGGCTTTTATTGAGCAAGACAAATGATATGCAAAATGTAACCAAACAGCAAAACTAGGGAAGAGATGTGTCGGTGATAAACCATAACTAGCGGCACAGCTAGGAATTGATAACGTGTATTTTTTTTCATTAGTTTCCCTTTTTAAACCTGGCCACAGTAAATTTATTGGTATCATGGTATCTTTCTTATCCCTTGTATTCAGATGGACCTGGACTACAAGATCCCTGTGAGAAAGACAAAATGGATGCTTTAGAGACAATGACCAGTCAAGAACGAGAAGATGTTACAGCCAGTGCACAGGTAGAAAAGGACAGCAGTCATATATAAAAGCTTTGAGAAATAAGCTTCAATAAAAACATTGTCTAAGGAGAGGTGTGTCATATATGTGGGTATGTGGGGTGAGTATATCCTTTTGCAGTTACAGATTTGAAACTACAGAGTCCATGCCTGCATTTGTAACACTAAAAAGACACATGGCAGATTTCCATGTGTTTGAAGGCTGCATCTATTGGTTTGGGGGTTTTTTAAATAAAGGAGTATCTCAAAGTAAACTACATTTCATATTGAAGGGTGAGGTTTTTTTTAAAGAAAATTAGTCCAGTTCTTTCAGTGTTGCGCTTGCCTCTGTGCAACATTTTTCTGTCCCTTGTGGGTTGGAAGCATTGGTGGGAGACATAACCAAGATGGGAAACTGACTGTTGGGAGAACAGTGATACTCAGGGTGATATTCTGTTCCCTTCCTGGTCATCCACATGTCCAGATCTGGTTGTTTGCTTGGAATTTCTGCTCATCTAAATGCCAAAATGCCTCATGCACCTCAGGAATTCTGCTGCTGGATGCATAAGCTTGCACGCCCACATAGTCATCCATGTATGTACATGGGCAACAAAATATAGCAGGAGGGGACAATAGACTTCCTGTCGTTTGGCCCCAGTAGTTCAGTAGTTGGAGCATGCACCTAGGAAGCTCAGTTCTAGGCCCTCTCCTTTGCCCAGGGTTGTTTGAACTTGGGTCTCTCTGACTTTTCAGCAAGATACCACACCACAGATGAAGCATTATCCAGTGCAGTCTGTGTCCAGGAACAGAATTCCTACCTGTAGTGTTAATGGCATTTTTGGTATGTAGACAACCAAAAATGCCATGTAGATGACCAAGTCTGGATACTTGGATGACTAGGAACGGCTACCCGTCCTGTAACACAAAATTATTGCCAAATGCATAAAGCAGATATATAATTACAATTATGAAGGTATACGTTCTTTGATCATTTTGTTATAGTCATAAGCTTGCAAGTAGTGGGGGGAAAACTTCAACTATAAAATAGTTTGCATATGTCTTTGTAATGCTATTAACTTTGTTGATGATAGGGTGGGGTAGCTTATATTTGCCAACATTAAAACTTGAATTAATTATATATTATATAAAGAAGAAAACTGGAGACTGTATGTTTTGTGCTCCATATCAAAACCTACCCCTTTTGGCCAGTGGAACAATGGTATTGGTACTAATCAAGGAGAAATACTTGGATATTGTCAGTGTGACAGGGCACTTAATGCACACCTCTCACTTTACAAGGAGAGGAAGCTGCAGAGAAGACTTGGATGGCAATCGAGGGGTGTCACCTGACTAGCATGTAAGGTCAGGGCTTGAGGTGATCCAGCAGTCTAGCCCTGAGAGCCACAGAGAGAGGAGCTCCTGGGCAGCAGGGCTGCAGCAGGACTCCTGGGTAACAGCTGAGTTGGGGTAAGCAGCACTAGAGGTTTGTGGACAGGACTTAGGAGTAGAGGAGGTCCGAACAGGCTCAGGAGTAGGGCCAGAGGCCTGGGAGCAAGGTCAGAGCCCAGGAACCGGGCAGAGATTGGGGCCAGGGGCCCAAAGCCTGGAGAGGGGCACAGGCATGGCAAAGAAGCCCAGAGATTGGGACCAGCACCCCAAAGCTCAGGAGGGGGCAGAGGTAGGAGCCTGAATGGGCAGGACACAGTGCCTAGGAGTAGACCGCATAGGTGAAGTGCCTGGATAGGGAATACAGGCAGAGGTGCGGTACTCAGGAGTAGCCATGAGAAGCAAAGTGCCCAGGTGAAGAAGGCAAGCCTGGAGTAGCCAGGGTTGGCAAAGTGCCTGGACAGGGAGGCACAGTCACAAGGCTGAGGCCATGGCCCAAGGGGGCAGTTGATCGATGTGATTATTAACACCTGCGAGGCATGGGTGTGGTATAAGAGGCAGTTGGAGCCACATAATTAGCTCTTCAGGCAACAAGTATGGACACCTGTATTCATGAGAGGAGTTCTGACTTGGGAAGCCCTGGGACAGCCTCCGTGTTTCTAAAAGATAGCATCAAGGTGTGGCAGACAAGAAGAAGGGGAGAGTGCCCAAAGACAGCCAGACGAGACAAGGGCTGAGCTGCCACCAGGGGGTGTCACACCACCTTGGGGACCAGCACTTGTTACACTCAGGCAACGTTATGCAATTTTTAAAAGTGAATAATAGAATTTCTTGTAAACCGGCCAGACCATGCTAAGAAACGGTAAACATGGTTTTGAGTTTGACCAAGCTTGCCTGAACCCTGCAGGGTTGCAGGCTGAACTCAGATACTTGATGCAAATATTCAGATTGATCCTGCTTCTGAGTCATGTATAGCCTGTGAAACACTCTTAGCTCTCATCCAGGTAAAACACTGAATTTTCATCTTCTCTGCTGATATGTTGTTTCATGAAGGAGTAAATTACCTCAGTTTAGTTTCCACTTACTGTGGGATAGATCAGAGTGGGCCAGCAACACGTTAATCCTCTCCTCATTTACTTCATCAAATATGTTCACCAGTCCACACATTGGTTCCTTGTGTTGGAAGATTGCTACTTTTTTATTTGTATTCTTTCTCTTGCAAATTCAGATACAGTAGTTTGCAGTTCTTAAAGGGCCTGGCTGAAAGCCCATTACAGTCAATATAAAGACTCAACGACCTTTGGATGAGTCAAAATTTGGTTTGATTTTTCTGTGGAATAGACTACCTTAGCTTCCAGTGACTCAGCATGCTTGCTTAGGGCCTCATATTCATGTATCAAATATAGATACAAAGAATATGTTGTCATCAGTAACTATTAATTCCAGGCTGAATAGTGTGTGACATTAAGGGCTGCTGCACACAGAAAGCATTGCAAACTGATGTACTATCAGCCCTGCCCTGCCTACTACTATCCTCATACGAGTTGGATCCTTAATATTTCTCCTCCTTCTTCCCCTAGCATGCTTTAAGAATGCTAGCTTTCAGGCAGATACACAAAGTACTTGGAATGGACCCTTTGCCACCTCCTAAAAATAGACTTAATGAACGCAACAGAAAAAGGAGACGAGACGTCAGTGAGACGACAGAGGGCGAGGGCGACGGGAAGAAAGACAAAAAAGAGGAAGATGACAGTGATGCCTAACCACTGCTGTGGCAGTCATCAGGACAAAGTTCACATTGCTTTAATTTTTAATATAGAAGCTGCTGTTTCGTCTGACATTTGACAATTGTACTATTTTTTTCCTTGAAATAATGTATTGTAGATGTTTTAAATGGTGCTTAAATCATTGCTGAAATTGCATCATTCCACAGTGGTAAAGTTGCTCTGGCAACAGTTCTTCTATTATGTCCCTTCCTAGCCACCCCACTACAAAAGAAAGTACCCATAGCAGAACAGGTGGACTAAGGCAGGCATTTTTATTTAAATCTGACATCTCTTGTAAGCTCATAAATGCCCCATTACATGTGAAGCAGGGGTGTCAAACTCAGCTGCTATCCCAGGCTGGATGCAGATCCAGAAGCTCTGGCTCCCGCCATGTGCCAGAGCCAGAGCTGTTACTGCTGTCATGCCATAGTGGCAGCTCCAGCTCTGCCTCCACCACAAGTCACACAGCAGGGTGCTGGCAGCTGGGGGAGGTAGAGCCATGGCAGTGATGACAGGCAACACAGCTGTGGTGGGGGCGACTGGAGCTCTGTCAGCCCTTGCTTGCTCTCCTGCCACTGATCACCAGGCCCACTGAGGTCTAAGAGCCCCAGATTCTGCAGCAGTCTGCTTCCCCAGCCTCCTACCAGGCATGCCCCCAAACCTGCTGGTAGCCCAGCAGGCTAGACAGAGGAGGTCTGTGGGCTGGATTTGGCCTGCAGGCTGCATGTTTAACACCCTTGATGTAAAGAAAAGCACAGGATTATTGTATTAGTGTCTTTAAAGATGCTTCCTTGTTCACTTTAGATTTTCAGCCTCAAATTGGAGTACATTTCTAACCTGATCTAGAGTGTCTGAATGGACAAAATTATGGGGGTTGGGAGGGGCTCTTGCACTTTATGAGCTCCCATTTTGGAGCAGTACAGAGGTACATAAGCCACTTTCTTAGCTATTTTGGGGTGCGGAAAAAAAGCCAACTTATAAGTGACAGTTGGAAGTGGAAATGAACCTGCAGAAATAGCAGAGTATTAAATATTTAATTGCCTTGGATTTGCAGTTCTCCATTAGACACGGTATGCTTTAAAACATCTCTGTAACATGCTACCTAAAAATTAAAAAATAATAGTTTCTCTTGTTTAGTACTGTGGTTAAAAACTTTGCAGTTTTCTTTAGAGAGTGTTAAATATCTTCCAGCAGAAATGACAGCCTGACTAAGTGCCACATTAAACCATCAGAAGTGGTAACAGAATCAGAGTGCTAACTTTCTAATACATGTTGTTTAATAGTATCACCTAACCACAGGGAGATTCTCTGTGTCTCAATGAGTGCCTTCTACAGAGAAGTGGCCAGGACTCTCGCAATGAAAAGCTATTCCGTAGTGTCTGAGGACCTTTCCTTTCCTTTCCTTTCCTTTCCTTTCCTTTCCTTTTCTACAGTTTTAACTCTTGTCAGTTTGTGCAGGCAGGAATCTCTCAAAAATAGAAAATTCCCAGGCACTGATGGACTTACTGTTGTAGTCTACCACTTCACAAAACCTGACGCTGAGCAATTGAGGGTGTCTTTAATTCCATAGAGGGAAATGGGGATAAAGGAATTGGTCTTGGCCTTTGGGTGGAATTTTCTCACTCTTTAGATGCCTAAATGGCACTTAATAGCTGTGTAAATGGCATTTTTGGCATGTATGCACAGTGTGCAGTTCTGTTACCAATGTGTCTGCATGGCTACCAAGAGTGCATAGTAGTGTATGCACTAGCCAGGCAGCAAACACACCCACATCCTGGAAAAAGCAAGGCATTATTGTGTTATAATCTCAGTAGGTAAGGGGTTAAGGCATTCTTGCAGGAAACAGGATGATGGGTTCTAGACCCTCCCATCATCTGTGTCCCTCTGATGTCATCACATACTGCTTTAAAACACCACATGCCTGATTAGGCATTTTCCAAGCTTTCCTCCAGCAGCACCCTCAGATGCATCCCGTCCAACCCCATGGACATGTACACGTTCAGTTTTTCTAAATAGTCCCTAACCTGTTCTTTTGCCACTGATGGCTACTTACCTCCTCCCCAAACTATGCTGCCAGGTGCAGTAATCTGGGAGCTGACATTGCCTGTGAAGACTCAGGTGAAAAAAGAATTGAGCACTTCAGCCTTTGCTGCATCCCCTGTGACTAGGTGGCCTCCCCCATTTTGTGAAGGACCCACACTTTCCCTGATCCTTCTCTGATCCTCCATGTGGATACTTAGGCATCTATACTGCAAGGGTAACATAATCAAATTGTGCATAAGTGCCAACAATGTCATTTACACAGTTGGTGAGTGCCCTATAGGCACATAAAGTGTAATGAATTTAGGCCTTGGTGTATAACCAGCAAGCCCTGCTGGGAAAGCTGAGAGCCTAGAGCTGGACAGGCCATACTATTCGAACGAAGCTGTATGTGGCAGGTTTCTCAGCTGGTTGCACAATGCATTTGATAAGAAAGACCTTTCTTGATAGTATTGTGATTTATTGTCACTTAACACAGTTTGTTTGGTTATTTTACCTTATAAGTGTTTAAAGGACAGCCTGTAATGTGGCTTTAACATTTGATTGTCTTTGTAGTGCTATCCAGTTAAAAGGAGACAATTTTAAACAAATAAAGGAGTGCTATGCTTCCATTTTCTGTGTAATGTGTAGTGTTTAATCAATGAATGCTGCAAGAAGGTGCTCACTAGTCAGTTAGCTGAGAGCCTGGATAGTGATTGTCCCAAACATCCAGCACCCCAATTCCTTAGTCAAATCCTCACTAAAACTTCCTGGTCTAACTCATGGCACTTCACAGCAAGTCCCATGAGGTAGACCAAGGGCAGTCAATTATTTTGGCTGGAGGGCCGCTTAACAAGTTTTGGTGAGTTGTCTAGGGCTACAACAGTGGCCCCACCACTTGCCAGGTCCCACGCCCCCTGGTTGCCATCTTGGGACTGGAATTCCCACTCTGTAACTCCTGACCTAATCCACTGGAAGTCCCTAACCTTGCCCCCTTTTGGGAAGGGGGTTTGCCATCTTGGAACCAGGAAAAAAAAGATACACTAAAAATCAAATATCCACAATTACATATTTTAATTTAATTTAATTTTTTTAATTGTCCTGATTTGTGTGTGCTTGCATCTCATGTATAAATAAGTGATTGCAAAATAGCTCAAAATGAAGTCTTACTCTTGTATATTTTGTGGGGAGGAGGCTGGAGAGGTGGGAGTGTATAGGGTTTGTGATGGGGTGTGGGGGGTGGGTATGGGGTTTGCAGGGGACTGTATGTGTGGGGATGTGTGTGTATGTGGGGTATAGGGGTATATGTGGATGTGGGTGGGTGTGTATGGGGTGTTTGTGGGAATGTGTGTGTGTGTGTGTGGGTATGGGGTTTGTGGGGGGCTGTGGTATGTGTGGAGGGGGTGGGTGGCTGGGTGTGTGTAGGTGGGTGCATGTGTGTGGTGGGGTATGTGCACATAGCAGTGAGCAGGGCTCCCACCAGAGGTGCACGTGTGTGTGTGTGTGTCAGGGGTGTGAGGGAGGGTGTGGGTGGGTGCGGTGTTTGTAGGATGTGTTATTGTGTGTGGGAGAGGGTGTATTTGTGGGGTTTGCAGGGAAGAGTTTGTGGGTATGGTGGGGTGTGCATGGGAGCCCCCTGTGCACACACCCCTGAGCTAGTCAGCACCTGCCTCCGTCCTGCAACAGCCCAGAGTTCTCATGCCCTGCGGCACCTCCCCACCACTGCCAGCAGTGCACAGCCCTAGCACACCCCACACCTGCTCCACACTGCCCGGCCCTGCCATTTCCTGCCTCCCACTGGGCATGCAGCATAGCTGGGGTGGCTCTGCAGCTGGGCTGCCTTTCTGGGCAGCCCAGGTGGCGGCAGCTCCTTCTGGCTGCCACTGCCAGTAGCCCTATCTTCACGATGGGGATCTGCATGCGCAGGCCCAACACAGAACGCCCCATGCCTGTTCTGGACTCGCTTGCCCAGGCTCAGCTGCCAAGCAGAAATATTGCTTGGCATAGGTGGAAAAAAAGCAGCCCTTCCTGTATTAAAGGTTCAGAGTGTCACAGGATTGGGCCCGTTGCACTTGTGTTAGGTCATGACTGTAGAGCACTTTCAGTGGCCAGATCAGGCAAAAATTATAAGTTGTCTGCACCTTCTGTTTCTAAAAAATGCCATTAATAATTTTGAATCTTCAAAAGTAATTCAATATTTTAATCTCACAAGGCCTTTTCCAGGATTACTGATTAATGAAAAATTTAATTCCAGGCTCACAATTCACTACTAAATAGGTCTCAGGTGTATTTCTATAGAAGTTGTGGTGTTTATATTTTTTTTCCTTTGAATATGCTGGGAGAAGAATTATAACACTTCTGCGTCTCAGTCTCGGAGACTGATACCTCTAGAGGAGGTATCAATAGAACTCCTTAGTACAAGGGTTTAGGTTTATATCTGTGAAAATGGATACACGGTTTGCAGTTTGTGATGAATTCCTTACAGCATGGATTCAGGACTTTGGCCCCAACCACCAAGAAATCACTAATATGGGAGTCTTGGCATCTGAGGGTCTCTCATAGCACTGGAATGATTTGAATCAATAGTGAAGTGCTAGAGAAATGCCTTATTTAGATTGCTGTTGGTTTGTAAGACACTTCAAGGAATAGCAGCAAACAAGGAAAAGATCCTACTTGTACATTTACCTTCACAACATGACTTACCTTTTCTGGGGCTACTAGGCTACATCTGTTTTCTCCTCCTTTTTATGCAGTATTACCCAGCAGCATCATTTTGATGCAGAGGGTTTCGGCTTCCTCTTACCCAAGCTTTGTGACAATGTGGGAGAAGAATAAGGAAATGAGGTTGCAATAGCATTATTTACATGTTGTTTGAAGACAACGGAGTGCAGAAGGAAGCCAAGGGGGGCATTTGGGTTCTGATTCCTATGCGATGTCAGTGCCCACAGTCTGACAGTTGTACATGGAAAAAATTAAAAAAGGAAAGTAAATCTTCAAAAACTGCCCCTTGTTAATTTAAGGCTGGTTCATGCCATTTTAACATGCATTATACTGTGGGTCTTTGCAAGCCAGAGGGCACATGCAGGACTTTTAGAAAGAGTTTGTACGCTCAAATAAAGCATGGTTTCAATTTGGAGGTCCCATCTCACTGGCATTGTTTAAAACCCATGTTAGATTATTGTGTGTGTTGTATTCAATGGACTTCTTTTCCTTGCCTGTTATGTATGCTCTTTGCTGCTCAGTTAAAATATTCAAGAATGACGGATTTACAGCAGTGTAGGTTTTTAAAAACTATTCCTTACTTGCTAGAAAGAGACGATCTTTCTTGCCTTGCTCCAAAAAATTAACCCTCCTCACCTGAAAGTAGAAAATGTAAAGGTTAGAATTTAACATTTCAGATCAGTCACGTGCTGTGTTGCGGTACTACACTTCTTCATTTTGTTAACAGCACACACTGTTGGTGGGAAATTAAACATCCTTTCTAGTTTGATCTTTTTGATCATTTAGTAATGTTTTTTTTTAAAAAAAGACTGTGATGAGGTTTGTTTTTGTGCAAGTTGTTTTAAATAAAGGTATGGCATTATTTAACCACTGCTGTTCTGCTTGCTTGATGCTCTGTTGGTAACAAAAACAAGCTCCTCTCCCAGGGTAAAACCCAGTGACATCCTTCCATACAGTTATACATCAGAACTTGCCTAACCCCACTGTAAAGACCTGATCCTACATTGTGTTGTCTTCCATGATGTGCTAAATACCATATATCACTAGTGTCATTCGTGGGAGATGAGGGTGGTCAGCATAGCATAGGAAGCCTTGCACCTTACCTGGATCAAAACAGAGGAGATGGCACAACAGTTTCTCATCTATTTGAAGAGTTTTCCTAGTAAGAATTGGGAAGTAAAAGCAGTCACTGGAATAATAAAGCACAAAAAGCAGGACCACTGTCACAAGATCACAACTCAAGACCATTAGTTGGGTGCCTAAAACTAACATAGGTTATATAGACTGAGCAACACGACCTGGAAAGTCTATTAGTGGATCTAGAACAACCCAGCAAATTGTTCTGGTTTGGAGTAGTGATGTGCAGCAATCATGACACAGAGCTCAATGATCTGTAGCAGAATGCTGAACTACTACACCAGCCCCTGGGTAGTTATGGAAACATGCGGTTGATTAGTAACGGCTATGTCTGCATGCTCCTGTTGTATGCTGTTGTTGGGATCCAAGTGGTGTGAGGCCATTTTTAGCTCATTTCTATGGTTACTTTAGCAGGCAGATATGACAATCACAGCTCCTTCCCCAACAGCAGCTTCCTATCCCCTTTTCAAGCAGCTGAAGTCACCTCTGCCCCTACCCAGTCTTCTGGTAGTGTTAAACTAATGTTGTAGCCATGACAGTCCAGGAATTATGCAAGACAAGGATTTTTTAGAGGTGATATCTTATTATTACAACCATGCATTTGGTCCAAAGTTAGACAAGCTTTCAAATGCAAGGCATTCTTCATCAGGCCAGAGTTTGCATTTCAAAGCATTTTATTAGCATATAAGGACAGTTAGAAAGGGAGTTTTCCAAGCTCTCACAAATGCCAAGAGATTTCCTGACCCAAAGGAACAAGGACAGAGCTTGGAGAGGAGGAAAGAAATTACAATGCTGAAACAGTGCGTGGTGGAGCAGACTTGATGACTGGAGTGTGGTTGGATAGTAATGAAGACCTTTGGGTCATTGAACTAGATCGTCAGCCTTAGAAACATAGATCAAGTTTGTTGCACCAGCACAGCAAGATCTCCATCCCACGCAAAACTCACTCCCTCATTCAGGTGTAAATTCATTGAAAATATTTACTTTAAACCTATGCTGGCTTTTTTTTTTTCTCTTAAAATTTCCCTCTCTCCTAACAGCCAGCTCAGCTCCAGCAATGCCAGGATTTGTGGCAACGCACTGGGGCAGACGTTTTCAGCAGCGTCACAGAGATCTGCTTCCACTAGGTATTATATGGTGGGGAAAATTTCAGGTGCTGCCTGGAGCCTCTGCTGCTAACACACCTTTACACAGCCATTGCTGAACCTGCAAGCTTGGCTGCAGTGGTGGGAAGCATTTAGTAAATACTTCCCCCCCACCCCAAGGATAGGTATTACAGGAAGCTTAAAATGAGATTTCTTTTTTGTCCCTTCATTAGAATTCTTCATCCCTCATGTATTCAGTTGTAGTTGGTGCAAAAGAAAATAATAATTTGAGAATGGAAAGGAAACTGCAACTTTGTGGGCAGGCCTAGGGACTAACTAACCTAGCCCTGTTGCAAGGCTTTCTGCTTTTGATTGCCAGTTTCCTGAGGAAATGCATCATGCATAAAATCTTTAACAGTGGTATAAGTCTGGGGGTTGTTTCCGGCCTAATTTCAAAGAATTTAATTGCACAGTTAACTTCAGATTTTAAAGAGGGTGGGTGGGCAGAGGGAACATGCAGGCCTGGTTGACTTCAAGCAAAAGAAAAGTCAGCGCCGCAACACCATTTTATAGCAACAATAGTACCTCGACATACAGTTTTATTATCAGGTATTCCGCAATCAAATCAGATGGAACCATTTTTGGATAATTAGGATCTATGTCCAGCCTTGCAACTCAGCCATCGTGATTTCTCTTCCCATGCTTTGTTGGAAGGCTCTCAATCTGTTTCTATGCTGCCCATTGCAGCTTCTCCTTCCCAGGTCCCACCTTACAGTCTGATCATACGAAAATGCTCCACTGCTTCTGGCACATCTATTCTAGCAGCTCCCCCTTCCATACCACTGACCTTCGCTTTCACCTGCACATTGCAACGTGCCTAATTCCTTATGAACTTGTGTCCAGCTTTCAAGTTGCTTTTCCCTTTTGTTTTCACTTTGGCTGACAGGTGAGGCTGTTATCCTGTGACCTGAGATCCAGGTCAGGGTTCCTGCATGACCTTGGCTGAGTTCACTTCACTGGTCATCTGTTTCCTTTCACACATCATGGAGCCACTCAGGGTGTGGACAGATGTAGCATTTTGAAACACTTGGGTGACCATACATCCCATTTTCACTGAAACAGCCCCATTTTAACCCGCTCTCCCATCTGTGTCAAATGAATGCCTTTACCCGGTTCTC
>NW_005842166.1:132557-140066 GCF_000455745.1 Alligator sinensis | reverse complement strand
CAGGAATGCAGCAGCAATGCTCTCCAGCTAGGGAGAAAGATAGAGGGTTGCTGATATTCTGGCTTCTCACAGCTCACTTTCCCCACCCCAACGCTGGTGCTCCACAAAACCCCTTCACCCCCTTGCTCCCTGTGCTGAGACTGGAGTGATAAGACAGCTGAATATACAGGAGAGCTGGGAAGGAGCAGAGTATGCCATTTTGTGACTTGGGAAGTATGACTACCCTATTCAAATGCCACTGAAGCATGCCAAAGGGCAAGCCAGGCAGATGCATGTGCCCTTTGAAGTGCTCCCAAACCAGTGGAAGTGCCACAGGAATGGTGAAGGAAGCAGCCACTTTTTAAAAGTGCTTCAAAATGCCATGCTCGGTGGAGCACAACAGAGACCCTTGAGTCCTCCGGCATCCCACAGTGCTCCTCGGACCCACCCCCAGCTTGGACTGCAAGTTTCTCAAGGCAAGCACTGTCTCACTGTGTTTATACTGGGCCTGGCGCAGGGAACCTGTGGTCGTATTTGCAACTTTTTACAAATGTGCAACAGAATAAAAACGAATCAGCTCTGTAATTAACAGCAGGTATCTGAAAAACACTATCAGCATCATATCCCAGCCCCAAAAGACTATTTAGATGAGTCATGGCATTGTCCTTGTGAATTGTTAGTCCTTTGCTTCTGTTAATAGCTAGGAAACTGCTTGCTTATATTTTTAATTCCTCATTACAACTTTCTTTTAATGAAAAAGCTGTTAATTCACCTGGTCAATACCCTTGGGCAGCAATGGCAAACGTATCAAATCACATTGCAAAGTCCCTGTTATATTGCAACGGTCTATAAGTCATTTCACAAGTAATCATCAGACATTTTCACAACAGCATGTCTTGGATGAGGATTCTTTTCATCTCAGACCTTTCAAAATAGCCATCCCAAGGCCTTTCCCTAGGATGCCCACCCTCTCAGACGACCCAGGTATATGATACAAAAGCTATAGGGCCAAGTCCTTCCAGAGTGTTGTTATAGCTCTATAGACATCACTGACACTGTGATGGATAACACCAGCTATCTGGGGGAGCTGCTTAACTGCTGGAAAAAAATGCAATTTTGCAAGGAACCGAAATTATCCCCAAGCTCAGTCTGAATCCTGCAGTCTCCACTGAAACATTAAGGAACAAATTAGAAATATTTAACTGCTTTGTTTTGATATTTCCAAAATGAAACATTGATCTTTTGCTCCAAAAATGACCATTTCAGAACTGGCCAGAGTCTCATTTGAAAAGGCTTAAGCTCCAAAATGGAACATTGTTCCCTAAAATGAATGTATTGGTTTTTATCACTTTGCTGGAAAACAGCCTTTTTGTTTTGGGCTGACGCAACCCTAGTAATTCTCAACTTTTTTTGGTTTTGTTCAGGAATTGAAACAAATCAATGATTTGTGCACTTCTGGGTATGGACACATGACATAATTAACTCAGAGAAATTTAACGTAGATTTTACTCTAAAATACAGTGATTCTCAGTCAGGGTACCATGTCGCCCTGGGGTGCCATGAGATGGGTGTCATAGTATGCCATGTAATGTTAGCACTGTTAGGTGTTCAAAAAGGATTCACAAACCCAGAGATTTAAAATAGGAACCAATGGTGTTAAAAACATTCTGACCTGTTATAGTCTGAGTTCTTTGCAAATGAAGAATTGATATATTATTTTTCTGTAGTCAAAAAAAGGTAAAAATGGACAGCTGGCATTTTCTGATGGAGCCTCAAATCTAACCAGGGGTGCCTTGAGTCTAAAAAGGTTGAGGACAGCTAGTCTAGTTTACTGTGTAGTAATGAACGGGCTCATGCCCACTAGGGCTGTGCGAAACGGCACCGTTCCATTTCGACTTGCGTTTCAACAGAACAGCATTTCATTTCAAATTTTGTTTCGATTCGAAACTACTGTTCCATTTTGTTTCATCGAAACAGTTTCGCTGTTTCAACATTTTGCCCATAGGCTTTAATGGGGAAGCTTGAACCTGCCTATAACTTTGTCATTTCTGGCCTGATTTGGATGAAACTTGCAGAAATGGTAGCCCCTTCTGAGGGCATGAAGCCTGCCACGTTTCAAGGAGATAGGTGCAGGGGTTTTGGGGAAACTGCACCTCAAGCTGTGGACAAGCAAAACTCGTGACATGGGTGACACTGTGTGTTAAGGCGCAGCAGGATGAAAGCTGCAGGGATGGGGGTCCCTGCTGAGGCCACAAAGCCTGTCAGCTGTTGACATAGGTTATGGGGCTTCTTGGTTCTGGGGCCCTGCACCTCTAGCTGCCGACAGGCAAAATTGGAAGACGCAGCTCAGTAACTGCCACCAAGGCAGAAAGCGGGGCAGTTCAAACAATGCTGCCTTTTATGCAGTTTTTCCATCCCTCCCCCAGAGCACTGGGGTTGGAAGGGACCTCAGGAAAGGATGACAGTAAACTGGAAACGTTTAAAAAATCTCAAAACGTTTCGACTCGCCTTGTTTTGTTTCGAGGTTGTTTCAAAGCTCTCTGTTTCGTTTCGATTTCGCTGTTTCGAGCTGGAAACAAGTCGAAACAGCATCAAAACGAAACTGCCAGCGAAATTTCACACAGCCCTAATGCCCACATTGCCCAGGCTGTTTGCTTCCAGTAGGTGCCACTGCAGCACTTGGCCACGCAATGTGGACAGCTGATTTGCATTGCCCGAAGGCTTCCCTTGGATGGAGATGTAACCACAGGACCAGACCACCCATGTAACTTATATCAGTGGTGGCTGCTCCTCACTTCCTGAGGGGTAAGGTTGTCCTGGAGCAGAGTGACTTACACTAGTACTTGTGTGTCCACTTCATTTTTGCTGCAGCATAAAGCCAATGTACTCCCTAGCAAACAGGTTGTGTCCACATGTTCTAACTGTAAGGGCTGCGAGGGCTGCATAATCTTTTGCCTTTGTACGGCATCTGTGAGCTAAGGATCTCTCCATGCTTTGCAGTTACTCATTTTGTTCGTGATGTGTCTGTGAGATAGGTCAATATTTTTATCATCGGTTTTAATGCTGAAAACACTGACACACAGAGAAGTGACTTTCTCACACCAGGCAGGAAGGTCAGTGATGAAACTGGGACCAGAATTTAAGGTTCCTACTAGAGTCTAATCACATTTCCCTTCTTGAAGCTCCAAAATATCTTGTGGGAAAGCTGCTGCCACTCATGATTCCTCGCGTTGTCACCCGCTGGTGATTATGCAGTCCCTGCCACTAAAAATAAGTGCCGCTAAAAATAAAGTTGTAGGAGTAAATTGCACTCTGCTCATATCACTTGAATGCTAGTTTGCTTTGCATGTCATAAAATGCTACATTATTGCAGATCAGCCAATTGCCAATGCTTTCCTCAATTTCCTTAATGGGCATGTGTTATGAGGGGGCAAAAGTCACTCGAGGATTTAGCCTCAGCAACAAATGAATCACTGGTGAATAATAAACCTGACTGTGGAGGAAGCAGGCACTAGGACCTCTAAGACATTACGTCTGCAGAAGAGCCAAACGAGAGAGAAATCAGGAAATAACACTGAGGCAGTATAACTACAGTAGTTTTCTGAGGGTGCTGCAGCTGCCCTGGGTGGTAACGCTCCACTCCTCTGTTTGGACAGGAGTTTATTGTCCACGAATCTTGGGACTTGGCTCCAGATTAAGCTGTGGGCAAACCTGTACCGACATTAACACCAAGGACCTTGCATGGACACTCCAGGAAGGTAAGTGCAAAGATCCGGCCGGTTCAGTAATGCGGCTGCATAACGTATTTTCTTGGTGGGGAAAGAGGAGACCCAAGTGACTGTCAAACGAAGAGCGCTGCAGTCAGAGGGATGAGTAGCTCAGTACCACCTCTTTACCTCTGTCCATCTGTACCCAGGTGGCCCTCCTGATATCCGTGTGGGGGTATTGGTGAGGCGGGGAGGAGGGATGCCTCTAGAAGGCAGATACAAGCATGCTGAGTTTTGGTGCAGAGATCCTGGTAGGCTTCCTGCAAGCTACCAAAGCACACATATACTCCAAGACAGCACGTAAAGCCCTTTGATTCCTTTAGCTCTCAAGATGGAGGAGTTCTGTGCATTGAGGGCATAGTTGTCTTATTGCACTTCAAACCAGTCTGGTTTCCATATGCTGGGCAATTTCCTAAAGCATGTGAGAATTGGTGTAAGAACCAAACCCTCCGGTATATGTGGTATCTATCAGGAAGTATATTCAATATACTCAGTATATTCAATATACTCAGTTCCACAGGCTAAGGCAATTAAAACTAGTTCATTTGGTTGGGAACGGGGAAATTGTTCACCTTTCGGCCCTGTGTCCCAGCCTAGTGTAGGGTGGTGGTGGCTGCAAGTTATAAAAAGTGATTCTCAATCTGGGTGCCATGAAAGCCTTTTAAGTGTGTCACAGAGTGTAACACAACATCAGCACTGCTGAGTGTGCAACATCTACACACGATTCATGCGATAAACCCAGGGATTGCAACTAGAAATCCAGAGTGTCCAAAGCATTCTGGCCTGCGGTGGCCTTTCTGCATTCTTTGCAACAGAAGAATTGCTCTGTTATTTTTCTGCAGCCAAAAAACAAGTGAAAACTAGGAGCTGGCATTTTCCGAGGGGTGTCTTGAATCTAATGAGAGGGGCCTTGAGTCGAGAATCGCTGTTATAAAGAATGTTATAGTCCAGGTGCTTTTTCTTCGAGGTACTTGTCCAAATGGCTCTGACTTCTGGGTCCATGACACCCAGAAAGGAGATCCACATGGACAAGGTACGCTCGAGGATCACAGGGCGGTGTAGGAGAAGTTCATTTATTAGCTTTGGGAGTAGCAGAGAGGAAAAGGATGCATGTTGGCCTTTCTAATAAGCTGGTTTCTGCAGCTGGATCTGATGGTCTCAGTCAGACCCCTTGCCCCTGATCACCAGAACTACTCCTGTCTATCAGCTCTTGCTGACTCCTTTAAGCCAGGCTCATAAGATGTGTTGCCTGGGTTGGGTGGGGCAGATGAACCTCTTGTTCGTTCTTCCCTACCTTGGACCCCCAGGCTCTCCAGCAGCCCACCTTCCCTCTTGCTGAAGTCGCCCACAGATGCATACTCCCAAGGGAAGATTCTGAATGGAAAACCAGCTGTTCTGGGGCATTACAATGCAGAGAAATGGAGAAGGCCACTAATGGCCAGATTATCCAGCAGCATTACAGCCCTTGCAGACCCAGGACTGACCCCTCCTAGCAAAGCTAAAGCTCCTACCTCTTGGTATCTAGGCAGCTGTAGGCGCGTTCCCGAGAGGTGCTCTTGTGAAGCACTTGTGTGCTTCCACTTCCCCTTCCAGCTGTGCTGATTTGCCTGCTGCTCCCTGCTCACAGCACCATTCACCAACAGCTGTCAGTGCACCTTCCTGCAGAAGGCACCCCCAGGAGAGGAGGGACCAAGATTTGCCAGAATCTGCTGCGATGTGCTGCTTTGGCAGGCGTGGCTAGCCTTTCTGGTGGCTTGGGTATCGTTTTTGGTGTCGCGCGGTGCCACGCATCACTTCTAATCATCATGACTGCTCTTCTTTCCCACCAGTCAGGTTTGGCTTGGTTTGGTTTGTTTATAGTGGGGGAAGAGTGAGTGGAAAAAGCAGCTGACTTGCCCATCCTAAGACCTATGACTATCTATCTCAGTGTTTCCATGACCTCGGTCATGCAGGACCAAGCATTTCACAACACCCCTGACCAGATTATTGCTGTTGCCATCTTAAAGACGGATGAGGAGGTCTGTGACAGTCCAGCCTCCTAAATTCGGAGGCTGCAGTTGTGCTGCGCTCTGCTGTGGACAGGGTTATCACGTCTTGTTTGGTCTTTGCCCCCGCTGGGATGGGTTGTTTTATACTGCCTTACATTGATTCATGCTAGGCATGCTTTGGAAGCAACAAGGCTCCGATATCACCTCATTTGACTGCTCCTCAACCGAGCAGAGCAAAGAGCATTGCCAGATCAACAGATTGTGCTAGATGACTGTGTTCAGCCATGGACGGCAGTGCCATGTAGGGCCTGTTGGGTGTGACCATAGCACTGGGCAACCACACATGGACACCCCTTGAAGACTTAGCTCCCCGTTACATCTGCAGCAACTTCCCAGTGCTCTTCATTTGCCATAGCCCTCCAAGCTGCTGTTCTTAAGGTAGATGCTGCTGGAGAGGTGTATGGGGTGCCACCATCAGTGCAATATGGAGCCATGCACTTATGCACTAACCAGAGGTTCTTGGCAGCCAGGCACTGATTCAGAGGTTGAAGTAAAGTAAGTTTGTATCAGAGGCAAAGCAGGGCAGCTCCAGGCAACACAGGGCAGCGCTAGCTGCTGTGGTGCTGATCATGGCGGCACAACCAGCTTTCCCCCTCTCCCGCCCCAGTTGTCTTCCTCCAGTTGCCCCTCACCTCTGCTTCGGTTACAGTTTGTACCTATTCCATTTCCCAGTAGCCAGGTGTTCACATCCCAAATTCCAGCCCTGCCCATGAGACGCCAGTTGGTAGCTTCAGTAAAAGGGCCAAGGGCAAAAACATTCTATGTTCATTCCCTGCCCTTTCACCCCGAGGCAGGTGTGTGCCAGAGGACCCCTTTATACTCAAACATCTGCCTCTTACTTGATGTAAAATCAAACGTGGGACCTGGCATCCTCTGATGTTGCAGCTGCTGCCCCTAGCATTCCCCCCTGAGGCCTTGTGCACAAGAGGGGAGATGGTTCCCGCGGATGTGTTAAAATAACAGGTGAACAAGGCAAACTCAAGTTTGGACTGGTGTTATCAAGTCAAAGAAAAACCTGGGTTCTTTTCCAGGCTGTTTCTTCATCAGGTAACGTGCTTCACTTACAACATCTCATCATGAAGTTGGTGGCAAGCCCTAGGTAGCATGGCTTAAAAGTGCTCTTTCCTCCTGGTGTGAACATGGACCCAGCATGTCCCATCTTGTGGGTTAACGTGCGCAAACACAATGAGCTTCCCCAGCCTGGAAGGGCCGGGGCAGGCTGGCAGAGCAGGGGGAAGGACGGTCCTGCTGGGTCTCGTCTGGGCTGTGTTCATTCTGGGGACGGGCAGGGATCCCATCTCCTCAGCCATCTACCTGGCTCCTTCCCCGATGACCTCATTTCACTGCCAAAAGCAAGCATGGCACAAGCACTGGAGCAACAGCCCTAGCAGTGAGGACAAGGGGACCCTTCTGGCCCAGACACCTCACTTGGGTTAATCAGTTCTGACCTACTGCATATATTTAGCCTTGCAGCAGCTGGAGGTCTCTCTTCCTGCCAGTCTTCATCCGTATGGGGCAGCACGTGAAAGGCCAAGAGGTCTGTGCGGCCAGCATTTTGATACTGGTAGCTGCAAAGAAATAGGAGGTTCAACCACTTGTGGTGCAGAGAATGACCGTGACTCACCTCTGAAAAGGGGAAGAGCGCCACTGCCAGTGCCTCCGCACCGTGATGCTGAGTAACGCCCCCCCCCCCCCCCCCCCCCCCCTCACCCGCT
>NW_005842166.1:123377-132539 GCF_000455745.1 Alligator sinensis | reverse complement strand
CCCCCCCGCACCCCATCGTTCCCCATCTTCACACTGAACAGCCAATCAGCTGCTGCCCCTCTCATCTCTTTTCCCCATTTGGTTCGGATGCTGAGGGTGTCACCAAGAAACACAGAGAAAAATGCCAGTTTTCTTGGAAATATGAATGACTTAAAGCCGCCTCCTGAAGGTGTCTAGGCACCTCCACAATGGGGAAGTCAAGACCTCATCTCCGCATCCTGCTCTGACTCATGGATATAACTGGCTTCCCTTGTCAGATGTGCTGTGTTGCTCTGGGTTGCATGTATACATCCAAGGGGCACGCAGAAGGTGCCCAGCAAAAGGGGAAGTAACTGGAACAGGGTCTTTTTTTCCTTTTTTTGCTTCTTTGCACAAAAAAGCTATACCGGGGTTTCCTTTCAGAGCTTGTTTCGTGTATTAGGAATGTCTCACCTGTTGTTGCTAAAGATTTCCAAGAGGAAATCTTTGCTTCCTGTGAAATCTGTGAGCTTTCTCATTAGGGAGCACTGAATCTTTACCAAGGAGAGCTCTCTTTCCACTCTTTTCAGGCAGTCGGGTTAAATCAGTCTTAAGAGAAGCAAAAAAAAAGTCAATAAAAATCATTTCTCCTACAAAAAGCAGACGTCCCAGAAGAGTCTGGTGTTTTACCAGCTGCCCATTGAGTCCTCCGCTACAAAAATAGAAAAGGCAGGTGCCGAACTGACAATGCTAAGACGTATCAGGATTCAAAACTTCTTGTTACTGAGTAGAAAGAAACAGGAGAGGCATAACCCAGCTTTGCCAGCACTCAAGATTTTAACTCAACTCTCACAATGTTTGGTGTGTTTCATAAAGGCGCGGGTCCAGGAGTCATGGTGACATGTTGGACTATCAACTGCTTTAAAAAAAAGAAGTTTCTACTTCTTGTGGCTCTGGAGAAAAATCTTTAAAAATTCATAGATCTTAGGGGCTGGAAGGGACCTTACAAGATCATTGGGCACTTGGGCAGGAAAGACTGCTGGGGTCAGATGAGTTTAAAAATGTGAAGTGAGTTTGAACTAACAGCTCAGAAACCAGAAAGTGATTCCAACCCATGCCTCACATTTGATAACAAAAGTCACATGAGTTTTAAAGCAGTGCTAGGATTTGGGGTGCTTCTCTGCTTTGGTGGGGGCTGGGGCCACTGCACTCTTGTGATGCAACTGCAGGGCACATGCTGGGGTGGCACTGGCCGCAGGTCCAAGAGCAGAAGTCTCTGAGGTAGCACCCATAGATATGTTTAGGTCTTCTCAGGTAGGTACAAACAGAGCACGTACACTGAAAAAGGGCCAACTACCTGTTAGAGAAGCCATGGACAGGTAACGAACACCCTGAAACAGCCCGGGTGCTGCTTCCACCTCTGTTGCTGCCCCCTCCAAGCCTCTGCCAGCAAACCGGGGTGAATATCACCAGCACCTTCTCACCTTTGCAACATGTTATTTACGCCACTGCCCCCCAGATCATCCCCTCCACCCCCAGGTCACTGCCCTGCCACCCCAGTCCAAGAGCAGCAGCAGCAGGAGTCAGGGGAGGGCTTCCCCTTCCCTGCCTGCTCCCCAATCTCCCTGCAGCATGTGCCACCCCCACGCACCCAGCTCCATCCCCCATGGGGCCTGCAGCTGCCCGGTGGCTCCTTGTCCCTTCTCTGCCTGTCCCCCTGACTTCCCTTGCACTGCAGTGCCTAACAGGGGCTGGATCTGGGCACACAGGGTTGGCATGGTCTACAGTGACCCCAGAAGCAGGCAGGGAGGGGGAACCCCCACACGGGCATCTCCTCCACTCTCAAGCTGCTTGGGGCAGCAGAGCTGTGTTTGGGGGTGGAGGGGCAGAAGGGGAAATTAGGGTGCCATGGGAGTGACCTGAGGTTAGAGAGGGCAATTTGGGGGGGCAGAGGGAGCAGCAGCCCAGCAACTCCCCACCCACCCACTCCCTACTTACCCCTCCATCCTGCCCCGCCTTGCCCCTTCCATATATCACCCTCCCTCCAGCTCCCCTAGCTTGTTTCACCCCTTTTCCCTCCCACCCTACTCACACCATCCCACCCACCTGCTGTGTGGCTGTTCCCAGCTGTTGGTCCAGGGCCATCGAGACCTGCATGATAGCTAGTCCACCTGGGAGCAGTGCCTCCTGAGAATCTGTAGGACTGAAAATTGGTGGTTTTTTTCTCAGGTGAGCACCCAGAAGTCAATTTAACTCAAGCTGGGTGTGTTGACATATGCAATTAATTTGAAGAAATAAATGCCAGTGCAGTTTGCATGGGATTTGTTGCTCCCGGGCACCACATTTGAACCTGCACCTGAGACTGCAGCACAGTGAGCCAGGTCAGAGCAGCCTTGGTTAGCAGGAGGTCCAGAGGGTTGACCTGCTGGCCTGGGGCTGCTCTGACCCAGCTCAACGTGCTGCAGAAGGGCTGGCTGGGGCACAATGGTGCTCCAGTGTGGGGCTAGCCAGCAGGCAGCCCACTCATTGAAGTGCCCTCATGCCCCAGCCAGTCCCATCAGCATCTACATGTGCATTACTGTGCACGAAAAACTCTGGAGCAGGATAGTACTTGTATTTGCAAGTACTAACGTGCTGAAGAGTGTATTCGTTTACTGCAGCCTAATAGCGCTGCAGGTGTAGATGCTGAGATGTTTACTAAGGACCTAATTAGGCAGGTCCACAGTAAATGTCTCATGTAGATTCACCCACCAGGTAGCACAGCACACAGATAATCCTCCTCTGAAGTGGCATCATGTTAGGATGCCTAAGGGGCACTAGTACTTGTTAATGAGCCTTAATATGTAATCATTCAAGGTTTACGTTGTTAACAAGATCTAATTGTAATGTGTAATCTCACCTTCAGAGGGCCCTTATCACAAGGTAACGAGCTTTAACACTCACATTTTAAGTGCCCTTATTATTATAAGTGTAGCGTGTACGAACATCCTTAGACTTCATCATCTGTCAGCCTACAGGCTCACATCCCCAGCTCTGGAGGGAGGTGACCAGGGCCTGCAAACACGTTGTGTGGCTTCACAACGTGAAGCAGAAAGTTCCTGGTTAAACCACATTTTCCATCCGCACAGTTGCTGTAGGGGTCCTGTGTTACTTGACCTGCAGCCTGAACTCAAAGCAAGCTCATTGTGGGTAGAAGCAAAAACATCTTGTCTCCTCCAGCTGGGGTTCCTGGGAGGAGTTTGTGGTGCCTCGCAGGCTGTGCAGCTCTGGCACAGATGTGTCCTGGCAGAAATAGAGGCCAAAAAGGAGAACAAAGAAAAAAGTCTGAGAGTGAGTGTGCGCTGGTGGTTACAGCAGGGCACAGAGAACCAGGGAGCATTGGCTGCAGTCCCTTGTGTGATCTGGAACCTGGCAGTCAGGACTCCCATCCTATCCCCAGTTCTGCTGCTGGGTGAAGTGGGACAAGTTGATGAGTGTAAGACGTTTTAGAGTGCCCCCAGGGGAGTCAGGGATGCAGGACCCTTTGCATTCAAAGGGAGAAGAGTTCAAACATCCCACTCCTCAGCTCTCTGTGCCTTATTGCTTTCATCCACAAAGTGGGAACGAGCTCTGCCTTGGTGGAGTGGGAGGGAGCAGAAGGCTGGGGCACAGACAAGAGTGAAGTGCAGGGAGGCTGCCAGAGGGCACATGCTACAGCAGGCCTCTAAGCAGAGAAACTAAGCACTCACAGGTAGGGTGACCAGCTAAGTGGGACCCATGCCTGCCCGCCTCCCCTCCACTCCCTCCATGGCACAGCCAGAGCAGAGCCGAGCAGAGCCCATGGGGGTGGGGGCAGAGGTGGACTTCCCACTGCGGGCTCGGGGCTTCCTGTCCTGCTGCTCTCCCCCTGGAGACCCGCGCTGGCCATGCCATCATGGCAAGACACCCCCTGCCCACCCGGTAGCAACGAGGGGCACAACTCTGCTGCTGCCTGGTGTGTGTGGGCACCTTGCCATAGCGGTGTGGCCAACACAGGGCTCCTAGGGGGGTGGCAGCAGGGCAGGGAGCCCCAAGCCTGCATCCTCCTCTGTCCCATGCGCAAATCTGGGGGGGGCATATGACCTCCTCCCAGGGAGTGCACACAGCAATGGGGAGCTATCGTCCCCCATAATGAGCCACCCGTGGCTCCATTCTGCTCTCCGGCTGGGCTCTGCAGCTGCATACTCCTGCCCTGGGCACTGCAGTGGCTGGACAACACCCCCAGCCCCAGCCGCCAACCCTGCCCCACTCCCTTTTTCACTCTGGGGACCTCAGTCTGCATGCCACCCCACCTAGATTTACCTGCAGGCACCTGAGGGAGCTGCTCTCCACTGCTGTTTGGGGCTGTATTCCTGTCCACATGCTTGTGTGCATGCATGCACATGCATGTGGCACCCCCCTGCATCCCACTCCGCACAGCCCCTTGCAGACAAGAACTCTGCAAGGGGAAACCCACCATTTCCTTTGTTTTTCCATGGTGAATAGAAAATCCAGGTCCCTGCATGATGCTGTGAATCCACTACAAATGCTGTCCCAGAGTCATGCAGCCCAGGACCAGGACTTGATGTTCCCATTTCGGGACTGTCCTGCTCAATTAGGGACAGGTGGTCACCCTGCTAACAAGGGTCATATGGGGTGAGGTTGAGCTTGGGGAGAAAATGGTGTTCGACCATGTCGTCGACCAACCAAACCGAATGGCTTTGGCACGTATTTCATGGCAGACACCTGCTCAGACTTCCACCCATAGGCATCTGAGCTCAAGTGCGTGCTTAGCAAATTTGCAGACAACACCAAGTTAGGTGGAGTTACAGACACCCTGGAGGGCAGGGCCAGGATCCAGAATGACCTGGATAGACAGGAAAAAAATGGACTTCAGTAAGTCGTCTGAAAGTCAACAAGTGCAAAATCCTGCACTTGGGACCACCAAATTGCATGCACAAATACAGACTGGGTAACCACTGGCTGGGCTGCAGTGCTGCAGAGAAGGACGTGAGGGTTATCGTACACTGGGGTGGGAAAATGGCAGATACAGCCAGTGGCTGGACTCCTTTTCCCAATAGCCCCTGTTCATGTCACTAGTTTCTATGGAGACCCCAGTAGGTGGCATATGACAGTTTAGGGCCAGGGTTTCCCTGGAAACTGGCCCCAGCAGAGCTGGCAAGGTGCGTGGCGGAGCAGGGAGCTGCTCCAGGGCCGGAGCTGGGGTCTTGCAGTGGTGGCAGCATGGTCTGGAGCCAGGACAGAGCTGCGATCTGCTGCCTGCAGGCCCCGAGCACTCCCTTTCCCCCTCCCAGATCTGGGGTGTGCGGGCAGCGGATCGCAGCTCTGCCCTGGCTCCGGACCGCCTCATCACTGCTGCAGGATCCTGACCCTGGAGCAGCTCCCTGCCCAGCCGTGTGCCCTGCCAGCACTGCCATGCACTGTCTCCATAGAAACCAGCCACAGTGATATGGGCAGGGGCTGCTGGGAAGTGGAGTCCACTGTGGGTCCAGTTCGGCCCGCAGGCCAGACTTTGCCTGTCCCAAGAGTCGACTATAAAATGAATACGAGCCAACAGTGTGCTCTAGTTACAGAAAAGGCCAACAGCACACTGGGTTTTATCAACAGGAGTGTCACTTGCAGATCAGGGCAAGTGCTTTTTTTGCTCTATTCATCACTGGTGAGGTCTCACCTGGAGTCCTGTGCCCAGTTTTGGATCCCGCATGTGAAGAAGGGTGGGGACACATTGGAAGGAGTCCAGTGCAGAGCAACAATAATGACTAGGGGCCTGGAAGGCAGAACTTATGAGGAAAGGATTAAAAAAAGAAGGTTATTTAGTGTGAAGAAGAGACGACTGAGGGGTGATTTGATAACAGTCTTCAAATCCCTGAAGGACTATTTATAGAGAGGACGGAGATGGGCTTTCCTCTGTGGCCACAGGGACTTAACTAGGAGCAATGGCCTCGAGCTTCGGGACAGGACATTTAGGTTGGCGATCAGGAGGAACTTTCTGACTCTGAGGGTGGTCAAGCATGGGGACAGGCTGCCTAGAGAAGTCGTGCAGTCTCCATCCCTGGAAGTTTTCAAGAGCAGGCTGGACACACACTTGGCCGGGATGGTTTAGCCAGGGATGACCCTGCCTTGAGCAGGGGGCTGGACTAGGTGGTGAGGTCCCCTCCAGCCCAACTTGCCTATGATCCTGCAATCTAAAACTCAGCATCCTGCAGGCCTGTCACAGCCTTTCCGGCTGAGGCTGGTTGGAGAGACCAAAACGGCTCTAGAACGGAGAGCACACATCAGCTGCTGTTTAAGCAATTGAAGCATCCATCACAACCAGACACCACAGGAGGCAAGCATGTTCCCCCCTGACTGAAATGCAGCTACTTCTGGAGTAGAGCAGAGCAGAGCAGCTCTTCTAATAGTTGCTTTACACTTTTTCTTTAAATGCGGAAGCCCAGAGCAGAGGCCAGACGTTCCCCTGCTTGGCTATGCAGAAACCAGCAGCTGCTTCCTTCTTTTCACCAGGTGACTGCTGCACCCTTGGACACGAGGCTTCCCCAGAGTGACTGTCAATGCACTGACAAGCCAGTCAGCATGTCAGCAGTGAGTGGAACAGGCTGGTCCAGTACTAGCAGGACGACAGGAGTAATAGACTCTTGCTTTCCTGTGGGGCAGAAGTTTCCAGCTGCCATCCTCAGCACCTTCCCAGGCCTGTGTGCATGCACAGCTGCTAGCAGAAAGCATGGGCCCCCACACGTGGCCATGGGGACAGAGGCTGGTGGGCTTTGCCTGGACCCCATCAGTCAAGAATAGGTTGCTGATAGCCCTGCTGAGACCCTGTCCCCATGAATCCTGGAGCCTCGTCTCCCCCCTTGCAGCTGCTTGCCCCTTCCAGCTGCACTGTGCATGCAGAAAGCCATCTCCAAATCCACATGGAGCTGGTCCCTTCACCTCCTTTACAGCTCTCAGAAGCACCACCTAGTCGGGGAGCTAACCAAGCCTGTCATGCTCCAGGATGTAGGCCAGTCACCATCTGCCTGGGGTTGGGCAGGAAGAACTTCCCTCTTCCCCCCCCAACCACCCCCACAGGCCAGTTATTGCATGCTTGCCCATGAGTGGGGATCCCTGCACCTTCCCCTGCAGCCACTGGGCTCGGGGAGACGGTGTCCTTTGGCACAGCTGTGCCTGTCCTCCCTGCTGACTGCCAAGGCCTGAACACTGGTCTGCCCTTCAGTGCCTGGTATTGTACCAGACCTCAGGGCAACAGGGACTGGGCCCTGCGCCTGCCCCTTGAACCACTGTGCCATACTCCCACCCATTGCGTACCACATAAGAGGGCTCCTGTGTGAGCGGTGAGTCCCACACCAGTGGCGTGGAGGGACTGATCTCAGCCCCGTGGTCCTGCAGTGGTTCAGCTGGCCCTTAGGGCCATGTCGTGTGGGAGGGCTGGGAGGTGGCATCCCCTGGCTGGCTGCCACTCATGCTGCCCCCTCCTGCTGCAGAAGCACTGGCCCCCGGGGACACAGTGCATTGCCAAGCATGACCACAGCAAGCCCAAGGCTCGTGAGCTGGCCTTCCACAAGGGCGACATCATTACCATCATCGAGGCCTGCGAGGTGAGCCATCGGGCACATCACGGAGACACGAGTGGGGGGCACTGAGCTCGGGCTGGGGGGGAATGGGCCCAAGGGGGCAGAGCTGCAGTATCAGGCCAATGGCAGGTGGCCCAGAGGGGCAGTGCCAGGGCACATCACTAGGGGAGGGACCACTCCCAAGGGCCAAGACAGTGTGAAGGGGACCAGCGAGGAGAGGGAGGATGCCCACCTTCTCCTGGCAGTGGGGCTAACACCCCCTGCCTCACACCAAGAAGAAATGGGGTGGAGCAGGGGGAGCACAAGGTGGGTCACCGGGTGAGGAGAAGTACCAGACGCTCCTTCCCCAGAAGCAGGGCACCCCCCTAAGTGATGGCTATGGCATCAAGACCCGCCACACTCTCCTTGTTGTCCCTTCAGAGCAAAGGCTGGTACAGAGCCAAACACAACGACACTGGCGAGGAGGGGCTGCTTTCGGCCAGCTCCGTGCGGGAGCGCGAAGCCATCCGTGTTGACCCCAAGCTCAGCCTAATGCCGTGAGTACAGTCGGGGCCCCTCGGTGGCATGGGCAGGGGCATGGTCACACTGTGCAGGAGACATTGTCATGACCAGTCCTGCTCCCCTGTCACCGTGAAGTCCGTTACAAACTGGGTTGTGGATTCTTTCCTAGCATGGCAAGAAAAATACACTGGACAGGTCTGGGAAGGGGTTGGCCCTGCTCTGGCTGGAGAAGGGATCAGCTGGGGCCAGCGACCTTCTCCAGGTCTGGCAGTGGCTTCCAGCATGGTAGTGAGATGGCCCTGTCTCCTTCAGCTGGTTCCATGGGAAGATCTCTGGCGTGGACGCAATTCAGGCGCTTCAGCCCCCAGAGGACGGACTCTTCCTGGTGCGCGAGTCCATCCGGCACCCTGGGGACTATGTGCTGTGTGTCAGCTTTGGCAAGGAAGTCATCCACTACCACATCGTCTACGAGGAGAACGAGCTGACCATCGACAACACCATCCGCTTCTGCAACCTCATGGATATGATTGAGGTGAGCAAGAAGAAACTGTGGGGCCCCTGCTCTACCCCAGCAGCAGGAACTGCCCTGGATCACGAGGTCTTCCTGTGAGCAAGGAAACCACCACCAACAAAACAGTCAGGCCCCACAGGGCTGGTGTTGTGGGATTAGCTCAGATCCTAGACCCAAAGGGGGTGGCAGCCTATTGCCCTGTTTCCCAAGCTGCACTCAGCCATTGTGACCTACCCGACAGCAGCCAAAACCACAGGTTGTAAATATAGAAGAGCTGCCAAGAGCTGCGGCGCAGCGGAAGGAAACAGTGTGCTTCGTAGATATAGCAATGAGTCTCTTCGCCTCTCTGTCACCCTCTGCACGAGAAGACAGCGGCATTAACTGGGGAATGCACCCTACGCTGCTCCATGAAGCAGACATGTTTTCTCACCCCATCCAGCAGGCGGGGAAACTGAGGCACAGAGATGGGAAGTGATTTCCATGTGGTCACACAGCAAGTCAGCTGCAGAGCTGGTGTAGACCCCAGGGGTCTTGGTGCCTTCATTCCCTGGGACACGCTCGCTGGGAGCTTGAAGTGCCACCCAGCCGCTCTGACTGCTCAAC
>NW_005842166.1:94769-123346 GCF_000455745.1 Alligator sinensis | reverse complement strand
CCCCCAGCAGCTCTGACTGCTGACCCTATGCCCCCACCACAGAGCCCGTCCACGCAGACAAATGGGAGATGGGTCTCCAGGAGCAGTCAGTTCCACCTCTGCCCCTGGTCATCGTGGTGCCTGGGCACCCCACAGCTGGGGCTGGACATCTCAGGTCAGGGGCATCACCCACATGTTACAGATTGGCACTTGAGGCACAGGGTGGATTAAATGACTTGTTTAAGAGCAGACAGGGAGTCTGTGGCAAGGGTGAGATAAGTCTAGGGCTCCTGCTTCTCCAACTGGTGCTCTACCTGCTAGGCCACGCTTCCTGCCCTGGGTTGGGAGAGACCTGGGCACTCTCCCTGGGGCTAGGAGCTGGTAGTGCATTCCCGGGGATAAGTGCCGCTTGCTGGCCAGTTACCCAGATGCTCCTCCCAGCTCCTTTGACTGTCACTAGCACCATTAACCTTGAATTGGGATTTGGGACCACTCCACAGACAGTCGCATGCAATTTCTCGCCGGCCCCTGCAGGTAGCAGCAGGCAGTGCCCAGATCCCCTTGCTCCTGGGTGCTGCTACCCCACCTCCCTCTGAGCACTCAGCTACAACCAGCCCCACCAGCCCCATCAGCACAGGGGGGTGAGATGAACCTGCTGCACTGCCGCTTCCCCTCCCGTCCCAGCAGCTGCTCCTGGTGGCACAAGCCTGACCCTGTGATGCTGGGTGTCAGGACCCCCCTGGGCAGACCGCCTGACTCACCTGGTCTGTCTGTCTGCAGCACTATACGAAGGAGCAGGGAGCACTTTGCACCAAGCTGGTGAAACCTAAACCAAAACCAGGGACAAAGTCTGCTGAGGAGGAGCTGGCCAAAGGTAAAGAGGGGTCAGCATGGAAATGCCAGAGAGAGGTGGGGGTAGGCAGGGGGACGTGCTGCTCTGAAGAAACAGTACTTGTGGGGAGAAAGGAAACCCCCCAGGTCCAGAGGTCTTCGAAGCACAGAGCTGGTTCTCTAGCTGCCTAAGCCGCGTGGGCCAGAAGTGGGTCAAGCTCACCGAGAGGCCAGAGCGGTGTGAGGCAGGGAGCGGAGAGCCTTGCACTGCCCTAGTAACTGGTCTGCTTTGTCTCCCCTGCTGAGCCCAGCCGGCTGGTTACTGAAGCTGCAGCACCTGACGGTTGGCCACCAGATAGGGAAAGGCGAGTTTGGAGGTGAGTGTTTGGGACAGCTGTGAGTGCGTGGTGCTGAGGCCATGGAGGACCTGCCCACCCGGCGCATGATTTATCCTGCGGACGGGAGCCAGGTGGCAGCCCTGGAGCCTGAGTCAGCCTGGGCAGCGAGAGCCCATATGTGCTGGTGGAGCCCTGTCGGGCTGGCTGAACGGGGAGCTCAGGTCCCATAGTTTACCATGATGCTTGGATGGATGGGGCAGTGATATGCCATGGTGATCTGGGTCCTGTGGACACCAGACCCCAAGGAGATACGTGCTAGTGGCTGATTCCAGCTCCAATGGCTAGTGGCTGAGTGGGCTCATTCTTTACACCTCTCTTCCTCCTCCGGCACACACGGCTTTGCAAGCTCAGTTCAGAGCTCACCCTTCCCACCCCTGGCCTCAAGCTGCCAGCTCAGTCTGGACGTGCTTTCCCCAGGAGCTGACAGTGTTCTCCCTCTCTCCCCACGCTCGCCCACACAGACGTGCTGCAAGGAGAATACATGGGGCAGAAAGTGGCTCTGAAGAACATCAAGTGCGATGTCACTGCTCAGGCCTTCCTCTCTGAAACCGCTGCCATGACGTAAGTGAGCGGTGAGGCGGGGGCAGCCTGCCCCCAAGTCAGCCCTCCGGGGTCCCCGCACTCCAGGATGGAGACGCAAGCATTTGGGAGATAAATGTCAACCTGCAGGAAGGCTGCTGGGTGTATGTGAGCATTTGGGGCAGTGCGTGAGACTGGGAGGTTGTGAGCGTGTTTGAGTGTGTGCGAGATTCTGGGTGTGCAACACAGTGCGCCCCAGACTGCCCTGCTGTGTCCTCTCCTCCAGAGCCTGGCCCAACCACCAGGGCTCAAACCCTGCTCTGCTCCTTCCTCCCCCCCGGCTCTGTGGCACAAGAGTGGCTCCCTGCGGTTAGCTGGAGAGAAGAGAGGGGTAGTTCACCATGTTAGAAGTCCCTTAGGCAGAAGGCAGGTTTCACAGCATCTCATGAAGTCAGGTGCTGCTTGCAAAAGCATTTCTGATTTAGTTAGTTTATAAGGTGCAGATCTACCCTGCCTAGCCGGAGGAGTGTCGCACAGCCGGTCCTTCCCTGGAGTCCCCCGCTCCGCAGACAACAGTAGAGGTGGGAGGCGGACGGGGTAATTCCAGCTGTGTGCACTTGTGCCAAGCACTCTTGCTGTGCCTTTCCATTTAAAGGACCAGGGGGGAGGCTTGTGGGCTTCAGCTGTCCTCTGACTTCACTGTCTTGCATGTGTTTTCTTTCTGCAAAAATAATTATCCCACAAAAACCAGGGTTGCAGCCCAGGCCCTGTGTGCATGAAAGCTTTTCACAGCCACCACACAGCCCCCTGGGCAGGTGCAGGGTTCACTGTGTGAGCTCTCTGGGCTCTCTCCCTCACACAAGTGAGAGGCTACATGTGTGCTGTCTCTCCCTCTTAGAGAGGCACAGAGGTTTTTGCCATGGGCCTGCATGCAGGTATGTGCATGTGCCCTGCGGATAGCTAGATCGGCCCCCTCTCTCACAGGTGCAGAGCTGCATGTGTGCATGCGTATGTACCCTGAGCCTTTGTGGGTGTGCATGTGTGTGCAGGTTCCCTGGAGACACTCCAGCTGCCATCCACTCTTCTCCACACACATGCTGCATGCAGTTACTGCAACACGCCCAGATGCAGGGCGTTCCCTTAACATTGTTCTGTCTCTAGGAAAGTCCGGCACAAAAACCTGGTGTGCCTGCTAGGTGTGATCTTGCACAACGGCCTCTACATTGTCATGGAGTTCATGAGCAAGGTGAGCACTTCCTGGGTCTGGCTAATGCCCAAAGCAAGGCAAGTCACAGTAAGGGACAATGACTCCTGGTCACTGCTTCCCTTCTCCAAGCTCAGGGTAGTGGTTGTGGCCTGTAGTGCCTGCCCTGGGTCACCGGAGACTGGGAATTGTTCATACCAGGTCCCTGGGGTGGAATAAGACAGCAGGTTCTTATTTAAGAGGGAATAGTTCTGGGGTCTGAGCCAGCCACAGAGGCCATTCACACAGGTTGTGATGCAAAAAGATCAAGGAGGCAGTGTATGGGTGGGTGAAGGCCTGGCTGGTGGGTCATCAGAGGGCTTGGGGTCACCAGGGCCACCAATGCAGAACCCTGCCCAGCTGCCTGTGGTTTCTGATGAGTCTCCTTCTCCCTCCGGCAGGGGAACCTGGTCAACTACCTGCGCTCGCGAGGCAGATTGGTCGTCCAAGTTAAGCAACTCATCCAGTTTGCCCTGTGAGTTCTGCTCCCGGATGTGACAGGGTGGAGATAATGCTGTTCTCATGGTCAGGACAAGCCCTCTCCTTCTACCATCCTCACACTTGACCGTCTCCCATCACCTCTTTCCTCCACGTGCAGTCCAGACATCCCGGCTTCACGCCGGGGAAAGTCTCTGTCTTTATCCCTTTTTCCCAAAGAGACAGTGACGTGCCTAGGGTTGCACTGCAAGCAGTGGAAGAGCTGGGCCTAGCCCCTGGGAACCCTGATCTCTGCCCTGCTCTCACCTCAGGATGGCTAAAGCCAGAGACAAGAGGCACTGCAGGTCTGAGGCTAGGGCTGTTTGCTGTTCTGGGTGTGAGGGGATGGCCGGCCCATTCCAGCTCGACAGTGTTGTCCCATTTGGATGGGGTTAACTGCAGTGCCCGTGGCTCCAAGGTGGGGTTGGTTGCGGCACACAGGTGCTGAGTACGTCTGATCCCTGTTTCCCCCCAACCTGACTAATGCTGTTGTGCTACACAGGGATGTCTCGCAGGGGATGGACTATCTTGAGTCCAAGAAGCTGGTGCACAGGGACCTTGCTGCACGCAACATCCTGATCTCGGAGGAGAATGTGGCCAAAGTGAGTGACTTCGGCTTGGCCAATGTTGATCCAAAAGGCGTGGACACCACGAGGCTGCCGGTGAAGTGGACAGCTCCGGAGGCCCTGAAACACAACGTGAGTGAGTGAGAGGGAGACTGGCAGGGGCATCCCCAACCAGCCCCTCTCTTCTTCCCTTCAGAGGGCTCCCAGCCTCCACCCCTTCAGGTCCTGCCCCCTTGGCAACTCCAGCCAAGATTTGTCACCCGGTTGTGACCAGCTACAGCAGCTTTGTGGGTCTGTGCCCACACAGCAGCTTTGCCCCCAGTCCAGTCCCGTGTCACCCTGTGTTGTGTGCCCCTCTGCCCCCCGCACTATGTTTGTCTCCGAGCATTGTGAAAGCACCCCAATCCCCAGGCAGTAATCCCATGATGCCTTTGGAGAGGGTGGAACACCCATGGGACGTGCACATATAGCGGCACCTATGGTGCAATGCCTTCTGGGATATCCTAGCACATGGGGAGGTGGGGGAAAGGGGGTGCTGCCAAACCAGGTACATGAAGACACCCAGGAGCCAGGGCGGGTGTTTGGCAGTGTGACACATCTAGCTGCTGTAGCTGCTGACCCAGCATCAGCCACAGGTGTGGGCACTGACTCCATCTGGACCCCGTCGTGTCATTGGCTTGTTAGAGGCGCAGTAAGGTTACAGCAGGAGCCAGGGCTAGACATGCCTTGGAAAGGGCCAGATTGGTCCCCCATATTGCAGTCCCAGGGAGGACCCAGGAATGTGCTTTAGCCACCAGTCAGCAACCTTTCCCAGCCACGGTCTGGAATGACCCCGCTCACGTCCAAAAGGCCTGGCACTAAGACCCGGCTGCCACGGGTACTTCTCCCTGCTGCCCCATAGTAAGCTCCCTGCCACCACAGAGCATGGGGGGAGTGCCCAGCACTGACACACCACCTCTGTGTGCCATATCCAGTGGCTCCAGGGGCTGGATCCAGCCCGTGGGCTGTAGGTTGCAGACCCTTGGCCTAGGCCCTTCAGCAAGGGGAGAAAAAGACACAGGCCCTGGTAGCCTGTGTCATGTGGCTTTGTGACTCGCTGCTGCAGCTTCCCCTTTCTTGTTCTGGCCTAGAAATTCTCAACCAAATCGGACGTCTGGAGCTATGGGATCCTCCTCTGGGAAGTGTTCTCCTACGGCCGGGCGCCTTATCCCAAGATGGTGAGTGCCTTTCCCTGCGGGCTGGCCTTGCTGGCTAAAGGTCCTTCTTAGTAGTTGAGCACCTGGATGACCCATGGCTTGGGTCAAACAAAGACACTGGGTCTTGCAGTGCCAAGCACCTGAGCATGGGGGGAGCCAAGGCTGCTGCTTGGGCAGCACCACGTGGGGTAGGTGCTCTGCCTGCGGGGATGGTCGTGCCATGGGGGCAGTGGTGCAGGAGTGACTCGATGACAGGGAGTGATGGGTTGATCACGTGGATGGAGGGGCTGTGGCAGGACTGTGGTGAAAAGCAGAGCCCCAGTGGGTGAGGAGGTGGACCTTGTTGTTTCTTTGTGGGCAGGAAGGCTATAGTGAGAAGGCAGGAAGGGAGCAGAAGTTTTCAAAGCTGGTCTAGCTCTCTCTCCCCTCCACAGGCCCTGAAAGAAGTGAGTGACATGGTGCAGAAGGGGTACCAGATGGGGGCCCCTGATGGCTGCCCACCCTCCATCTACAACCTAATGAAGAACTGCTGGGAGCTGGAGCCAGGGAAGCGGCCTTCCTTCAAGAAGCTCACTGAAAAGCTGCAGAAGGCACTGACGCATACAGACAGCACTTAGCCCTGCCGGCTCCTGCTCCCTGCCCACACCAGCACTGGGCAGGGGAGCTGCACGCCGCCTCTGCCCTCGCCAGGGACCAAAGCACAGTGCACGGGACTCCCTTGGCGCCGGGACTGGCCCTGCGGGTTCTGGTGGCTGTCTCAGCTGGCAGTGATGGCGAGGTTGGGGCGCCCACATCAGAGCTCCTCCTCTTCCCCCTCCTCCTTGGGTCTGACACACCCAGCGAGATGACAATGTCCCTCCAAGTCCCCACACAAGGCTGAAAGACTCATTTGGATGCAGCGCCAGCAAGCATGTGCGCAGGCTGCCAATGCACACCCACACTGGCTGGGGGGTGAGAGTATATGGTGCAAGCTTGCAAGGGGCATGGGCTGGGATCATGGTGCCAAGTCTTAGTCGCACCCTGATTTCTGGCTCACTGGTTTGTGGCTGTCAGAGGGGCAGGGGTTGTCACAGGGACAGCGGGGAGGCCAGGAACCCTCTGATTGCCACCTCCAGCTCCTGGGCAGCAGGAACAGCGGCAGCCGTTGCTCGGAGCCAGCAGTGCACCTTTGTGGCCAGTACTCATGCCAGCAGCACCCAGTGCTGTAGCTCCCCTCACCCCGAGGGCAGGGGGCTTCTCACATGAGGCCTCTTGTCGCAAGGCCTGGCATGTATGGGGGAGAACAAGGAGAGCTATTCCAGAGCCCAAACCAGCTCTCTCCGTACCGCTGCAGCCATTCTAGACTAGATTGGCTAAAGCCTGGCATCTGAAGATGGAAAAGACCAGTTACGGTCCCTGTCCTTCCCCAGGGGGGGCTGTTAGCAATCCCCCTGCCCTGGACAGGGCACAGGAAAGGGGGCTGGGTATCTGCCCACCTGCCAGTCCCACTTCCCCACCCTTGTGCGGGTGTTTTCACAGCTAGGAGCTGCAATACTTTCAGGCAGCGTAGGGCTGGGACGGGGCTCAGGCCTGGCCTTCCAGGGGTGCGGGAGTGGACCTGGGTGCAGGGTCCTCACTGGAGAGGAACTGCTGCTCCCTGGTGATCAGCCCGAGACCTGGGTGTCAACATGCCCCGACTGATGTGTGTTTCCAAGCGTTTTCTTGGTGTTTTATGGTTTTAAACATTGACAGTAAATGCAGAGAATACTACAGGTCTCAGTCCACATTGAGCTCTTCATCTGCACTTAGTCCCTGCTGGTGCCTCAGTATCTCCTACCTGGGCTCTCAAACCTGCAGTCAGTCCGATAAGCCAGACACCACCAGTTTCCCCAGTCCAGGGACAGTCTGAGGATTTCTTTCCTTACCTTTGGGTCTTGCTGCTCAGTGTTTCCTTCTGCCCCTCGTTATAGGCCGTTTTGGCCAACACCCCCTTCACACCTGGGCTACTTGTCCGCTTTGTATCCAAAGAACAGGTGACTGACAGGCTGTCACATGATCCCAGGCATCTGCCTCCCCCCACCCCTCACCTGGAGGCAGCTAATTGTCACAGGTGGGACTAAGCTCGGGGCACTTAAAAAGGCCAAATCACCCCATGACACTCATTTTAATTAGACCACAAAGTAATGGATTGCTAAGGCTGTTAGTACCAAGGCCTGGACACCTAGACATGCATGCCTAAGGGAACATGCACATGCACATACCTGCCACATATGTATACAGGCATATGAACATGCCTATGTACAACTATACTTGCAAACCTGGGATATATATTCATATACACGCTCTGGCATCCAGGTGCATGGACTTTCTCATGCAAACCTTTGCACTTGTATGCACACATGCTCGGAGCATGGTCATGTTCCTAGCGCCCCTCTCAAGGCATGGAGCATGGAGAAGAAATCCCAGGGGAGACCCCACCTTCCCCATCGGCCGGCTGGAACAGCACCAGGCCCAAGGTTGCATATAGCTGGCTGCATTTGGCGCCCTTGATTCTGACTCTTGGTTCTGAGCCCCCGCACAGCCCTGCTCTGCCTGCCATGCAAACAGTCTTCCTGCCTGTCCTGACCTGCCCAACACCTCTGTGTACATACAGACATTCAGGGAGATTAGGGTGAGTTAAAAATGGCCACCTGAACTAAGGTAAGTTGGGATGGCAAGCAGATTGTGTGGCAAGCAGGGACTGGAGGGACTAGGAGGGTCTGGGGGGGATCTCTGCCCCTCTGGGCCCGGTGGCTATTTTTAGCCCCACCGCCAGATGAACAGCCCTCCCAGCAAACCAACCCCTTCCTGATCCCATCTGTACTTCCCCAACCCTGTCTTAGTTCCTTGGTTCCCAGCATTGGCTAATTCTGGTAAAACTGGCACTGGCAGCAGCTTGTGGGATGGAGGATTTTGCAGGCCCAGGGGGGCTGGCTAGTCTGCTGCGGGGTAGGGGGTATTGTCTGTCTTGGGGTGAGGCAAGCAACCAGGGGGCTAAAAATAGCTTAGTGCCAGGGTAGGAAAAGTGCAGCCCCAGGTCTGGAGCCCATGGCTCAGCTTTCCCAGCCCTGGGGCTGCACTGGGAAATGTACAGAAGTCCATTTAGATTGGTCTCGCCGGACTTGATCTAAGTTAGACTACCTCCAAGGTACAGTTAACTTAGATTGGGTCAGCCATTTTTAGACTGATCTAAACTTCCTGAACTTCTGTACAGTTCGCACTTAGATCGATCTAACTAGGGATCCAGTGTAAGCCCCACACCAAGGCAAACTAAATTAGGTGAGGTGGCCATTTTTAATGCGATCTAACCTCCCCAAATGTCTGTATGTACCTCCACATTCTCTACCACACCCTTGTCTTCCAACCTAGCAGGTCTTCTCACTGACCCCAACCGAAGGGTTGTGCGAGGACATCATAGAATCGTAGAGAAGTAAGGCTGGAAGGGACCTCGTCTAGTCAACACCCCCTCCCCATCCAAACCATCCTATGCAAATCCATAAACTGACCTACTAGTAGGCCTACACAGCCAACCCTGATACAACCACAAGACATAATGCACTAACATGCCACAGATGGATCAGGGGGACAACAGTGGCTAATGTCCTGCTGCTGCAAGCATTGTTAAAATATTCTTGAGAGATCCAAGGAAGAGGGCCATGCCCCCTGCTACAGAGGAAGGCAAAACATCCACAGCCCATACTAATCTGACCATGGGGTAAAATTCCTTCCTGACCCCAAATATGGTGTGATCCTGAGCAGAGGAGAAATCTTCCAGCCAGGAATCTCCAGGTCTCAGTCCCAGCAGGAGCACTGGTGCACCCCAGTCATAATCCTCAGCCTTGGCTGCCACCAAAAAAAAAAAGTAAACCCTGACACACGTAGCAGCAGGAGGGGGAAAAAATCCTTCCCGGCCCCATATAGCAACCACCGAAGCGCAGAAGCATGGGCAATACCCATAGTAGAACGTAGCCACAACTATGCCTAGGTCATCTCTGACCTGTGCCTGTCCAACCTCTTCTTCAACAGCTCCAGTGATGGAGAGTCCACAGCTTCCCTGGACCATCTCTTCTACTGCACTGAGTCCCAAGATGAAGAGGTGTCTAGGGCAGGCGCCTTTCAGCAGTCACAGAAATGCAAACAGGAATGTGCACACTCACCCCCACGTCCTTCATCTGCTTGGACTCACAATAACACACTTACATCCTCGACACCAACAACCACTCATACTGGCTCACATGTGACCTCACACACACTTACACAGCAGCATGCCCCTCTGGACACACTTTCTTCTGCTCACACTCACACCATCTCACCACTCTCCCTGATGCTCACTCATACTACACACACTCCTGCAGACTGATGCTCGGGTGAGGTTTTGTCCATTTGACCTCCCCGCTGCTCTCACTTCTCAGCCATCCAGGGTCGGATGCCCAAAACTCCTGGTGAAATGTTTGCATCTCTGTGTCCTGGGGGTGCTTAGGAACCCCCTCCCTGCCCAGCTCAGACACCCTGCCCTCCTTAGCATAATTAACACAAGGCCCTTTAGGTCTCCTTGTCAGAGGAGCTGGTGTCAGCTAGAGTGAGAGGTGGTCAGCACTGAAGATGCAGCCTTCTTTGCCCAACCCCTGTCCTTGCCATGTTGGAGCAAAGAGCCCTGTGAACTTCATGCCTCTTTTGTTTTAATCAGGATGTTGATCTTGTGAACCCAGCAGCACTGGTACCAGCACAGCCCTCCAGACTATGTGCTACCTGCTGCCTCTTCACCAAGTCCCTCAAATGGGGAAGGCAGTGGGGTTACAGCTTTGTAACTGCAGAGCTTTGTCCTAGCTCCAGCTGCAGCTTCGAGCTGTGGAGGTCCTGGTCCAAGCCCCAGTGCACTGGCCCTGACAGCTGTCAAAACACACACTCGGCAGCAGCCCATCCAGACAGGTCCTTTGGGTGCTGCCCTGATACAGCAGTCCAGGGAGCACTCCTCACGTGCTCGCACTCCTCACAAGAGCTGACCTGAGGGTGGGTGTGCGGGCCATTGCACTCCATGCGGTTTCAGTGGGGCACAAGCCCTTGCACAGGGGCAAACATTTGCTCCCTGCTACAGCTGCTCTGTCCAGCACACCGGCCCTTGTACCCATTGACTAGAACAGATGGCAGCACTTTGTACAACCAGGACCACAGCATCAGCCCGGTTTGAGGAGGCTCCAGGCCCCGCAGGGGCTACTGTGGAAACCCATCCAAGCAACTAGCTGGCCCATTCCTAGCCCTCCCAGTCTGGGATTCATTGACTCTCACAATCCCCAGGGGCAGGACAAAGGGGCAGCCCCTTGTACCAGCTGAGATACGAGGCCCAGGGAGGCCAGCAGACTTTCTCAGGGGCACCCAAGAGGCCAGTGATGGAGCAAGGACTTAAAGGCAGGTCCCTTGAGCATGGGCAGGCATCTGAATTTCTGCTCTCCCCGCACTCCCATTCCCATCTCCGGTTCTGTTTCTGTAGCTCCAGCATCCTCCTCATTGCCTCCACCCCAGAGGCCCTAGGCAGCACTTTGGCCTGGCCCACCCCAGTGACACTGGGCCATACAGGGGCTTAGACCCAAACTGACCCATGGCAGAGCCCTAGGCCTTGGCACTGCCCATCCCTGTTCAGATTGGCAGGCGGTGATGCCAGAGACCTGAGCTGTATTAGGGAGCCCCACCCAGGTACAGCCAGGTCCGTTCAGGCTGGGTGGTCTCTCATGGGTCCCTGGAGGGTCCCTGGGGCCTGTCCATCCTGCTAGGACCTACTGCTGCTTTGCTAGGAGTGCCCCCAGCCAAGTTTTGGGGGAAGATTTGTGTGGGGAGCAGGGGTCTTCCTCCTCGGGAACAGCTCCTGTTTTCTGGATGAACCTCCCCTGTGTAGGCAGCAGCAGCAGCAGCAGGAGGGGAAGAATAAAAGAGACAGTGCCAGGAAGAGTCAAAGGCAGTCCTACCTCCCAGGGTAACTCAAAATCCCACTTGGCCCACAAGGTACCCAGTGCGCCTGCCTCCCTCTGCCCCTGTGACTTCTTGGCCTCAGAGAGAGACAAAGCACACTGCCCCAGCAGCTGACCCGCCAGGGATTGAGCTTCTCTGATTAAATCAAATAAATTAGTTCAACAGCATCCTTAAGCTTCTAGCTGAAATTAGACCTATCCCTGACGGGAGTGGGGTCAGCCCTGCTAACATGGAAATGGAGCGGACCGGGCTGCAAAATCAGAAGGGAGGTGGGTGAGCCCTTGGGGCTTTTTCCCGAGCACACCACCCCCTCCAAAATGCACCACGCCACCTCTCTGCCTCTTAGCCCTGGATCTGAGCCTGTCCCTTCCCCATGCTCTGCCTGGTGCAGGGATTACACTTTAATCAGAATCTGTGTGGGAAGTTGTAATATAGATTACAAGCGGTTGGCATCTACCCTGGGCATATCAGCCACAGCCCATCCTGCCCGGGGATGAAACCTTACTGTCACGCTGGCTTGCAGACAATCTCGCTGCCTCGGTGGAGTGCAGATTAACGCAGTGGGGGGCAGGGTCTGTGTGTGGACGTGGGAGGGCTGGGCCCACACCAGTCCCTTCCAGACTTGCAAACCTTGATTAAGTTTTGCTGCCTAATCCTCTTGGGTCTGTGCAGGGTCCTAGCACATCAGTAACCCCACAGCATTCTCCCAGCCACAGCTCCTCCTGGCATGGTGCTTGGGAAGGCTTTTAAGCTATCAGCCTGCCCAAAGGAGTGAGGGACTGGGGCATGGGGATCCCAGCCAACTTGAAGAGGCTGAAGGATGCCAAAAAGGGCTGAGGCCAGTGCCCCTGCAGGACACAGTGGTGGGGAGGGGGAACTAGCATGGAAGTGAAGGCCAGCTTGGAAGACAGGGTATGACCTGCCTTCTCTTCTTGGGGTGATTCCTGTGCAGCTGCAGAGCTCCACTGATGGGCCCAGAGCCCCACGGCTGTCCGGCCGCCTGTGCGTTTCAACCCCGGGCTGGAGGGGGTGGAGGGAGAGATGGACCTTCTCGTGGAAACTACACTGCTAAACTCAGTTCACCCTTTTTGTCCATGCAGCCACCTCCCAGCTCTCTCCCCACCCTGGATCCTCTCTGCCAGGGATTGTGGCCTGTCAGAGCTGGCAGCCTGGTCCCCAGGTCTGTCTGAGCCATACTTCAGCTGGGTAGCCCTATCAAGGGCTCCTCAACATGATCACGCTGACTCGCCAGAGGCAGAGCTGTGGACTGGTTTGGCTTGGCAAAACCAGTGCAGCCAAGGCCTCGGCGACTCTCAGTTACTAAGCACTGGTCCCCTTGGATCACATATACCAACCCTTGGCTTTTTCCAACCATTCACCCTCTGGCCACAGCCGTTGCTCTACTCTGACTCCTCTCAAACCCACCTCTGGGTGCCCCCACCTGGTGGCACTGCCCTGGCCCTGTCTCCCTGGCACTGCAGACATGGGAGGCATGCTCCCTCAGTCCCTCTGGGGTCAGGGCTGCTTGCTCATTGCACAGAAGCCCCATCCCCAAGGCATCTGCACCAGCCAGGACCTGAACTAAGACCCTCCCCCAGGCTTCAGTCCCACATGGCTACTCACCTGGGGGGCACACGAGAGATCCCAGGGCCACCCTTGGGAGTGGGGAGAAGAGTGACAAGGTCCCTCCACCCAGGAGGCTTTAGCTTCCCCTCCTAATACCTTAATCCCGCTCTTATCCCCGTGAGTCCCCGTGACACAGAGAGTCCTCCTGACCTTGCAGCACAGACGGCCCCTCCCCAGGGAGGGGGACCTGGCAGCTCTTGGCCCCAGTGCTTGTCAGACACAAGCGCTCTGCGGGCTCTGTGCCGCCAGGATCCAGCATGGCTTCCTTTTTCACGACAGCCATGAAAAGCTTCAGGGGCGGAGGTGAGGAGCAGGAGGAACCCAAGGATGGGAAGAAGGCAGAGCTGCCCAACGGCATGTCCCACGAGGAGTTTGAGGAATACCAGCGGCAGCTGCTGGAGGAGAAGTAAGACTCTGCCCTCTGTGGCCCTCTGCCACCTGGGTCCCTCTGCGCCCACGGGCTGCCAGCCACCAGCTCGGTCTCAGCCCCGAGGAAGGAAGGAAGGGAGTGGGAGGGCGCACCCAGCTGCTCTGGGCATGGACGATGCACCAAGCCGAGGCAGAGGCCAGCTGGGTCACCAGAGCCCCATGGGTGAAGGGAAGGGGCTGTAGTGGGTGCTCCTCCACAAGCTTTCCTTGGACGGAGGTCCTGACCTGCTGAGAAGCAGGGGCTTCTCCAGCCCAGTCTGAGGAGCTGGCCAGGGGGAAAGCCCCAGGTGGGACATCAAGGCTCAGGAGCCAAGAGGATAGGGGAGGTGGTGGGAAGGCAACATGGGAGAAAGTAAGAGAAGCACAGGGAGTGAGGAGGCAAGAGGAGCAAAGCCTAAAGAGTGCTTGGGCAGGGAGAGGCTTGGCAGAGACACAAAAGCCCCTCCATCAGGCTGCTCGCCAAGGGCCTGGCTCTCAGTCTGTAGGGATGAGGTACGGCCTCCTTGAAGGCCAGCCAGCCAGGATCCCTGCCGGGTAAGGACAGACACAGGCCCATTGAGAGCAAGGCTTGCAATTACAGGTGGCTCAGGAAAGGGACATTTCCAATGAGCACTGAGGGCTCAGCAGGGGTGCTCTAGCTCTTGACTTCCTGCCCTGGGCTACGAGGTGGCATTGCTGTGGGTTGCTGGACTGCTGCTATGCTCCCAGCCATCCCATGTGAATCCAGAATGATGTATCACATGCAACATTTGACTCACTAGCACTCGGGGACCCCAGCCAGCCCTGCTGCGACAGCTGTGAGCTGACATACAGGTGTTGAGGAGCATGCTTCTCAGAGCTACGTTTACAAAAGTGGCCCCTGATTTTGGGCACCCAACTTGACAGGGGGTGAAGCCCAATTCTTGGAAGTGCTCAGCACCCAAGATTGCTGTGGGTGGCCTGGAGCCACTGGAATTAAACCCCACTTTAGAAAGCAGCAGCCTTCAGGGCTGAGGAAGCTCCCTGAGAGCTTCAGATGAAAGTATCAGGATGGGGCCAAGGAGCAGGACACTTACGGTGCTTGGAGACTGCCCAACTAAATGCTTCACTAGTTCACTGGCTGTTGGCACTGGGGGTCCTGGTGCACAGTGCCATGTGCAATCATCCTGTCAGTCCATCTTCATGCCAAAATTTGAGCCATGCCTAACCCTAGGCAGCGGTACAGCAGGACTGCATCCACATGCAACATTGAATTGTTACCTGTTGCTAACAAAGCAACGTATGTCTGGATTGTGGCCTTCATTCCAGCTCTGCAGAAGCTTGTGTCTATCTAAAGCACTGAGAGTTTGGGCTGGGCTCTCTGTTCTGCTCTGAGTACGCCTGCCCTGCGGGCATCTGTGTGGGATAAATGAGTGTGTGCAGTGTAAGGTGTGGTCACTGGAGGGCACGCTTGCTAACTTGGCAGATTATCCGATACTTTCAGGCAAGGTATTTGCGAGCAGCCACTGCCTGGGCAGCCTCAAGTCTTCGGGGATCTGATCTGAGGCATCCTGGACCTTACAGCCAGCAGTGCTGGGCTCCCTTGGGCCCTGGGGATGTTGCTAGGTGAATGGGTCTGCCGCTGGGTAGAGGGTCACTCCGGCTATTTCTTGTTCCTTCCTGCAGGATACAGCGGGACAAAGCCTTTGCACATAAGAAGGCAGAAAGAGCCACTGTCCGGATGCACCTTCGGGGGAAGTACCGCCTGCCACAGGTACGGGTCGCTTGCTCAGGGTGAGGCCTGGCAGTGCCCCAAGCGACCAAGGGCTGCGCTATCCCAAAGCCACACCAGAACCAGGATGGGTGCTTGCACCATCCCCTGCAGGGAAAGTTCTCCAGCTCCTTGGAGCCAGGGACACACTCCTTGACAGGAAACAGCTGTTCTCTGCCATGCCATTAGTTTGGCACCTCTGTGAGCCTCCAGGGAAGACCCAAGGCTGGGGCTCCTTCCTGACGAGGGCAGCAGCATGTTCCTCTGTCTCACACGCACACCCCAGCTGGTGGCATCACACTACTGCAACCCCAAGTAGCAGCAGCCTCCTGCGCGCCTGGAATCCAGGGAATTATGTCCCGGCCTGCAACGTGGCATCGTACCAGGTGCAGCCAGCGTACCTCTTGCCCACAAACGCACCCTTCTCCCAATCTCCAAGGTTTCCCCCTTGAGATCTCTGCTTCCAGGTTTTCCTGGCTCAGAGGGATGGCCTGCTTTTTCTGACGACCAGTGTTATTGAGACCTACCTGCTCTGACAGCTGGGGTAAGTCAGCAGAATAGCTCTTCATACCATTCAGGGTCCTAAAGCATGACACTGTCACACCACTGTGCAGCCCTATTTGTCCTCTCTTCTAATCATCACTTCCATGACTATGGCACCTGCAGCTATGGCATCCCTGGCACCCACTGCCACTTCAGGGGGGCCCTGGGCTAGAGGCAGGGCAGAGGGTTCACTGGCTTTCTTTCCTCATTTCAGAGTGAACAGGATGGTGCCCAGATCCAAGTGGCTGGAGGAGATGTGGATCTCCCTGAGGATCTGGCTGCGATGGTGAAAGAGAAGGAAGAGGAGGAGGAAGAAGGGTCATACTCTTTCTTGGAGAAGCTGCAGGGGATGGATTTGGAAGCCTTGAAAAGTAGAGCACAGGGTACATTTGATGAGGTGAAGGGGAAATGCGTGCTGATGTAAGCCCTAGTAGTGCTGCCCAGCTGGCTTCCTGCTACGTGAGCCCATGCTCAGGTTTGGGGCTCTGTCACCAGGTGAGAGCAGCTCAGTCAGGCATGCAGGTGGGTCCGAGTGTCCCTGGGGGATGTGGTTCCTCGGAGGTCTGGACAATCAGGTTCAGGGATACAAGGGCTATTTAGGGGCCCAGCTCCCAGTGGTTTCAATAGGAGTTTGCTGGCCATGTGAGGCACTTTAATGCCTATGAGGGTCTGGGTCTTAGATGCCACGGAGCTGGGTGCCATATAAAGTACAGAACAGCCCCCGGCTGCTCTCTCTTCTCCCTTAGCCATGAACACAGTGGTCTGCTGAGGCCACATGCAGGGCCCTCAGCCCATGCCCCATCTCTTCCTGGGGCAGCAGAGTTTGCTAGGGGCAGTGCTGCCTGGTCCTCTGGGGCTGCATGGCCCTGAGCCCCCTCACCACGCACACAGCTGCATTCAGCTAACCTGGTCTCTCATGAAAACTTGGCTCTGATGGCAGACTGCTGCGGTGCCTCCTTCCCAGAAAAGGCAGGAGCTTTCCCTATCCCTCAGCCCCAGAGGCGAGGGATAATACTCAGCCTGGCACAGCTCAGCCCAAGGTCCCATCCACCAGCAGTTGGAGTTACAGAGAACCACAAGGTTGCATCCCAAAGGCTGGATTTAGACACGTTCTTCACACACCATGTCGGTGGATCACAAGCGAGTAGCAACACAGTGCCTTGGCATCAGAACTGGACCAGAAATGCCCAGCGCATCACCTACGCAGCCAATTTTGGCATCTTTTTTCTGGGATTGTATGCCTCCTGTGCTGGGGAGAATGCAGTATTGCCCAAGTATTGCCCCAGGAAGGCTGTGAGCACAAATCTGTAACTCTAGCATTTGCAGCAAAACAGTGAAGGTGGTTGGGGAGGCCTATTTCTGCAAGGGGTAGGAGCAGGAGGCAGGCTTGCTAGTCGCACCTCTGTGCAGAGAGCATGTGTTACCCTGCCTGTCCATCTCCATTCCTAGCCCACTGCTTCATCTCTCTTCCTAGCCAAACCTGCACAGTGATGATTTGGAAATGCACAAAATCCAGAATCAGCCCCAGAATGGAGCTGCATGTAATTCTTAATTAAAGCTACGCACAATGGGAAGCTAGTGCAAATTGTTCCCTTTTTATTTTTCTCTTGTTAAAATACACTTAAATGATCACCTTTCTCTTTCATGAGACTTTGTGGTGCAGCGGGCAGGGCACGTTCCCAGTGCCGCTACAGACCTGCCACCTTCCCCTTGCTCTCTCTTGAGCAGATAGGTTGTGCACGCTGTTTGGGGTAGGAGCTGTCTCTGCCAGTGTGGGCCCTCACAACGTGTCATTGATCTTAACAGGGCCCTAACTGATAGTACTTGGTGCACAGGGCAGTTTTCTCTCCACACTGTAAAGTACCAAGAGCAGGTTGGAAGGTGGGTCTTGTTTCCAGCTGGGCTTGTTTCTACAAAACCGACTCCAAACCTATTTCCCTTCAGACCCAGACCTTATTCACTCTCAGATCCCAAGGCAAGTACGTGACATTCTCCCTCTTTAAATGATCAGACACAGAGCTGGGACTCTGCTTCTCCTTGCCTCAAATGCTTGTGTAGGCAGCTGGTGTGTCCCACCCCAGACGTCACCGCAGTTCAGTCCCTGCATAATCCTGTATTGTAACCAATATGCACTGAGCACAGCCCTGCATAGATATGTAGGGAGCAGGGGGGGCGCTGGATCTGCTCCCAGAGCCCGGGCACAGGACTGCTGCTAAAGCTGTTGCTGTTGCTGCTAAGCAGTAGCCTGGGCAAGTAAAACTACCCAGGAGCATCTACACAAGACATTTACTGTGCAGTTGACTGATTCACTACACATCTACACATGCAGCCCTATTAGGGCGCATGAAACTAATAAACTCCACAGCAAGACAGTTCTCATAAATACAAGTCCTACCCTGCTGTGCAGATCTTTTGTGCGCAGCAACGCACGTGTAGACACTGACACTGAGCCAGTCCCTCTGCAGCACGCTGAGCCCGGTTGGAGTAGCCCCGAGCCGGCAGGCTGACCCCTTGGGCCTCCTGCCAGCCTGGGCTGCTGTGACCCAGCTCAATGTGCTGTGGTCCGGGCGCATGTGTCAACCATGCACCCAGGGTAGTTTATAAACTGTGGAGCAATAAACTCATCAATTTATTGCTGCTAGTGTAAACATGCCCCCTTTCTCCTCACCCATGTTGCCCCTTCCCCCCCTTCCCAGTCTACTGTGGTCAGCATTGCCTCCTCCATCAGTCCCCCCTGCCCTGGGCACTCTGGAATTGAGCACTGGTGGCCTTTGCAGATGACCAGTTCCCATCAGTGGCCCCACTACACTACTTTTAATATTCAACTGAATTGAAAAGGGAAAGGCTGTTTGCTCCCTCCAGATCTGACACAGCCACAGTTCAGCCTCATCTCAGGATCTGGATGGTGAAAAGGTCCTTTTCTTTAGAAGGGAAAAGACTAGAACAATTATACAAGGACTGGTTTTCATCTTGCAGGTTATTTGCTTGAGTGCATTCCCTTGTTACATCCATTCAGCAGGTACTGTAGGCTTAAATAGGGCAGATCAGAAAAATAGCTCGGGGAGGCTGAAGGCTGCTAAGGTCACTAATACCTGCCTATTTTAGTGAAGCCTAATCTGCCTGAATCTCTTGTCCCCAGAGGACTAAGTCAGCTGAACTCATGTAAAGTATACTGTAGGATTTTGCAGCAGTGAGTCCTGATGGTGCTGTGCCCCCCCTGGATGCCACGGGCTTTGGGGCCATGGCTGGAGAATATGGGTTTAGTGAATTTTTATCAAAGCAAACAGTCTGTCCATGTGCAGTCCTTTCCTTCCCCCAGTGTAAACCCACTGGTTCCCAAAATCTGCTGAGCTGTTGGGGGCAGGGACACCATCTCCTTGTACATCTGCCCAGTCCTTCAACCTGTAGCGTGACTAAGGCAGGGTGAGCGGGGCAGCAGCCCCAGGTGCTATGTTGTGGGGGGAGGTAGGGAGGAGGACAAAAAAACAGCAGCTGCCACCACAGCCACACAATCACACCAGCAGCAGGCGGCAGCAAGAAGTCACCACTGCATTGTGCATTGCAGCTGCCCCAGGTGCCCGGCTGCCTTGTTACACCTCTGCCTACAGCCCACATGCTCGGGGAAGGGTGCTGGAAAACATGCCAGGCACATGCGGTGGAGTGACCTGCCCAAGGCCATGCAGCCAGTGGGAGGCAGAGCTGGGACTAGACTCCAGCCCTGGAGCCCAGAGTGCCCTTCCTCTGAGTAACCACTAGGCTTCTCTCCCTCCCAGCATTTCATGCAGTCTTGCCACATTTCCCGCCAGTAACAAACCGTGAGCTTGTGGCTGGCACAGAGTCCTTGCCCTCCTCCTCTGGGAGCTGCAAGCTTGACGACTATTATCTCTCAGCAATTCTGGTGGCTGCCTAAGACGCTGTAGCCAAAGCACCTAGGAAACATGATTTGGTAGCAAAGACTCAGAAATGGGAGTCCCTGACTCTTCCTGGCTTTGCAGTTGGCTTATTGCATGGCCTTGAGCAGTTCATGTCTCTGCTCTGTGCCTCAGTTTCCCCACCTGTAAAATGAGGCCTGTAATCCTTCCCTCCCTGGGAAGCACAGAAGTGCTTGGATAAGGGGTCTGCAGGCACCCAGAAAGGTTGAGTATTATCACTATTAGATGATAACACTCTGGTACCACAGAATGGAGAAGCAGAAAGAGATGCCATTCTGGCAGGTCATAGAGAGCCCTCTCGCGATGTCTGCTGCCCCCCATTCCCGTTGCCTTCTGAGCATTTGCCACAGCTGTAGTGAGGCCACATCTGGAGAGGAACACACACACTGTAGGAGCATGCGGCCATTCAGGCAGGTTACACAGACCCCCCCCGGAGGCCTGCTGCACCCTGAGAGTCCCCAGCTGGGAGGGGCTCCTGTGCCATGGTCCCTGGTGCCAGGGCTGTTTCTGAAGTTTGTATTAAATAGTGGGTAAAATCAGTCACCAGAGCCCAGGGCTCCTTCTACCCCAGGCAGTGTCTACCTTGCTGACCAGAGAGCCAGGCCGTTCGTGCTCTTCTTGTGGCTCGTGACTTCTCTTTCTGGCTCCCCACTGGCCTAGCTCTGAGAGAAGGAGTAGAGGCTGCTCTCAGCCCTACCTAGGGCATTGCGATCTGGGCATTTGAGGTTCCAGGCATTGTGGATGTGGGAGAGGTGGGGTCAAATCCCTCAAGGCCGAAGAGAGCCTAAAACCCAAGCCTTTTGTATTAACAGTTTTGCACAGACTCGGGCAGGACTGCACTTAGGCACCTCGCTCCACTTATATACCTAATTGGTGAACTAGAATCTGGCCCCACATGTCTGCAGGGAGAACAGGATCAGCCCCGGAGGGTGCGGTGGGCTGCCTGCTAAGGGAATGAGAGATGTGGGCTTCTTAGAGGTGGGACAGGCTCACTCTCCTGAGCCTTGCAACATAAGTTTGAGGCAAATGGCAGCTAAGTCTGTCACCTTAAAGGCAAAATAGGATTTGAGTCACACGATGCTTTTTCCTGCTCTGATGGACTTGTTGGAAGAGAGGCAGGGCTTGCTGTGGTCAATGGCAAGGAGGAAGAGGACTAAGGGAAAGGCCACATACACCTCCTTCCCTCCCTCCTGGTGATGATGAGTGTGGGGTGGGATTAAGGGGGATGAGATGCCAGCTCCTGCAGACTGCCTGAGAGGCACAGCTCAGACAGGCCGGGTTACCTAGTCATTCCCTGGGTACTGGGATGTCTTCGGAGAACCTAACCCACCCCTCCTTGTCATGGAGTCATAGACAAGTAGGGCTGGAATGGACCTCCTGCGGTCATCTAGTCCAGCCCCCTGCTCGAGGCAGGATCGCCCCCGTCTAAGCCATCCTAGACAAATGTTTGTTTAACCTGCTCTTAAAAGCTTTGTGAACAACCCTCACATGCAACATCTACCAGGCACAAGTCCTGGAGCCTCAAATGCCCATATCAGACATGGTTGGATCCTTGCTGCTCCATTCTGGACACTGAGGGCAGAATCTTATTACACCTTGTGGATGGTCGAGGACAACTCAGAGCTACTCAACCAAGTGCATGAGTGAGTGTATTACCCCCGGTGAGCACGTAAGTGGCCCCATGATAGGAACAGGATCTCCCTCCAGAGACGCACAGGCATCTCCCTGCTCCTGACGTAGTGCGGGCATTGACGCACCCCTGTCCTTTAGTCAGGTACGTCAGAATTAGCGGTGCTTTGGTCATCCTCGGCATCCAGAATGAAGCAGTAATGACTGTTCAGGGGCAGAAAGCCACTGAATGAGCAGCTCACTAGAGATCTTACCTGGTATTAAGGAGGAATAAATCCCCATGAGTGTAATCCAGGGGGCTTGGAGGGACAATTCTCCCATCAGCTCCCAGAGGTACATGCGTGTGAATCCTGCAGACCCATGCATCAGGAGCAGCACATGTCTCTTAGCCAGGGCCAAGCTGTGGTCTCTGCCAGCCACAGTGCATTTGCTTGCAGCCACTAGTGTGCTCGTGACAAGCATGGGGATAATGCCCAAGATGGCTCCAAAATCTACTAATGCAAGGAGGCCTCTGGCTTTGTTGTCAGACTCTGTCTGCTCTGGGAAGGATCTGCCACATAAGCCTCTGGAGCAAATGATCATTTTGAGTGAAAATGGGCAGGGCTGGATTAACGGATAGGTAAGCTAGGCACATGCCTAGGGCCCTGAGCAGCAAGGGAGCCCCGGTCCTTCCCTCCATGGTGGCAGTGTGAATGGCCCCATATACCCTCCCCTCCTTCCCTTCCTCTCCCCTCCGCCAGCCTCACAGCCACTGCGGCTCCTTCCCTGGGGTAGCTCTGAGCCCTGAAAATGAGCCAATTCTACAACCCTTACCCCCAAAAAGCGGGGGCAGAGGCGAGAACCAGCAAACATTTGCAAGGTTACATTACACACGCTCGTGCTGGCACAGGTTGATTTTCTCACTGAAAATAGAATTTGGAGATGGCTGCATTTTGATGCCAGCACTCGGGGACAGCGCCCAGCAGCAGGAACCGCGCGCTGAGACTGGCTGTCCCTTGTGTCAGGCTAGGGCAGACCTGCAGTCCCCACACAGTGACAGTCCTGCACACTGAAGTCAGCTGGGTTCTGCTTGCCGAATGTCCGCAGCCAACCCAGCCTGCGCTGGGTGTTGGCAGGTACGTCCCCTCCATGGGATTTCCAGAGAGCTTCGTCACGCAGCCAGAGCCAGCCCAAAGTTCTCTATACCCACGTATCCGATTCATTATTTTAAAGCAGTAACAAAGAGGATAACACCAGGTACTGCGCTTAATGATTCCAAGGAGCTCATTAACCCTCCCCTAACCTGTCCACAGATCTCAGTTGCTTCCCGACGCTCATGGACTTATTCAGCTTTGCTGCAGTCTTGCCCTGAGGATTGGTGAAGTTGTGATTCCCAAGTGTGTGGTGAAGTGTGTGGTGCTTGGGTAGGTTCAGGCAGTGGGACTGGTTCGTGGCAGGCAGGGGAGGGGGTAGGATTCCCATTAACATTGAACGGTAATGACTGGTGCCACCTCCCAGGGGTGGTACTGGGCTGCATTGCATCTCCCAAGCCCTTCAGGCTTGTCCATGACAGACCTCCATTGCTGTATCTACAGTAGCTGGGTCTGTCATGCTGAAGGAGGCAAGGAGATGGAGAGGGACAGGGCCCATACAGGAGTGGCAGGAAGGGTATAACCTTGGCACCAAGTCCATGCCATGTCCCCATCCATCCATAATAGGGAAGGGGAATGCCACTGAGAGATCTGCCGGCTCTGGTCTCAGGCTGCCGAGTCCAGAGCAGATCTTGGGAAAGAGAAGGGAGGAGACATCTTCTCCAAGTTCAAGTTTGCCCCTACCAGGGAGGAAGCAATGAGACAATGTGGTCACAGCCCCGTGACCCAGCTAAACTCCAGCTGTTTACTCATGAAGAGGACAAGAGGCACATCTGGCTCTGCTGGCCTGTTCTCCCCTGCCCCAAGACATGACTGAGATGCATTTGGATCAGGGGCTGGGGTAGCTCATTCCCAAATGCCCTCCTGTGCCAGGAAGTACAAAGCAAGGGGATCCGAGTGTCCCGCTCAGCAGTGCCCAGTGCCACCCCCCTGCTCATATGGGGGCGCAGGCAGTCCCGGCGCCCGTAGCCCCCTGTGCTCTAGCCATAAATCATTCTCAGTGTCTCCTCTTGCCCCACCCCGAGAGGCCTAAGCAGCCTGAGATGGGTTCATCTCCGGCTCTGGATGGAGGCAAGCGTGCATGTGATTCAGGTCAGAATCTTCCTCCAGGTCTCCTTGGCTAACAGCCCTGTCCCCCCATGTCCCCACCTGTCCCTCCTCTCACTCCACCCCGCCTTTCCAGGATCAGAGCTGGTCACGTGATACCCCCACCTCCCAGCCTCCCCCTGCCCTGCTCCCCCCCTCCAGCCTCCCCCCACAGTAAGCTGACGCAGCGTCTCTAAGCGTTAGCAGCTTTGGCTTCTAATAGGATTAGCAAGGTTTAAAACTGTCATTTGAGTGAACTAAACCTCTTGATACCCTGCATTGCACCTTCTTAACCAATTTGCCTTCAATTAGGGTAATTGGGAAACTAGCAAAGAAGTATAGCATTAATATTTTAAAGTGATGAAGCGATTATGGGCCTCGGACTAGGAAGCAAATCAATTTGCTATCTGTGCCTAAAAGGCAATTATCATCATTTGCAAATAAGTCCCCTCTTCCCCACAGCCCCTCCTCCTGTGTTGGCCAACACCTTAAGGAGGCTGCATGGGAAGGCTGTGAGCACATGGCCCTTATGGGACAATCCCTGCCAGGCCCTGCAGGCTGTGGCTGGGCAGCCCTCCCACACGCACAGCACCTGCAATTCAGTTTGCCCTTCCTTACTGGTGAGAGCCATGAACTCATGGCCGGCTGCCAGTTCTCACCCATGGATGATCTCTCCCATGGGCAGGACTGGGAGCAGAGGAGACAAGCTGCCTCAGAGGCCTCTTTGAAATCGGGTTCCTCCTCCCCAGTGACACGCCAGCTCCACTTGCATGCATGAAGCTCTGCCTCCGCAGGTGCTTCTGCACACTGTTGGCCAAGTGAAGCGCACTTGTGCACACAAACACAGCATGCACCAGACACATGTGCTCACTTCCTTTCACATGTGCTATGCAGGAATCACACTCAGGCACACACTCAGACATTGTCACACCTGCTCATGTGCTCATACTTGGCGCTCAGGCCCAGCTCCTTAAAGGTCTTTAGATACCCAACTCTGATTCAGTGGTAGGTAGCTGTGTAAGTACCTTTAAGCATCTGGGCCTTAGTGTGTTGCAAAAGGTCACATAGTAAGTGAATGGAAGAGCTGAGAACATAACCCAGGATTGCTGGCTCCTGGGCTCTTGGACTACATTTCTTCCTAGTCCCAGCTTGACCTTCAAACCCAGATACTAGAACTGGTCAGGAAATGGGGACCCTTCTCCATGGGAAATGTTGAGTTGTTATGTTTTGGCACAGAAAATGTCTGATTTGAGGATACAAATTGTGGGCAAACAGTTTCATTTCCTAAGGAAACTTTGAAATGTGCCATAGAGAGGAGATATTTGTCATACAAATTGTAATTGAGTTTTCAATGATTTTTTTCAATCCAATTTCCATTGCAAAAGAGCTTCAATGGGAGGTTTTCAACCCATCTTTCCAATGATAAACACACAAGCACCCAGCAAACTGACTCCAGTGCTATAACAGAAGGCAGCATTTCATATACTGCCTAGCTTTCTAGTCCTTAGTGAGGCAAAAACAGTCAATAAAAGACAATTAATGACATCCAGATGTGGCAAGTTCAAGGTTGGCAGCATGGCATCCTTTTTATCCAAATTGCACTGTTTGATTGTGGAATCCATTGCCACAGAAGATCAGCAGGCTCAGAGCTTGGCAGGATTCAGAAGGGATCAGACACTTCTGTGGCTACCATGAGTTGCTACTGTAAATATTAAAAATAAACAGGGGGTTTTGAAGGGAGATAAACCATCCTGCTTCAGGCAGAGGTATATCTTACCAGGGTCTGCATCCTGCAGCAGGGATGGCAGCTGAGTCTGAATGTCTGCCCCCTCTAAATGGACATGTGCAGCTGGAGCCCTATCTCCCACCTCTTGTTGCACTACTGCCTTCAGGGTATGAGGACACCGCTGTTCATGGACAGCAGGACCCCTTATCCCAACAAGTCAGGTTTTCTTGCATCTTCCTCTGAAGCAGCTGGTGCTGATCACCAGCAGTGCAACACCACGGCCAGGTGCTCGGGGCTGCTACCACCATGATCACAGTCAACAGCTGTGGCAAAAGCTGGTTTTTTTGCCCCCCACTCCTGGCAGCACCCAGGGCAGTTATCGTGTCACCCTGCCCTCGTTGTGCCACTGCTGATCATAGTCAGAGTCAGGCTCTGATCCAAGGAAATAATTCCTACATTCCCCCGAGGGAGCTAATGGGTTTTTTACCTAAGTCCCTGCATGCACCCAGAGGCTGTGGTGCTCTTACTAAGCAGCTGCTGTGAAGTGGTGCAATGGTGGGGCAGTGGGAGGACAGGGGGCAGTCATACTAACATAAGCACGTGCATGTTGTGCTATTTCTGTACAGAAAGCCATACCAGAATCCAGAACCACTATTCTGCTCTCACTGCATCCATACCTGGGGTTATCCCAGTGTAGCAGCTAAAGTTTGCACCACTAACTGCAGTTGCTCCACTGATTCAAATGCTGCATGTAGGCAACGCCTAGGAAAAGACTGCAGAATCAAGTCCCATAGTGCATCTAACGTAGTAGATACCCCCCGTGTTTAAGAATGGCAATGACAGTTCTCCACTTCTTTTGTAATCCAGATCCCAATCACCCCAGGGCATGAGATGCTCTGGATCTGGATGTTGTTTGCTTGCTCTTGCCTTCTCTCTTTCTAACACAAAAGCTAAACACACAGGCAGAACCATCTAGCCCACGTTGAACATTGTCATGATATTTAAAATCTCTTGAGCCAGGTTCTGTGGAGTTGCTCCAGGTTTGTATTCATGTAAATGAGATCAGAATCTGCCCCATAATAGTTTCTGTATTAAGTGAACTCTTTTGATAAAGCCTTGAACCAAACAAGGAAGTGTAAGGGATGAGAAGCACAGCCAACAGTTGGAATAACTGAGAGAAATCAGCATCCTTTTACAAGAGCTATGCAGATTCACACCAACTACGGATCTGGACCTGAGTCCTTCTGCTCCAGTTGGAGAAAGAAGCTATAACATCAAGTAACTGGGAACCAGCAGAGAGCTCCCTCCTCACACAGGGTGCATCTACACATGCAATTAATGTGAAGCAATAAACTCCAGTACATATTGCACTGGAGTTTATTGCTCCTGGGTGCTGTGTTTACACATGTGCCCAGGACCGTGGCATGTTGAGTCGAGCTGGAGCAGCCCCAGCTGGCAGGGGTCCAGGATGGGGTCAACCCGGTGCCAGCCCAGTGCTGCTGCGCCCTGCCTCAACATGCTGCAGAGAGCCTGGCTGGGGCACAAGGGTGCTTTAGTGTGGGGTGAGTCGGCAGGCAGCCCCTGCACTGAAGCACCCTCATGCCCCAGCCAGCCCCATTGGCATCTATATGTGTGCTGCTGCGCAGTAGATAACACTGCCGCAGGATAGTACTTGTATTTACAAGTACTAACTTACAGTGACATTTATTAGTTTACTGCGGCATAATAGGGCCACGTGTATAGACATGGAGACTTTGTTGCGGAGCTAATTAGGCAGCTCCGCAGTAAATGTCTCATGTAGATGCACCCACAGTGACAAAGAAGGAAGTGCACAGCCTTGGGAGAGGGCAGAGATGGGATTGCAAGACAGAACCAGCAGAACAGGAGCGTGGCATCCAACGCCAAACACAGTGTGAGCACCTAGCTGAGGCCTCTGCACCTGCCTGATAGAGACCTGGGGGTCTGTTCGTTCCCTGCCCCTCGGCAGCACTTTGTGGCTTCTCAAAGAGGGGCAAGGCTGATGATTAGAAATCTGACTGTGCCTGGGGAGCCTTGTGTCCCATTCCTGACTGCCTCAGTATGACCTTGGCAAAGCCACTTTGCTTCTGCTTCACTGTCTGCCTCAACTGTTTAGATTTTGATCTCTTCAAGAAAGGAACGGTCTTTCACCGAGGACTGTCCAGCACCCAGCACCATACACCCTGATCTTGATTAAGTATCTGCTACTCTGATAAATTAATGTTATATACAAATGCTGTGCTTAAGGAATGGTAAACCTGTAAAACCAAGCACTTGCAAAACGGGAAAGCCCCGGGCTCAGGCTGCCCTTACCCTGTTAATTCAGTGCCCTTATTTATATGTGATGATACAGCCTTTAATTACATGATCAAATATGTCTTAATTGACACTCCTGCCTCTCTGTATACAGGGCGGATGGTGCTCTGGTCAATATTACCTTCTATCATCATTTTTTATTATCTGGCTCCAGGTCGTATTTGCTGACTATGCTCTGCTCTCAAAACCAAATGATTCCTTTCCTTATAGGATTTTGTGTGCTGCTCCCATTCCTAGTAAGTTGGTGCTTCACCAACATGAATAACTTTCTCTTCCCTGCCTCTGTGTGCAGTGGAAGAGTGATGTTATCCCCACTTAATAGATTCAAAAGGGAAGAAGTCATAGAGCTCATACAGAAGGAGGGCTGGAAGGGACCTCCAGAGGTGAACTAGTCCAAGCCCCTGCCTAAGGCAAGATCAGCCCTATCCAGACCATCCTATACAAATCCACAATATAACCTCTTAATAAAACAACCATCAACCCTAGCATAACACAAGACATAGCACCCTAACCTGTCACTAGTAAAGCAATGGATGATGGCAGCCAACATGCTGCTTTGGTAAAGGGTTGTTAATATACATATGCTCAAAAGATCCCAGGTAGAGGGCCATGCCCCCCACTACAGAGGAAGGAAAAAACCCCACAGGCCATACCAATCTGACCATGGGGCAAAATTCCTTCCTGACCCCAAATATGACAGTTGACCTGACCCTGAGTAGAGGGACAGGAGCCTCTAGCCACAAACCTCCAAGTTAAAGTCCCAGCAGGAGCGATGGCTCAGCGCAGTCACGATCCCCAGCCTTGGCTGCAGCCAGCATCCAATGCCCCTGAGGAAGAGTTAAAAAAATTGCACCTGGCATATGCAGCAGCAAAGGGGGTGAGGAGGAATTCCCTCCCAGCCCCATGTGGCAACCAGCAATGCCCAGAGCCATGGGTAGTCGAACATAGGCCGATATCGTCCCCAGCCAGTGGCTGTCCAACTTCTTCTTAGACATCTCCAGTGATGGAGTCCACAGCTTCCCCAGGCCGTCTGCTCCACTGCCTCGCTGTCCTAGCAGTGAAGAAGGTTTTCCTGATATCCAATCTAAACCTACTTAGCTGCAACTTCAAGCCAAGTGTTAAAGGTGTCCGCTTGAGACACCCAGGTGCCAATTTTTCATTGCTAGGACATTATCAGGCTGGCATTTCATTTGTTCAAAGCACAGCTCCCATCGACTTTGGT
>NW_005842166.1:90781-94755 GCF_000455745.1 Alligator sinensis | reverse complement strand
ACTCCAGGCCTCAGGGGCTCAGTTGAGTCCCCAGATAATGAGAGACACATGGTAAGTAGCCCACTTGTGAAAGATTTGCTTTGAGCAATTTCCCCAGCATCATACAGGGAACCCCAGATCCTGCAGGATGATGTGCCCTAGTAGTTACAGACCTTCTGACCCTGTCCTCTTCAACCTGACCCATCCTGCACTTTTCCTCTAATATAACACCCCACCCTTGGCTCCTATCCCACCAGACTGTCCCCTGTTCCCCAGTTCCAGTCTGCTCCTGTCCCTTCCTCCCTTCTGCATTTGAATCAGGTTGCTCCTTCCATCCCCTCCACACTGCAGTGGGAATGAGACTGCTCTCTGATCCCAGTTCAGTTTCCCAGCACCACGGAGCACCCAGCACCTTGGAAGAATTACAGGGAAAGTCCTGCTTAGATCCAGTTCACATGGAAGCTATAGAGAATTTAGCTGTCAAACTCTAACCAGCTGGAGATAGCCGAAGAACATTATTCTCAGGCTTAGCACGTGGCTGAAGCTGGGTGGATGATCTGAAGGATGGTAAAGGGTATGTCCCTGCATTTTTGATGATCCTTTTGATGGTTTTCAAGTCCCTGCTTCACTGGTCTTCCTAGTACTTGCTAACAAAATAGTTTATAAGGATTGCCGTATGCAAAATAGAATCACAGACTCATCATGTAGTTTCCTTAGAGGTTCAGTTGTAGACGCTGCTGACCCAATTTAGCCGAAGCTTTCAAACCCCCAGCGTGAAACAGTCACTGAGTGGGAAATTTCAACACAATCAGTTTAGACAAAGTTATAAGTGATGGAAAATAGGGTTTTAGGGTCAAGTGTGAGGCCACCTGAGCAGCAAGCTTTGCTACCAGCTCTGCCTTTATTAATACTAAGAACAGTAATGATGCCAATCTGACTTCCCAGACCTGAGCCCACCTCTGACCAGGAACCCCCCATCGTTTTGATTTCCTGACTCTTGTGTGCTGAAATTCATAATTATAAATTAATTATAAATAATTATAAAACTTCTCACCCCCTTGGCAAGTGACTGCAGACACGTGTCCCAGGGAGTCTCAGTGTACTTGTACAAGGCATTTTCCGCACCTTAACCTGAGTGTGGGATCAGCAAGCCAAGGTGCAAACCACAGCAATCAAGGGCTTAGTTCTGTAAATCAGGAGAAATCCTACAGGGGTGAGGGTATTACACTGGTGAGAAACCCCTTTGAGACCAGAAACAGGCTTCATCATGATGCGCTAGACTTCAATCTGTTCCTGATGCAAGATCCAGGAGAGAGTCCAACTCTCTCTGCCGCTGTGCAGATTTGGTGGGTCTAACACAGCAAAAAACTAGATCCCAGGGAAGTAGTCTGATGAAGGTGCCTGAATTACCTCCAGGCCACAGCACTGGCTTAAGACCCAAGAGGTCTTTGAGTTCAGCTCCTGGTATTTGCCATAGATTTCCTTGGGTACATCATTTCATCTGCCCTGTGCCCTATTTCCCTGCATGTAAAATGGGTCTAGTACTGCATAGGTCACTGTGAAGGGATATGGGCAATATGGAAAGACAGAAATAATAAACACTTAACATCTGTCAGTGTAGTGGACAGGTGCCTAAATACCAGAGGGAACACTTAGCACAGTGTGGTCCTGGTCCAGGACTTGGGCTCTGTGTTACTGCTACAAACATGGTCACCAATGGATAAGGCACAGAGGGTGTGACATGGATAACAGGGGCAAAAAGTGTGATGTATGTCCAAGAGAGGGGGAAGATAAAGGGCTATGCATGTCTGGGGTACTGGAAGTGTGATGTATGTCCAAGGGAGGGGGAAGATAAAGGGCTATGGGGTGAGGGATATGACATGGGTGAACATAAGGAATGGATGTGTGGTGCACATCTGAGAGAGCAGGAGGGGCTGTTGCTTGAGGTTTTCATCTACAGTTGGAGCTGAGAAACTGAGGGTGAGAAGCTAGGAGGGGTGGGAGGGGATGATGCTTCAAGAGCTGTGTTGTTGCGGAACAGGGCCCTGGAGGAGATCATAAAATCAGAGAAAAGGAGGGTTGGAAGGGACCTCAGGAGATCATCTAGTCCACCCCTCTGGTCAAAGAAGGACCAGCCCCAACTAGATCATCCCAGCCAAAGCTTTGTCTAGCTGGGTCTTAAAAACCTCCAAGGATGGCGCTTCCACAACATCGCTGGGTAATCTGTTCCAGTGCTTTACTATCCTTCTGGTGAGAAAGATCTTCCTAATATCTAACCTAAACTTCCCTTGCTGCAGTTTGACACCATTGCTCCTTGTTCTGTCATCTGAGTGGGAATGGGAGAAGCTGGCTGTGGGGATGCCCCCAGGTGCAGCTCCAGAAAGCACCAAGTGGTTAACCAGCTGGTCCGTGTTTTGCTGCCCTGAAGAGGACCACCAGACCCTGTCTAGCTCTGCAGGCTGTGTTGTATTGCACGGCTGGGGATGCTCACAGCAACAAGGCTGGGGAACAGCCAGGAGCTCTGTGTAAAGGCCGCCTCTGCTGTTGAGGTCAGTGTAATGGTACCCTGGCAGCAAGCAAACACCCGATTCTCTAATACCTGTGACCTCGTGTCTTCATGGCGCCTTGTAGTGTTACTGAGAGTGGCATCATAGGGGGCACCTTAAAATGCCTCCTCTGTCCCCTGTTTGGTTGCCCTCAAGTCTGTCCACCTTGGTGTTCAGGCCCTTGGCCTGCCACCTCGCAGCCCCATTCCCTGTCTGGTTACTCTGGGACACCAGTAGAAGTGACTCCTTTCCTCCCCAGTTGGCTCCAGGATCCAGCTGTACTGGCAAACCACTGCATTCTTGTACATCTCTCATCATGTATTTCCTTCCCATGGAAGAACTGTAATCCCATGCAGCCTGCCCGGCACCGTGCTCCCAGCAATGAGCATGGGTGAGACTCCTACAGCTCTGAGTCAGGGCTTCTGCTTCAGCAGCTCATCTGCACTGGGGACTGGAAAGTGAAGAAAGACATGCTTTCAAGACTAGCATGGCAGGGAAGGGGTCACAGGTCAGGACAGATATGAACTGGGTGTGGGAGGCCTGAGCCTGAGCTAGCAGGGCATGACTATGATGGCAGACTTGCATCCTGGTGTGCAAACCATTGCATTCAATTCCAGTCAGAGATCTGCACTCTCCCTTTTCCATCTGAAATAAAAGTGACTGCAGTACTCTGGAGCCAGCTTGAAACCAGCCTGGTCAGCAGGTACCAGCAGCACAGAGCTCAACATAGGCTGCAAAACCTGCCCATGCAGGATTAGCCCATGTTGAGCCCCACACTGCTATGGTGTTAGGCCCTTCTTAGGCTGAGGATCTTAGAGGCCACATTGCCTACTTTCCAAGGAAGTGTCCTAGCCACCAGGCTTTGGTCTGAGCTAGACCTCCGCCCTCCCTGCAGAAGCTGGCCAAAGGACAGCCAAGAATGTAAGACCGGTGGGGCAGAAAGACAGCAGACTAGAAGGAGCCTGACCCTAGAGCCCAGTGAGGTGGGCAATGGGCATTCCCCTGGGAGGGAGTGACACCGCGTTCCAGCCCCAGACCCCAATGCTCTTTGTGCATTTTATGCTGCAAAATGTATAAGCAGTCCCAGGGCACAGGCCCCGCTGAGCACACCATGCTGGGTGCTCTGAGCACTGGCCAGATGCCATGGGGCCTTCATTGCAGGAAAACTTATTTTTAGCCCATTTATGATCAACCCCCTCCTTCACTCTAAGGGGCACTGAGCACAGCACTGCTGCAACTAGATGCCTGTTCTGGCTTGGGCCTGGGTAAAAGATATGTCTGGGGAGCAGGAAAACCCCATGTGATTTAAGTGACTACCAGTTTATAAAGCAGTGGCTATTGTTATGTCCCAGTGGCCAGGATGGCTGACTTCGAAGGGTCACATAATAGTGCAGGGCCCAGATTGCTCTGAAGAGCAGACTTTGGCTTTTGTGCTGTTGATGAATGCCG
>NW_005842166.1:84518-90750 GCF_000455745.1 Alligator sinensis | reverse complement strand
AAATTCCTCAGGGTTTGATATAGGCAGACAAGGTTCTTTGGGTGAATCTGATATCTTTTATTAGACCAACTTAAATAGCTGGAAATTTTTTTTGGCAAGCTTTAGGGTTTAAAAACCCTTTGTCAGGCTGAGGACGTCTCTGCAGTCGGTGCATGCTCTTCCTGGATGGAATGAATAGTAAATACAAAGGAGTTAGATGGTCAGTAAAGCACTCCATCAGTCAGGAAGGCAGAGGGCAAGCTAGGTCCCTCAAATAATAGGGCCCTTAACACCATTCATGATCACAGTGGTCTTTAGAGCAAAGGTTCCTTTTCTCATTGAGAAAAACAGGACTCCAATTCCACCAAAAGCATCCTGGAGACCTCCATACCCCCCACATTACCACTAGTGAACCTTTCAAAGTGACCAGCCAAGGCGTGCAGTCCTTGTTGATGAACATTGAGGTCTGAGGTGGGGAACATGGGGTTTTTTTGGTAAAAATATATGTCCTTATATTTTTGTGTGTATATATATATATGCATACACACACATACACACACACCTTCTAGTCACTGATCATTGCCTTCTTAACCCACCATAGGAACCATGCAATTCAGCAATTCTAGGTCTGTAAATCCATTGCCAGGTTTTATGAACGAGGGCAGCTGCACCCTCTCAGTAGCCCTGTACCAACAATCTGATTAGCTACTGACAGATAACAATCCAGGGTAGCATGTTTCCATATAGAGATGGCCTCACACTTGTCCATGCTGAAGGGGGCAATGCGTGTGCACTAGGGATGGCTAGGGGAATAGTATATACCCATAGATGGAGGGGAAAAGGAATGATACTTGTGCACTGGTGGTGGACAGACATTTGGATGGTTTAGTCAGGGATGATCCTGCCTTGAGCAGGGGACTGGACTACATGATATCATGAGATCCTTTCCAACATAGAATACATGTGATTTGTGCAGCTGAATAGTATGGGTGCACCGGGGGCAGAGCAGGGTGCCGGGTGGGTGCAGAAAGAAGCTAAGAGGAGGGAACCGGGGGCTGGGTATCAGTGCAGGGATGGAGAACATATATAGGATGAATATATAGTATAGTATAGGGTGCATATAAAGGAAGAAAGGAATAAGTGGGTTATGGGTGCATTAGGGTGTGAGATGGGGTGTAAGATGTGTATTAGGAGGATCAGATGTGGAGTGTAGGGATGCATGGGAGGGACAGGCCTACAGGGGATATATGTGCACCAGGGGAGAAGAGACTGGGGTGGCATATGTGCATTAGAAAAAGGCAGAGTAAAGGCAAGGCATCTGATGGATGCAAGATCCATCTCCCTGGGATGTGCTGAAGCAGTATCCTTCCCAATGCGCATACTCCCTTCTATGCCACTCCTGCCTGTGGATCAGCCACCCACATGAAAAACAGTTGGAAGTTACCATGTCTGCGAAAGGACTAAAGCAGAGGGAACAACTTTTCAACCGCCCAGGAGAGTCATACTGGGCTCCTAGGAGCTCCCAGCCAGCACCCCAGGATAGTGGAAATTCACTGTGGGGAAGAAAGACAGAACATGGTCCAGGTGGCGGGGGTCGTGGCATCCTTTTGCTTGTAGTTTTCAGAATGGAAACCACTCCCATCCCAGCCCCCATGCCCAACGCAAGTTATGCATTGAGGGGGTGGTGATAACTTTGAGGGTTTGGCCATCCTGTAGACAGGTATTACACTCCAGTATTATTGAGATTACCCAGCATTATAAAACCCTAATATTCTTTGAGCATAACTATATCAGACTTTAACACTTCATTCTGAAATTTTCTGTGCTGTGAATCAGTGTAGAAGATTTCAACCTTGGCAGCCCTGCCATTTCTGCAGATGAGTCCTGGGGAAATATTGGTTTTCAGTATTCAAAAATGTGGGTGAACTTTTTGGGAAAGTCCTACGCCTCCTGTTGCTTTGGAGCAGGGCTGGGAACTGAGCCGGAGGAGGCTGTGTTTTGCCATTCCTGTGAAGATCTGCCTCAGTTTGCCCAAAACTGGAACTGGCTGGGCAAGGAGACCATGCCCAGGAGCTGGGATGGAAATGGGCAGAGATACCGAGACAACGCTTGCAGGAAACAGAGCAAATGAGAAGCCAGGAGGAGACTGGAACTGGCTCTGAAAGGAGCCGGTGACTGGGAACGTATTTTGGACCTAAATAATGTTCCCGTTAAGATTTTTAGGATCCCATTAGGATTATTACTCCATGTCACAGGAAGGTCCCAAGTGACCGTGGCCAGCATTTGTGACTGCAAAGCCGCCCCTCCTCGCTGCGGGCAGGCTGGTAAATCACGGTGTGACTGCGAGCCTGCACGGGGCTGTGCCCACCACAGGGCAGGCGGGAGGATGGGGGAGCTCCTCTCCCCTCCGGATTGTGCTCGAGTCCCCGAGTCAGTAAACTTCCCCCAGGAAAACCACAGAGCTGCTGAAAAGGCCAAAGCAAATTGTTTCTCTTTCGCCCTCTCCTCCACCCCCTCTGCCTTTCTTCTCTTCTCTCTGTGTTTCTAATTCTTTTCCTCTCCAATAATGAGGGGATTACAAGGAAAACTCCAGCAGGACGCCTTTGTACAGGAGACAATCTGAGCAGGGAAGGCAGTTCCCTTCTTTGTCCATCACTGGACTCCCCCTCCCCTGGACTGGGGGGACATTTAGAGCAATTACTTGTCCAGAAAGTAACTGTCAATCATTCTTAAAGGGGAAGGCCTCCAATTAATAACCTCGGCTTAATCCTTTGGACTCGTTTCCAATCTGCAGGGCCCGGTGACATCTGCAAGACTAAATAAAGATTCTTTCGAGCTTTAGCGAGATGGTTCTGTGACAAATAAGAAGACTAGAGGGAACTTTGGCTGCCAAGCTGCAAGATTGGTGAGGTTGAGCCGCTTGTTTGCTTTCCAGGAGGGACCTTCAGAGTTAAATACTCCTGGAAAATCCAAGTTGGGCCCGTCAGGTAATATTGTTTTCTTCCAATTCAGTAGAAAGTGCAGGGGGCAATTGCTTAAAAAAAAAGAGGTCTCTAGAAAGAAGTACAGGCGCTGCACTAGTCACTAATGGGGAATGCAAATGGGACTAGACAAGGAGGGTGCTGTTGGGCGCGATGTGATATAACATCAGTCCTGCCTGGAAAGGAGCAGGAAAGAAATGCTAAGAAAACTGATGGCCCCTTGCCCTGGGTGTGACTTTGGTTCTCATCTCCCTGGCCATACAGTAGCACCAGCACTAACTTCCCAAGGCTCCCTCCCGATTTACACACAGGGATTTGAGGGTAGAGTCTCCCCACTTCATTCACCTCCTGCCAAAGATAGCACATCCATATAGGAACCCTGCTGGATACCTACTGGGACTTCTTTTCCTCTTTCCTTTTGAAGAAATAGATTCAAAAAGCCAATCGGTAAAACGATTGCAAATTAGGAAACAGCCCCACAGTAACCCGCCTTTTCTTCTTTTCTTTCTATTTGAAACTTCAAACATGTTATGGTAAAATAAAAAAATTCCAACTGGTTTCCTAATACGCCGCTAAGACAAGGTTTGACTTTTTTTTAAATGTATTTTACTTGGTCTCTCTAGCCTTTTTCTCTCAGCCTGAAAAAAAAAAGTATTTGTTATTGTCATCCAATTCATTTGGGTTTGGGGTTTAGGTTTTCATGACAGTTAGCAAATCCCTCCACTCCAAATTATAATTGTAGAGGAATAAAATATATATTGAAAACTACAAGCAAAACAGAGGCAAATCCCCAGGGGATTTTGTGCCTTTGCTGTTTTCTTCACTAGTCGTAAAGCCTAAGCACTTGAAACCAAAAATTGCTGTGATCGTAGAGTTCATATTAAAATAGAGTTCATATTAAAATACCAGGATCCACCAAAGACAGAGATGAGAAAATGAAATTAGCTCTTTCCGCTGAATGAATCTCATTACAGTGCTTTAAAATGTCTAGAAAATATGCATGAGGTGCACACTGGATGGAGTTGGAGGTTTCCTTCTCTGCTTAGATTTATTTTCAGAAAGGAATGGGATTCACAGGCAAAATTATTTAAAATGGGTACAGGGGAGTAGGGAGGCTTGAATCATACATTACCAGGCATGATCCTATGAAGTTCTTGCTCAAGCAATATGCCCAGTGTTTACCTGAGCAAAGACTGTGGGATCCGTGTCTCCTGTCATCTCTGTTTCTGCAACCAGTAGAGTTTATGAGAGTGTGGTGCCATTTATGTTTGCGGGATCAAATGCTCTTTCCATCAAGGAAGACGCAGATGAAAATGAAATGGTGAAAATTGGAGGCAGGGCTGTGAATAGTGAAAGGAGGGGGTGACCCAGGGGATCCTAGTGGACCTTGCCTCCCCAGCCCAAACCAAAACGAGGTGAAAAGGGGAGCTTTTCTTTTTTCGGGTTGGTTTGTTTCTAATAGAGACAGGACAAAAAGCCAAAAAGAGCAGAGGAAAAAAGTAATCACTATCCCAAGATAAAGCTGGGGTTTAAAAAAAGTGGGGAAATGAGTCATTTCAAACAGTCAAGTGCAGATAGATAGACCAGGGCATGGAATAGGATAGATAGATAGATAGATAGATAGATAGATATGCAGGCAGAAAGAATTTGTCCTCTGTCTTTGTATGTTATTGTACTGCTTGTTTCTTAATTATTTTCTAGTTTAGTCCCCTGTTCATTTGTCATTCTCACCTCTGGCTTTGCTTCATGATTTTCAGTTACTGGTATTCACTCAGTTCCTTGCTTATTTTATTCGTGCTCCTACTCAGAGTATTTAGTCTTGTTCTTTCCATTTGATATGTATCATTTGGTTTCTTATTTGGCTGCTGTGTGTGTGGATGGAGGACATTTGCTGGGATTTCAGAGCGTGTGAAACAGAGATGCAATCCCAGGCTTTCACTCCCATGAGCCATAACCTGGGATCTCAAGCACAGGGGCAATCCTCCCAGCCCCCAGCTGCCTGCACAATGCTCCAGCGTTTTTGCACATTATTGGAATGTCTTAATCACGATTTTTACTCATCGAAGGACAGACACCTGCTAATCCTGGCCTAGCCATGGATCCTCTCCTGCCTGCACCCTCCTTTCTGTACTCTGTGGCAGCAGGGTCAGGCTGCAAGAGGTTAAACAGGGGATGTGATCCCACCCTGGAAGCAAAGAGAAAATAGAGAACTTCAATGGGGCATTTCCTGGAAGAATAGGCCAGTTTGGGCACGGTGTAAAGAGAACCATCTCAACAGATAAATGGGTGCATAGGCAACCAGCTTTCCCGCTATGCACACACACACCGCACAAACACCACACACAGACAAGGAAAGAGTCACAAAGGCAATACGCTTACCTACGCAGAGACCACACAAACACCATTGACACACACCATACAAAACCACACATGCTACACAAACAGGCAAATGGTCATGTAACAATCCCTTCCCTACAAACACACACACACAAACACACACATATGGACAACAAGCAAATGACCACACAGGCAATGAGTCCTGTCCTATGTCCCCCCCGCCAACCACTAAAGAAAATCTCTACCAAAGACCAACCTTGTGGGACGGGACTCAGGCCTAACTCAGGCCCCAAGACCTATGCCCTCCTGCTGCCAGGTCTCCTCTGCCCACCATGTGCTTCATGGCACCTGCTGGGCAGCACAGGGCAGAGAGACAGGGTGGGGAGGATCCTTAGGGCAGCCTACTGCTCTCCCACGGGGGCTGATAGGGAGTCTGTTCTGACAGGCTGGCCTGAGTCTACTTATTCACACCCCAAGCAGGAAGACAGTACCATACCTTGGCAGCGCCGGAAGAGCCCCGGCCCAGCAGGGAGCTGCGAGGGACTACACCCTCTAGAAGCAGAGGTGGGTTTGGGGTACGGTGCTGTGGGGGAAGCCTGGCTTCTCTAGCGCAGGCTGAGAATGGGCGTCTGCTCGCCTGGCCCGGGGGCCGCTACTGTGCTTGGAGCCTGCGGCTCCAGCTTCTGCATCGCGGGGTGGGGCTGTGGCAGGGGGTGGCAGTGCCGAACCAGAAACAGGGGGCCAGCAAGGTGCCCGCCCTCCTTCTCCTCTTCCCTCTCTTCTTTCCTTGCAGATGCAAAGAGCTGCGCAAAGGAGAAGCGGGTGAGAAAGAGAGAGAGAGGAGGACAGTGCCAGGAGGGGAGGCTGGTGGCCCCCTCGCCCCCTGCGGCACAACCCCCCAGCACCTCTGCCCCGCAGGTCCCCCGCACCCACTC
>NW_005842166.1:74702-84125 GCF_000455745.1 Alligator sinensis | reverse complement strand
GCCCGGGCAAGAGCATCCCGGCGTGGCGGTGATTTCCACCTTGCCCACCTAACAAGACCCTCATCACAACCTAAACTGGATAAAAAATTCAAAGGGAAAATCTTCCTGAGGTTTGGAAACACTTATAAGCATCCAGGGCTGGGCTGGGGGGGGGCAGAAAAACCGCCCCCTGTTACTAGCCAGCGACAGGAGTGGGAGGGCCAAGAGGGAAAGAACTGCTGTGGTTTGGGGGAGTTTGCTTCTCATGAAAAGCCCCACCGAGTTGAGGGCAGTTCGCGGGCACGTACAGGGAAGAGCACGCCGCACTTGATGGCCCACGGTGGGCAGGTGTGAAGAATCTGTCACTGATCCCTGCCTTCTGTGGACTGGCCTCCCTGATTATTTGCATTTTTAGATCACCGTCTTCCAATTTATGTCAAGTGCAACGTTGTCTTCAGCAAAGTACGAGTCTCCGGGGTTAAGTTCCCACTTCGAAAGAGCCGTACCAGAAAGGTGACGCAGGAGGAAAAAGAACTAAACGCTTGTTCAGATTCAATCTCAGTTAAATGGGGATTTGGCGTGAATTATTCAGGGGGTGTATATTTGTTTTTGCTTTAAAAACCCACACACGAGATCCTCTTCTGATTTGTATTTCTAAAGCCTGGGTTAGACTGGCGGGACAGCTGCGTGTTTTTGTAAATACTGTAATTTCACTTGTTATGAGAAACTCAGAAGTAGCTGCAGGATTTTTGTGATTTTCTTAGTTCGTCTAGTGGCATAGATAAATATATCCTCAAAGACATTACAGAAATGTTTAACTGTGTGGGGCCAAGTCAGGTGGGGAAGAGTTTAGCACAAGAAAGGACACAAAGTAAGAAATGAGGAAGAAAAGACATTCCTGCCTGTAAGACTAAAATATTCTGACACTAGCTGTTTTTGCTTTTTCAGGCCATATAAATTGAAACTAAAAGAATTTCCAGGGCAGGTGGCTTTTTAATAAAATCCTGTTGAGATTTCATAGGAAATTTAGGTTTTAATCTTTTTAATCTTTGTTTTTATATAAGTTTCCTTGCTTCGTGTCTATGTGATCACTGGCTTTCCACAAAGAATTTAATAATCCTCTATGTAATATAGTATCTGTCCATCTATCTGGCTGTTTATGGGAAGGGGTGGCTAGAGAGCTGCAATGTATAATCTCTAGTTTGTCATCTAGTGAAAAATCAGTGTCGTTCCGTCGAATCCAGTGCTGATTTATACCAAGTGAGGATCCAGCTTAATCATTAAGTAGGCAGAACATTGGCAATCCTTGTCTGTATTACGGAAGATTGCGCACTGGCCTAAAGGGCTGCTACATTGCTGCATCTTAATCAGTGACCCACCAAAATATTTGTCAAGGACTAAATCTACTTCATGTAGTCAGGACCACAGCAGTAGATTGAACCGGTTTGTGTGTGAGTGCTTTAGCTACAAGCACACTTTGAAACCCCCTTGCTTCGTAATGGATTGTATTAGGTCCTGCAATATCTTCACAGCCAGAGCTCCCATTGTGGTCAGGCAAGAAGGGTCAGACCTATTCAGCAGCCTCATTTTTGTGCCACCGATTCTTAAATATAGAGTCAGGATCCAAATATGCCTGCCTGTGAATTCCCAGTTCATTAGGTTCTAGGTCTGTATGGCAGGTGGGTAGCCACCAGGTTAGACCCTCACCTAGAGTAAATCAGCCTCAGTGGCGCTCTGGTGGTTGGCCCACTCCTTCTGTGTGGCATGCCAAGGGGTGTTGGGCTTGGACAGCATTTCAGAACCGTTTCTCCATATCCACGAATAGTCTGAACTACCCCAATTAAAGTCAGTGGAAAGATGCTCATCAGCTTTAATCGGAGCCAGATCAGGTCCTCGTTGTGTCATCTCACCCAGAGGCACAACAGGTCACCTTTGTTTTCAGGGAAGCAGCAGTGCCCGGGGCAGTGCTAGCAGAGGTGCTGCGGCCAGCTGCAAGCTCTAGCAGCAGGTGTTTGCACTCCCCCCGACAGTGGCATCTGGAGCTACTGCCCCGGTTGTCCCCACTCAGTTCTGCTCCTGATCCCAGCTTTCTTTATCCGTCTTCTCTCATTCCCGTGAATGCGGTGATCTGAAAGGTCAGCCCAGTGGTTTGCTCTTTATAGTCCTAGTCTGAACAAATCCAGTTCTCTCCCAAGGAGCTCTGGCATTTTACAAAGCAGCCAGAGTTGCTGGAGTTTTGCTTGGATGCTGTCAAGAGAGTGCTTCACCCCCCGCGCACACTAGCAAACACAAATCTAGATCTGGTTGAAGCTAATGGCAAAGCTCCCATTCAGCACTAGGGAATTAAGCCATTGAAAAGCCTCTGGCACATCCCTGTGCAGAGGTCACATGCCCACTCTTTTCTCTTCCTTCATTTTAACCGTGCCACTTGGCCGCTGTAATGGAAGGAGTTCAAAACACTTCACTGTGGTGGAAATAATTTTACAGAAGGGGAAGCTGAGGCACAGAGAGGAGAACAGATTTGTTCCCAGCCACAGAGCAGATCTGCAGAGCTGAGGCTAGAACCCAGGTGCCTAAAAGCCAAGCCCTTTGCTCTAGTCACTAGACAATGCAGCCTGTTTTAAATCCTAATCCCCTGGGTTGGGTAACAACACAATGGGCTGTTGTGGATATGATTGTGATGTCAGAGGGAAAGGATTATGACTTTGTATAACGGAATAAGCAGCAGGAGCAGATGAACTCTTAAAGGAATGAACAACCTGTTTCCTTGAAAATATCTGTCTGTCTCCGTGTTCACGCAGGTTGTTTTGAATATTGTGCTGACACAGAGTAAGCCTCAACCCAGGTTATGTGATCAGGTGCATGGCTAGTTTGTAGTACCAGAGTAGCATAAAAGAGTCTAAGTGTGGCTATTAATCTGGCCCTCAGCTATTGATGCCCTTGGATGCCAGGTGTCCCTTTCCTTTCTCATGTCCTGGCAACAAGGTATTTAGCAGAATTCACAGATTCGCTGGAATCTGACAGCCCATGCCATGGGTGCTCCGGCTTTGACCTTGTACTTGCAACCGTGCGCCTTAGTGCCCACGCCACCCCAGCTGCCACCAGCTGTCCCTAATCATCCGTGAGGGGCTCAGAAGTACCTGAATTAACATCAGGATTGTTTCTAAACAGAATATGTTTTGTGAGATCCCCCTGCACTGTGAGGAAACAGAAGTGAAAGGGCAGCAATAGATGAATAGTGGCCAATCACTGTAGACTTCTCTACACATCCCACCAAAGACCCCCCTGCCTAGATCCCATCTACCAGTGTCTGCAGGCTTGCTCCAAACCCCCAAATATGCCAGCAAAGCCACACTGGGCTTGTCCCTTTTTGCCTGCTCCTAAGCCCTCGGTTCCTGGTGGGCTGAGAGCAGGTGCTAGGCATGAATCTGCAGAACCGTCCCTGGTGAATGTCTGGGTTTGGAGTGGGTCAGCAAGTGCAAATGGGCAGGGCATACTGCGCGTCATGTTTGCTGGGTTCTGCCACCACTGCAAGGTTGGCAAGTCCTCAGAGGCTGGACGGTCTTGTTTCTTCACCATAGCTCTTTATTGGTCTCACAAGCCAAGCAGGGCGGCGGCGGAAAATTCTTTAAAAGGGAGATCTCCAAAAATGGAGAACTGTTGCAGGAGGCAGAATTGATGGTTCAGGAGGAGGTAGTCTTTCCAGTGGGTCCGTACTGCACCACTGCACCAGTGAAAATAGTGGGTCTAGTGTGGACTTCTAGTGTGGCAGATCCAGCTGGGGTGCACTATTGCCATTGCACCCTGCTTTGAGTCCTGCTCCATCCAAAGTTCAAAACTAACTACCTGACATGGCAGCAGCATTTCTAGTCAGGCAGCAAGGAGGGAATCAAAGTCAATGGCCCTCATGGCTCATTAAAATCTACCTGATTCCTTCTAAGTTCTTCATCCCACAGGTGTTAACGACCCTCTCTCCTTTTTAATGGTCTTGACGTTCCACTAATCAAGCTAGTCTTTCTTCTGCAGTTCTTCTGTCTATTAGTTGCACCTGTCTATTAGTAGCTCCTATTTCACAGCCTTGTAAACCATTTTTAACCCATTCCACTTAAATTACGTTTGTTTTCACTTCAATCTTAAATCTTAGGCCTCAAACATATTAGTAAATCTTCTGATGTCTTTTTGCCCAAAGAAAATGCGTTGTGTTATACGGGATGATACACCACACCATCTACACCCCCTTTTTCAAAATCCTAGATCTGCCCTTGTTAGGGAGAGTTGCCTCTTGGTCAATGAAAAGTAACTATAGCACTGTTTCCAAGGGCAGGAGGATTGGCCTCTCTGTCCAGACAGACAGTTGTCCCAAATCCTCCATGAAATTTCAGTTAGGACCGACCTGCACCCTGTTTTTATATTGCTAAAATGTTAATTCAGTACAAGCCCCTGCGGTGCAGACAGTTTTAATGACATAAAGGTGCCTGAGCCAATATAGCGTCTCAGAAATGTGTAGTTTCTAACCAATATGTGTATGCAGACCCGCCTGTAGATGAAAAATTCTTCCTCACATAATTTCCTTCATCTCTTGTACAATTATACGCCATGCGTGGCTTATTCTGCTGCTGAAGTAGCTGCCTTTCAGTGACAGATGAATTGATTTGCAAGTCTAGTCTATAAAATGCTTTGGGACCCCTTTGAATGGAAGGTGCTGGCTGAAGATTTGTGTTAAATTTCTTCTGCTGTCCCTATGCTGTGACGGAGGGACCTGTCTTTCTAGCTGTCTGTGAGGGTAACATTCACAGTCAGGCTCCACACTAATCCCCAACTACTGTCCTGTTCACAGAAGCCAGCATGTTCCTAAATAAATGTGAGGGGGAGCTGAGTGAGCTGAGGAAGAGTGTGGACAGTGAGGGCACCACGCCAGACAACACTGAAGAAGAGCAGCCCAAGAAAAAACACCGGAGGAACCGCACAACCTTCACGACATACCAGCTGCATGAGCTGGAGAGGGCCTTCGAGAAATCCCACTACCCCGATGTCTACAGCCGGGAGGAGCTGGCCATGAAGGTCAATCTTCCAGAGGTCAGAGTGCAGGTGAGAGAGGCCCGGCTGCTTCTATTACTTCTATGCACCTAGTTCATCTATAGCACATATGCAAGGCTTTCAGTTCTCAGTAACTAGTTCAGTAGTTGTGCTGTATTATCTGTGTACTCCAGGGGTGGGCAAAATGCGGCCCGCGGGCTGGATGCGGCTTGCCAGGCCATTCTATCCTAAAAAATTTAGAAAAATAATATTTTTCTGCCCCTGGGTACCTGTCATGTGGCCCTCAATGGCTTGCCAACACTCAGTAAGCGGCCCTCTGCCCAAAATAATTGCCCGCCCCTGGTGTAGTCAGTTCCTAGTGGTCAGGAGTCCACGCCGCAGTGCACACTAGGTGAAAGTCCCAGCAGCAAAGCCAAGGACTGAGTGAGCCAGGGAGCCTAGACATCCCTCTCCACTCTAATGGCAGGATGTCTTTTGGCCAGAGCTCAAGAGCTCTAGGTCAGTGATGTGGAGGAAGCTTGTCTTGCTGCCGTGTGTGTGGTGGTGCCTGTTACATGAAGACAGAGCATCAGCCTCCAGGATTCCTCTTCAGCACTCCTTCCCGGAGGAGGATTCATCCTCCTAACTGGGGCAAATGCCTACTTCCTGGAGCACTGCCAGCATTAGAGCCTCCTCTGACAGCCGCCTGCCTGGGTAGTCATGCACACATACTCCTGTGGCTCCTTCACTGCCCCCAAATAATCACTGTTCGCTTGGTCCTCCAGTACCTGCAGTGCTGAGTCCTGCTGGCTCTCAGGCCCCTGCAGTTGTCTGAGCCATTCCTGAGCCACGGATGCGATTACAAGTCAACTGCTTGTATGCATGGAGGGCAGCACGCTGCTGGAGCTGGCAATGTTAACCGCAAGAAAGGAGAGCTCCTGCTTGCCAGGCTTGTGCGTGGCTTTGATATCAATAGTAATGTTATAGCGTTGGTGTAATCACAATGGTCCAGGGAACATGCGAGAAGCAGGATTTGTTTCATGTCTTTCATTGGGCCAACTTTATATTAGAAAGGGATGTCGGACAAGATTTGAGGCACAAAATGCCCTTTCTCTGAGGCTTTCCTTGTTCCAGAAAATCCCAGCTTCTGGTTCTAACTTGATGTGATTGCCTTGTGAGGGAGACCTGGTCCTGGTCATTTCCTTGGAGCTGAGAAATGTTTAAGACACTGTACAGTTTAGCGTGTAGGATTCTAGAGCTGGGAAAGATTTGAGTTTTATAGGGTCTCGATTTTTCGATCTGGTGATATTCTGGAGAATTCTAGACCTGGGATCAATGGGATCCTGGTGGATTCTCGAGTGTCAGACTTTAGATGGTGTCTGTTTCCAGAATATAGACCGTCACAGACTCCGAGGTTTTGTTTCGTGGACTTTTGAGCACATTCCCCTATTGTTCAAAATTTGTCTGAAAAGAAATTGTGCTGCCATGTATTTTTATGTTAGAAACTCCCACTGGCGAGCTAGAGGATAGCGAGAGGCAAACCTCAGTTCATGTAAACTGACAACACTAGAGGTCTAATTTTCTTTTTTAATAGTCCATAGCCTAGCAAAACATCACTAGCAGCACAGGGAAGGATGTGCCAGAAAGCAGTGATCCCTGCTGGAACTGAATGGAAATCACTAGGAATGAGTTGGACCCATGGTTTTGGGGGGCACCATGCCTTCTGGAAATGACTGTAAGCAACACAGAGACATAAAGGAAGGAATAAAGGATAGAAAATTCAGGAAAATTGGAAATAAATTTACAGAAAAACTAGCAAAAAAATGAGCTGGAAATGGGAAGAAGTGGAAAACCAAGTCACTGCAAGGAGCAGCAGATCTGGTGGTTAGAGGGCCCCGTTTGTGGCACTAGACACTTCAGTTCAGTACTGACTTAGGTTGCAAATGAAATAAATCCGGTGGTTTTCAACCTATTTCCCATCATGAAAGTACACGCTGATCTGACATGATTGGATGCCTCTGTTCAAGAGATGCCTAGCTGTCAGACCAACCTGGTAGCCTATGACCAGGTCACAAAATCCTTGGATGCAGGTGTCGCGGTGGACGTAGTCTTTCTGGACTTTAGGAAGGCCTTCGACACTGTCCCTCACCCCATCCTCATTAAGAAATTAGGCAACTGGTGTCGATGCCCACACAATCAGATGGGTCACAAATTGGCTGGAGGGCCGCACCCAGAGGGTGGTGGTGGACGGGTCATTTTCAACCTGGAGGGATGTGAGCAGTGGGGTCCCTCAGTCCAACATCTTCATCGGCGATTTGGACAAGGGGGTGAAAAGCACCTTGTTCAAATTTGTGGATGACACTAAGATGTGGGGAGAAGTGGGCACGTTGGAGGAGAAGGACAGGCTGCAACTAGATCTAGACGGGTTACAGGGGTGGGCGGATGAGAACAGGATGGGATTCCATACTGACAAGTGCAAGGTGCTGCACCTGGGGAGGAAGAACCAGCAGCATACCTACAGGCTGGGGAACTCCCTTCTCATCAGTGCAGATGCAAAAAAGGATCTTGGAGTCATTATTGATGCCAAGATGAACATGGGCCACCAATGTAGGGACGCGGTCAGGAAGGCCAACCACACCTTGTCATGCATTCACAGATGCATCACAAGCAGGTCCAAGGAGGTGATCCTTCCCCTCTATGCAGCACTGGTCAGGCCACAGCTGGAGTACTGCATCCAGTTCTGGGCACCGCACTTCAGGAGGGATGTGGACAACATGGAGAGGGTCCAGAGGAGGGTCACTCGCATGGTCAGGGGACAGCAGGGCAGGCCCTATGAGCGGAGGCTATGGGACCTGAACCTGTTCATCCCCCACAAGAGAAGGCTGAGGATCTAATGGCCATCTACAAACTGGCCAAGGGGGACCAGCAGGCTATGGAAGAGTCCCTGTTCCCCCGAGTACTCCCGGGAGTAATGAGGAATAACGGCCATAAGTTGGCGGAGAGTAGATTCAGACTAGACATCAGGAGGCACTACTTCACAGTCAGGGTGGCTAGGAGCTGGAACCAACTTCCAAGGGAAGTGGTGCTCGCTCCTACCCTGGGGGTCTTCAAAAGAAGGCTAGATAATCAACTAGCCAGGGTTGTTTGACCTCAGCATCCTTTCCTGCCATGGCAGGGGGTCAGACTTGATGATCTGCTCAGGTCCCTTCTGACCCTAACAACTATGAAACTATAAACTATGGAATAAGATCTCGTGAATTGGCATTATGGATCCATAAGAACAAGGCTTCATCTAAGCCAGTGTCCTCCACTATCCCATCAGTGAGAGCAATCAGTGACAGATGCCAATTTTTACCTCTTCATAGGGGTGTTTTCCCACACGCTGATTATTCTTGCCACCATACTTGTAACCCCCTCTAGGTCTGATATCTTCTTCTGGAGAGTGAATGACCAGTACTGCATATTAGGGTTGTGCAAAGCTTTGGGTGGTGATTCGACTCAGAGGAGATTCAGCCCGATTCAGTGGCTGAATCTCCAAATCTGAATTGAATCAGGGGACCAATTTAAAGGTCCGAATCGATTCATAGATTTCATAGATTTCATAGACATTAGGGCTGGAAGAGACCTCGGAAGGTCATCGAGCCCACCCCCCTGCCCCAGGGGCAGGAAGTCAGCTGGGGTCATAGGATCCCAGCAAGAAAAACATCCAGGTTTTTCTTGAAGGCGTCCAAAGTAGGTGCTTGAACTGCCTCCGGTGGCAGGCTGTTCCAGACCTCGGGGGTTCGGACAGTAAAGAAGTTCTTCCTTATGTCCAGCCTGATACGGTCTTGCAGAAGTTTATAACCATTCGACTTTGTAATCCCTTGGGGCGCTCTGGTGAACAGACGTTCCCCCAGGTCCTGGTGAACACCCCTTATAAACTTATAGGTGGCCACCAGATCGCCCCTGAGCCTGTGTTTTTCCAGGCTGAAGAGTCCCGTGGCTCTCAGCCTCTCATTGCAAGGTCTGTTTTCCTGACCTCTGATCATGCGCGTGGCTCTCCTCTGCACCCTCTCAAGCTTCTCCACATCCTTTTTGAATTGTGGAGCCCAAAACTGGATGCAATACTCCAGCTGCAGCCTCACCAAGGCTGAGTACAACAGGAGAATGACGTCCTGGGATTTACTTGAGAAGCTCTTATGGATGCAAGCCAGGGTTTTGCTCACTTTACTGGCTGCAGCATCACATTGAAGGCTCATGTTCATCTTGTGGTCAATCCTGACCCCCAAGTCCCTCTCATCTGTAGTGCTAGTCAGCGTAGCACTGCCAAACCTATAGACATGCTGCAGGTTTTTCCTCCCAAGGTGGAGAACCTTGCATTTGTCGGTGTTAAACACCATCAGATTCTTGTCCACCCATTTCCTGAGTCTGTCAAGGTCAGCCTGGATT
>NW_005842166.1:33573-74512 GCF_000455745.1 Alligator sinensis | reverse complement strand
CATGACGATTGACTTCCATCAACCACCACCCTCTGGGTCCGACCACGGAGCCAATTCCCCAGCCAGAGGATTGTGGTGGACCTGAGGCCGCAGTTGGCCAGTTTTGCCAAGAGGTGATCATGGGATACCAGATCGAAGGCTTTTTTAAAGTTGAGATATATGACATTAATCTCTTCCCCCTTGTCCAGGTGATAGGTCACCTGGTCGTGAAAGGAAATGAGATTAGTCAAGCATGACATATCCGCAACAAACCCGTGCTGGCTATCCCTCAGGATGTTGCCGTCAGTCAGTCTGTTAAAGATGGCTTCCTTGATGATTTTTTCTAAGACCTTCCCTGGGATAGAGGTCAGGCTGATGGGCCTGTAGTTTGCCAGATCCACTTTCCTCCCTTTCTTGAAGATAGGCACCACATTGGCCTTCTTCCAATCATTGGGCACTTCACCAGAGCGCCAGGAGCTCTCGAAGATCCGTGCCAGGGGCTGGGCTATGATGCTCGCCAGCTCCTTGAGTACCCTGGGGTGTAAACTGTCAGGGCCGGCTGACTTGAAGGTGTCCAGCCTCTCAAGGTGTTCCTTCATGAGGTCAGCATTGATGGAGGGCAAGGAACCACCCTCACTTAGGCGTCCCTGTCCCGTAATGGGCAGGGACGTCTCATGGGACTTGTGAAAGACCAACACAAAGTACCCAGTTAGCAAGTTGGCTTTTCCCTGGGCGTCGGTCATCAGTTCCCCCTCTTGGTTTAGCAGGGGTCCACCCTTGCTTTTCCTCCGGCTCCCCACATATCTAAAAAAGGACTTTTTATTGCCCTTGATACTTGTAGCCAGTTGGAGTTCCATCGCAGCCTTGGCTGTCCTGGTTCGCTCCCTGCAGGTCTGGACCAGTGCAGAGTATTCCTCCTTGGAGGTGGAGCCCGTCCTCCATCCTTTGTAGGTCTGTCTTTTTAGATGCAGGAGGACCGCTAGTTCCTTGTTGAGCCAAGGGGGCTGCTGTGCCCTCTTCCTGCCTTTCCTCCAAGACAGAATAGCCTTAGCTTGTGCATCGAGGATCGTTCCCTTGAGAAGTGACCACCCTTCCTGGACTCCCCTCCCTTTGGGGTCATGGTCCCTTAGGGCCTCACCGACAAGTCTCCTGAGCTTGTCAAAGTCAGCCCTCCTGAAGTCAAGGACCTCTGTACTGCTGACTGGCTTGACAGCTTTACATGGATGGTGAAGGTGATCAACTCGTGGTCGGTGTCACCCAGCTTCCCTTCGATCGTTAGGTCGCTGATTCAAAGCTCTCTGAATCTTTGGAAAAGATTCGGAGAGGTTTGATGATTTGGGCAGTCCCCAGTGGCTGCAGTAGAGAGCTGCAGCCAACTCCAAGTTGGTAAGTACTAGGGGCAGGGGAAGTGGGGGAAGGAGGAGGGGTCCATGGAGGGACCCCTGCCAGCCCTTCTGACCCCCCAGCTCCCCCAGCCCCCCCATGGCTGGCCTCGCCTGCCCCAGCTCCCAGCATTTAAAAAAAAAGCCCCGGTGCTCACCGGGTCTTGCCAGGCGGGGAGCAATCCCCACTGCCCCTCACTGCCCCATGCTGCACCTGGTGAGTTGGGACTTTTTTTTTTCCAAAGAGCCGGGAGCTGGGTTGGACAGGGCAGTTATTGCCAGGCTGGGAGAGCGGGCAGGGGATCGGCCTGGCTGATTCAGAGATTTAGCCGAATCGAATCAGGACAGCGATTCAAATCACCGAATCGAATCACTGTCCTCCGAATCGGCCGAATCCGAATCCGAAGCGAATACTAGCCGCTTCACACAGGCCTACTGCACATGTAATCCCTGGCATTAAAGGACATTAAGGTATCATCCATGTCATTCTCCATCCTAGCCTTAAGGATCCCTCCAAAGTTTCTCTAATTCCCTTTGGATTCTTGGCTAGTTTAAATAATTTGGTGCCCTGCAAATTTTGCTACCTCATTACTCACCCCCAGTTCCAGATCAGTGAACAGCAGCCTTGGAGTCTGGGGTCTGAGGCCCACACTGTTAAACTTTTGCCCTGCTGAAACTTGACTACTTGCTCTTATTCTTTACTTTCTGTCTCCAAACCAGTTTCTGATCCCTGCCAATATTTCGCCTCTTACTCAATTACTACTTAGCTTCTTTACCAGCTTCTTGTGATGGGCTTTGTCAAAGGCCTTTTGAAAGTCCAAATAAATTCTATCAACCACTTCTCCTTTCTCCGCTATTGTGCTGAAAAGTTCAAGGAATTCTAATAGAGCATTAAGAGAGAATTTTCCTTTGCATAATCTGTGCTGTTCAAATTCTGCCATATTGTCTTTTATCATTCTGTTTTGAATAACAAGCTTTAGGACTGAGGTGAACTAGCAGAGTGGTATATACAGGAGTATATATATACTAGCAGGAGTGGTATATACTAGCAGAGTGGTATTGGGGGTGGGGGTGGGGTCCAAGACTATAACAGGAGTGAGGCCGCAGGGCCAAGATTGAGATGTATTGCTAGATTCAGGAGGGACACCTCTGGCTGGTCCTTCTTTTTGCAGTGGAAGTGCATGCTCCTGAAACATGCTCTAAAGCAAGAGTTTACAGTTGTGAAGAAGCCTAATGCGTAACATGCAGTTAAAGGCTCAGACCTGCCTGTATTTGTGGGGAAGTAGACAGGGAGCAGGTCCCCAGCGGTGAAGAGTGGCGCTGATGGAGTCCAGCAGGAGTCGTGGCCAGACTTGCATGGGGGAGCCTAAATGAATGGGATGATGGAGGCAAGGGACAGTGAAAGGCCACATGGTTCTGAGCATGTTCTACATAAGGATAATGGTGGATTGACTACAGGATATAAATACCTACATGGGGAGAAGGTTGCTGATAGGGCTGGGTTCTTTAATTTACCAGACAAAGCCAAAACAGGGCCCAGTGCCTGGAAACTAAAGCTAGACCTCAGGAGTCCTGGGAGAAGCCCTTTGGCTTGTGCAGTGTAGGACGTCAGTTGGGGTGGCCTTGAAGTATGGTCTAAACTAGAGAAGTCAACCTCAGGTGCCCCAGGGTAAGAGCACCTTGGTCTGAGCAGCAGCTTTGGGGTAAAGCATCTTTGTATAAATGGCTCTTCCCTGGACACCTCTGTTTTTCCTCTTGTTCACACCACACCTCACAGCCTCCTTCCCTCCTCTTAGCTACTCATAAAGTGCTTGGGGATGAGGCTTGCCAGAGGGACACTATACAGAACTGTGTGTCAGGAGTTGGAAAACCCACAAGAGTTTTGTGTGAGGAAGCCCCTCAGCATTATTTAACCAACAGAGGTGACTGACCTGTGGGTAATTATGGAAACGGCGCTCAGCTGTCACACAGCATCTTCAGTTCCCAGTCTTCATTTGGTACCAGGATGGGGAAGCACTGTGTATGTGGCTATGTTATCTCTGCCCTCTGCTAATGGACTTGGAATTGCTCAGCTGTGCATCATAGACCCTGTATGGCAGGATTCTCCTTTAGTCCAGTGGGTGGCAGGGGTGATTTGGGGACAGGAGACTCTAGGTTCTCTCCAGATGGCTACTGTGGGCAGTAATCCTACAGTCTTGGATGTCTATGGCTGTTGTGCTGAATGCTAATTAAATTCAGTTTGGTGTGAGTTGGTGCAGCATAGGTATACCTGCAGTTAATCACTGTTCAGCATCTCCCATTGCAGGTGTGGTTTCAGAACAGACGAGCCAAGTGGAGACGGCAGGAGAAAATGGAAGCCAGTTCAATGAAACTCCATGACACCCCCATGCTGTCCTTCAATAGGCCCCCCATGACCGCCAACATTGGGCCTATGAGCAACTCCTTACCTCTGGACCCCTGGCTGACTTCCCCTATCTCTAGCGCTACCACGGTGCACAGCATTCCAGGTTTCATGGGACCTACCCAAGCCCTGCAGCCCGCCTACGCTGGCCACTCCTTCCTCAACAGCCCACCACCAATGTCTCAGACCATGCAGCCCATGGCACCCACCTCTTACCAGTGTGCCACCACCTTTGTGGACAAGTACCCTTTGGAAGACGTCGACCAGAGAAGCTCCAGCATTGCATCATTACGGATGAAAGCCAAGGAGCATATTCAGACCATTGACAAAACCTGGCAGCCTATTTGATAAATGGTCACTTCCCTTCTTCCCTGCAACTCTCCAATCTCCTACGCCTGTCACTTTGGCTGGTCTCCATTTTGGGTTGCACTGAATAGATGTTGGACACCGTGAGGCCCCAGCTGAGGAGAAGGGGGGGAAATTGCTAGGACCCTACTATGCAGCAGCTTGCCCAGCTGCTAACACACCTTCAATGCCATAGCTCAGTGCTGGGGGCAGAACCCTCCTCTCTGCCCTGCCCCGTGTTTAGAAGCCTCCTCTGGCTGAATCAGTTGGGGTCACGAACAAAGAAGCGACCATGGAGTCTAGGAAAAGGCCAAGACACCCAAGACCTGCACAAAGGAGAGAAGAATTCAAGAGCAGCTACTGTGACTATCACCTCCACAAAGCCAAGTGGACAGCACCATGCCTGTTTGAGCTTGCATTTTCTTTGTAGCTGCAGAGGACCCGTTCTTTGGCTGGAGCCATGACAATTTACAATAGCTGAGGACCTGATCCAGAGCTTCCCTTGCCCTAGCACTTGCACCAGAACAATTCTCCCAGGCTGCTAATTGCCTAGTGCGAGGTGTGAGAACAGGATTGGGCTCCATGCAGGGGTGACATTTGCTGGCCTTCCCATCTGGGAGGTCCTGTGTCTCCAGAGCCCTGCCTTTCAGGGAGCCTTGGCTTCTCGCATCAGCGAGTGGAACAAGCAGCCCTCTGTACCAATGACTGGCAATAGAAATCTGCCAGGCCCCCACAGGGACTCTTGAACTCACACAAATTGGTGAGTCCCTGTGAATTAAACCAAGAGATCTCTGGCAGCCTGTTGTAATCTCCCTGGACTGGATAGACTGTGTTTTCCCTTCCTGGATAGCTGTTCCTCAGCCCCTTTGTCTTTACGCTTACTCATTTTTTATATGTTGCAGATTTTAAAAAGATCAAAATGAAATGATCTAGTTTCCTAGAGAACAACTTTTGTTGGGGGTTTTTTACCGGTGTCAGAGAATGATGGTGGCTCTATTGAGAAATGCAATGAAAGATGGGTCTGTTCTGAGGCACGAGATAACTTCTCCAAAAAACAAAGCACGCTGTTAGGTGCAGGACCTTCCAGCACACTCTTTTTACTGCTAATACAGCAATAGTAGATGGTTTATTAGTAATAATTTAATAAGCATATTTTGTCTCAAGGTTCCTCGGTGCTCCTTACAGGCTGTGCTTAATGTAGGAATTGCTTAATTTAACCGATGACTAAAATACAGAGCTCTGGTGTGGAGAACGGTCTGACAGCAGCACTACAGCATGTTTTAAGGGAGGCAAGAGACTAAGGTTAGAGAGACAGGATATACTTGCCTGAGATGGAGTCTGCCCAGAGTGCTGGATCTGCTTTCATTATTCTTTTGAAAAATTACACCTGTTTTTTTGTGGGAACTTGTTTTACTGAAGAGTGCTCCAGGTCTGTGCTCTGAATTACAGAAATGGGAAGACAAAGCAGTTTTGCTGGGTCTTGTCCGTATTTTCCTATAGGAACTTTTGCAGCGTTCCTGAACTGAAGTGTCCCTGCCCCACAGTAGCATAAAGAAGGTGGAGTGAGTGGGGCACTTGTCTTGGCACTGATTCACGGGTGGCAGTAGCAGCTCATGCAGGGGCAGCAACAGCCCATGTACGGGGGGTAAGACTGTGGGGCTTGGCACTTGCCTCCCCAGGGCACTTGTCTTGGCACTGATTCACGGGTGGCAGTAGCAGCTCATGCAGGGGCAGCAACAGCCCATGTAAGACTGTGGGGCTTGGCACTCGCCTCCCCACCTCCCAGGGTACCAGAGGTCCTAGTTACGTCTCTGCTGCCCCCACCCATTCCCTTTGGAGACCGTTTCCACTGGGGCAGTTTTCCCTAATATTCACCTTGATTCTTACCAAATATCGGTCCATTTATGTCTTGTAGCTGGTTCCCTTTCATGACATATTGCTGGGCTCCAGGGGCCCCTGCTCCACTCTCCTCCCAGAAAGCAGTACCCAAATGAACTGTTCCCCAGGTGACGTTGCTGGATACTGATGATGTGTTTTATGGTAGTGCCCAATCTGATCCTGACTTCATGGTACTGGGTGCTGTACAGGTACATGACAAGGAAACGGGCCCTGCTCTAAGGATCTCACAATGCAAGTAGGTAGAAATTGGAGGAAGAAGGATGGAGTGGCCTCTTCAGAGTCATACAGGCAATCTCTAGGAAAAACAGGAGGTAAACTTACCTATTCTGAATCTCAGGCCAGTGCCTTCACCACAAAGGTGACCCTTGGTTCTGCTTATGAGCCTCCTGTGAGTTTGTGAGAGTGTAGGACTTAATCCAGGGTCATGCACAAATAGTACAGGTGTCCTGGGACTTTAGGGAGAATGGTCTCCTTCATTAGTTTTGCCCCCTCCTGCTTGGTGCTTTAGGCCCAAACCTTAGCAGGCTTTTGAGTAGCCTTAGGTTCAGAGGCAGTTAGATACCTTAAATTCCTTCGAGGAGTTGGCCTTAATATCTAGCCTGGCTGCAATTAGGGCGCCTGGCTGCTGACATGGCTAGGCCACCCCCGGGACTTAGCTAACCAACTGGAGTGGGTGCCCTGTCCCCCCAGCCTGTGGTCTGCTCCCATCACTCCTTTTGTCTCACTCCGTTTGCATTTTGCTCCTTAGACAGCACACATCTCACAGGGCCACTGAGCAGTGTCCCACGAGCCGGCTGCCTGCTGGGGATGAAGGCTGCCATACAGGTGTCCTGACCACTGTCCTGCTGTGCTCATCCATGGCAAAGCAACAAGGGGCTGGACAGCCCACCAGGCAGAGACCTCAGCCCCACGCATGTCTCAGGAGGGGAAGGAGCGAGCTGCAAGTCAGCAGGGACTGTTCTGCAAGGAGTAGGGGGTGGGGGACACTGTAGCCTGCAGACAGGGAGCCATAAGGACAGGGATGGGCTCAGGGTTTGCTTGTGCCCCCCGATGTGCTCATCTCTGCCCCTCCCAGTCCTCTCAGGAGGGGAAGGAGCGAGCTGCAAGTCAGCAGGGACTGTTCTGCAAGGAGTAGGGGGTGGGGGACACTGTAGCCTGCGGACAGGGAGCCATAAGGACAGGGATGGGCTCAGGGTTTGCTTGTGCCCTCGATGTGCTCATCTCTGCCCTTCCCAGTCCCCTCTTCTTCATGCTTCTCAGTTCTGCCTCTCTCCATCTGATCTCTTTCTCATTCACGTCTCCTCGTTTTTTGCTTTGCTCTTCCTCGTGCTCTTTCAACCCCACTCTTTGCTCCAAAGTCTTTCTTCCTTTCTTTCCTGCACCCCTTCTCCACCTCAGCCTATTGTGTGTCAGGACTAATTCCATATTCCGTGCATGGGTGACCTGACACAAGTTTCCAGTGAAAGTCTCTCCCAGGCCCTGGGCTGGGAGCTGGTATTGTTATATTTTTAACAGGCAGTGTCATGTCCCTTTTGCTTGTCAAGGGGAATCTGGTCTCCAATCACTCTGGAGCGGTGCAGGGGGCTCCGCCTGGGGGCTGTGCCTTTCCTAATTGCTCTCAAGCAGTGACTGCAAGGCCACATGTTGGACACACAAAGCTGCAGTAATTACATAGTTGAGAATGTGAATTTCAAAGAAACACAGATGGAGCTGCAAGGAACGGCAGCCGCCTTCCCAGAGCTCCACAATTGGGGCCAGGAAGGAGGAGGAGGAGGAGGGTGTCCAGCGGTCTGGGCTGGCCCCAGGAGGCTGGGTGAGGGCCATCCCCATTGTTTCCCTGCCAGGTTGGTGTGATTTGAGGCCTATTTTCCAGATCATTTATGATTTCCAAGGGCTCTACCCCCCTGCCACATGGCAGCTGAGTAGGAGCAGGGTGGGGAGTGAAGTAGCAACAGCAGATGCTGCACAGAGAAGACAGGAAGACCCCTAAGGCTGCTAACAGTTTTCCAAGGGGGCCTTTCCTTCCCACCCTGCCTCCCTCTGGCACAGACCCAGCATTCCCAGATGAAGGGCTGGCTCCATCTCCGTGTAGATGCACAGTCCAAGGCGGGTTGTAGTCTTGAGGAGCCTTTCCCCCTCAACCCCACAGGGTCCGGCTGCTACAGAGGTCCCACCTCACCCAGGGGTGTTGGGATGGAGTCTTACAAATGCTAATCCCAGTGCCTAGAAACCTCACCCATGGGGACTGAGCTAGGGAGAGCCCCAAGGTCGATCTACAACCAGCAGCCCCAGGACAGAAGCATCTCTGTAGTCATGAGAGCCGAGCCCTGTCTCCTCCCTGCCATGAAGACGGTATGAGCAATAGGGCTGACCCAGGCTAACGCTTATACAGGCAACAGCTGCCTCAATGGAGCTGCAGAGAGGGCAAAATAACAGGCCACTCTCCCCTGTGCCTGTCACATAGGGTGGCAAGACAGACGTGTAGTGTAGGGGGTAAGGCCAGGAGCAGCCTGTCAAAGCATGTTACCTAGAGCTGCCAGCATGGCACAGCTCCCCTCTGTCCCATTATGGGAGAAAGGCAGAGTCAGACCCTTTTCAGATAGATAGTGCTGGACCTAGGGCCACCATCTGGAGTCTGCTGGACCCTAACATAGGCCATTAACACCCCTGCTCCCAAGTGCCCTTTACAGCCATTTCCCCATCTCATTGCTCTGCATAGTCTCTGCTTCTCCAGACTGCGTATTTACTATTTGCATGCGTTACACGAGCGCCCAGAAGTCCCAAGTAGCATTAGGCTGCAAAGCCAGATGTGTCAGTCAAGTGCAGACCTCAGGCCAAGAGGTTTTTATCTTGGCCTATGTGAATAAGCTGTGTGAATAACTGATGGGCACGGGGAGGAGGTTGCTGACTGAATTGCAAAAATGTGATAAAAAGTCGTTTTGGGGTTGACCTGAAACAAAAAACTAAAAGGATTGGTTAGGGTTGAATAAACAGTCTTACTGGGGGTTGGGTTTTTTTGGTGGGGGGGGTCCTCTCTTTTTATTCTTTGATTAAATGTAGGTAAACAGAACACCATTTCCAAAGGAGAAATCAAAACGGTATGTTCCTGAAGTGTCAAAATGAAACTTTTTGACTTTTTTTTTTTCTAGCTCCTTTTAGACTAAAAACTCCATGGACTCAAGGCAAATTCACAAACTCTTGTGGCCAAGTCAAAAATACATTACTTGGCAAAAATTTGCCCGCAATAGTTTGCCCAGCTCTGGCCATAATTGAAAATCTAAAATGGCTTTGGTGGCTGTGCTGGTGGCAGCTGCAGACGCAGAACGGAGTAGCGTGACAGCCGGCTCTGGTTGTCCCCAGCTGCTCCGCAGGAGAATGCTGTCTGCATGCTAGACTGCCAGGGGTCATGTCCCATTTGAGGATTTTGCTCTTCTCCCTGCCACTTTTATTCCCTTTATTCCTTTTTACCTTTTTGCCTCTGGAAACAGGAAAATGGGAAGAAAAAAGGAGTGAAAAGGAGAAAATGGAAAAAAAGATACTCCCCCCCCCCCCCCAAAAAAAAAACCTATTGAAAAAAATGGGGGAAAGGAAAATACCTTTAAAAATCCAAGAAAAAGTCACTGTGTCCGGGGCAGCACCCATCAGAGTGGACCTTGCAGCCCAGGTTCTGGAGTGGGACTGAGCAAGAGCACCAGAGACATGGAAGAGGGTCTTTTCTGAAAAGCGGATGCTCAATTGTATTTCTCCTTCACTGAAGACTTGGATTCATTCAGGAATTTAGGCCTCAGGGGCTTGCCCATCAGTAACCCTGGGGCTCAGAGGGATTCCTGACAATCAAGCCATCCCAAGGGCCAGGGAAACGAGTCCTGGTCACGAGCTCTGGGGACTGCCTATAATCAAAGGAGCTGCCCCAGGTCCTGGGCCAGGCTTTGATGGGTAGGGCTGGAAGAGCCCTAATCCCATGAAACTAGACTCCTTTCCCCCTTGTTCCTAGCCGTTAGTTTCTTCTGGATTCAGGCCCACCCGTTAATGACAATTAAACCTCTAATGACCAATTAAAAGCAGAATCAATTCTTCCCCTGCAGCCTGGCCTAGCTAATGGGACCAGGTTTCGATTAACAGCCCCGTCAAGAGGCGCACTCCTGAGCAGAGATAATGAAGCAATGGCAGTGGAACTAATGGGGTTTGATCTTGGGGATGGGCTTCTCTGAATGGGGGCTGCTGTTTCACATGACATAATTGGAGAGGCCTATCCCACTGGCGCCGGCTCCACAGCTCTTGTGAGGGCAACCAGCGGAACCAGGACCCTTTCCCGGCATGGCTTGCCGCAGCCTTTCGAGTCCCAACAAAGGACGGCTGGCCAGGAGAGATGGGAGTGGAGGGCACCATTCCCGCCAAGCCTTCCAGCTGGATCCTCCAGTCCCATCTTCCCCCTTAATTGCCCCCTTGACCGGACTCACCAGCTCAGAAAGGCAAACTCACCGCTTGTTCCCACAAAGGGCTGTGGGAAGATGCTAAGTAAATCCCCTTGCTCTTCACTGGCTCTCTTGGTGGAAAGAGGCCGGGCACGAAGCACAGCAGTTCTGGGGCTGCTCTGCCCAGCCATATTTCTACCAGAGCTGGCTGCGCGAGCTGAAGGCAAATGACTCCATGCTGGTGCTTTACACATAGCTGCCCCAATAACTTTGCTATTCCAGATGTAACCACTTATTTGTGTTGTTTAAAGGAGCTGAGTTGCATATTACCAGCTCAAAAGCAAAATGGCACATGGCTTGAGTGCCATTGCACGAGGCAGGACTGTGTGGCAATGGTGGGGAGAGAGGACCCAGAGAAGCCACAGCCACGTGAACCGCACTGGCCTCCCCCTGCCCCACCCCGGGACATGACCTGCCCTTCACAGCCATCCTTCCTCTGCACGTGAGCCAGTGGAAACAAAAGAGCCTTAAACTAGGACTTGTTGTATAGTCCTACATGGGATGCAGCTCTGGGGGTTTATTTGGGCCAGAGGCACAGCAAGCTCTTCCAATGCCAGGGGGCAGGGGGAAGGATTAGGTTGACCACGGGAAAGCAGAGGAGAGAGGAAGAGGAGTCTTACCTGCTGGGGCTCTCCTCCTGCTGCTGCCATAGCACCCTGGGCTGGGGCTGCTGCCACTGAGGGACCAGCAGCAGCATGGCCTCCTTGTGGGGCTCCTGGTGCCATTTGTCCCCCCACCCCTGGGGGCAGGGTTATGCCTCTCATGGCAAAGCCTTCAGGAGGAGTGTCATTCCACCTCGCCTCCCTGGAGAGATGCAGCCTAGCTCCTATGGCTGGGCTGCACCCGCTGTGGCCAACTTATGGGGGGAAGAGCACCAGACTGGTGCCCCCTCTAAGTCAGTGTCCAGAGCTGGTGCCCCACTTGCTCCACCCTAACAATGCTACTGATCTGGACCCCGTGCTATAGCTTTCCAGGGGCTCTTAGCTATTTCAGGTCACAGCGAATGTTCCTGTGCAGCTAGCTACTTATCTACTAGAGCAGATCAGACATTTTCCAGCTGGGGGAAAATCTCTCTTCCCTCACTCTGTCCTTGTTGGGGGGGGAAGCTGATAAAATACAATGGAAAACTTTGAAACAACTGAAAACACTTATTGTTCAACTCTGCTCCCTTTTTTTTTTTCCCAGCCACTGTCCTTTGCAGCTCTTGCTTGCCCCATTCCCTGTCCCTCCCAAGAGGTGACCCACCGCGCTGAGGGCTCCTGGCATCCCAGCAGCGGTGGGGGCAGCAGGGCTGGGCTCTGTGAGCAGCGGAGCTCTAATGCTTCTCCAGGTCTTGGGGTCTTGGCTTTTGGTTCACTCATGAAAACCACATGGAGGCACTTCCCTCCAGCCCCAGAGCAGCCTCATTTTTCTGCCCTGGCTCCCTGTAATCCACCCGCTTTGGAATCACCCTCTAATCTGATTATTGCTCTCCATTTCCGCTGTGCCCGAATTAACCTGATTGCAACAACAGCAACACCTTGTGGGCAGCTGATCTCGGCAGCAGACGGGCCTTCGAACAGAGCTGCTGGGATGAACTGCATCCTGCAAGCCATCAGGGGCTTGGCAGCACACAACCTGCAGGGCCACTTTTCCTCCCAGCAACTCCCATGGCCGGGGCTGTCAGTGCCTGCAGAGGAGAGGTTGCTGGCTGGCAGCGGGCGGTGCTGAAAAGGCAGGGCTTGCTGGCACCAGGTACAGCAGGCTGGGAGGCTGGTGTGGGCAGGTGTAGGGCTGGCTGGTGGCAGGATCTCAGTGGCATTCAGTCCTCAGGGCGGGCGGGGATGGAGGAGCCAGCACCCTCTGTCCTGCTTTGTCCCTGTAATCTTCCTGCCGATTTGGGGTATGCTCATATTTGCATGACTGTAACAGCTTGGTTTCCTCCTGCCCAGCTGCCAAGGACACTGCAGCCTCCTTAATGCTCTTGCCTAAGTCCCTGAGTGTCTGGAAGTAGATTTATGTTCCTTAGCTGCAGCAACAGCTCTGACACGGACCCCACTGTGGCTTTCAGGGCATCCCAGGATACACTGGGCCCACAGAGCTGATTAAAGGGCTCGTTCCCCTTGGAGACTTCCCTTTGCTCTGGTCCTGTGAGTATCACGGTTAGAGAGCATGACACTGGTGCAGCGTAGCACCAATGTGTTGTTGTATCAGGTGGGGAGATGGAGCAGTGTTTTATCATCCCCTGGGTGGTTCAGACAAGTACCAGAGAGGCAACATTACCCTGACCTAGCAGGGGGAAGTCTTCCTTAATGGGGAGTCCTGGACCTGGGCCTGCCAGCCAAGAGGATGACTGCCCAGCAGGCAAGCAGCCCTGACAGGGGCAGTAGTATGGTCACTGCCCTCCAGAGCTGCTGAAAGTCTTAGGGCACATAACTCATTGGATGAAAAATGCAGTTTGGGGGCAAAGCCAGCCCTGGCCTGATATAGATTTGGGACCAGTTTTTAAAGAGAGATGGGGAAAAGTCCCAAAGCTTCATTTCAGCATTTCTGCAATGGAAGGTTTTCAGTCATTTGTTTTAAAGGAACGGCCTTAACTGAATCAAAAAAGGGCTAAAATTGACTAAAACCCCCAGTATGACATTTTTTGGTGACACCGACCCCCATTTCTATTTTTTGGCCAGCCCTCACCACACAGCCCTGCTACCCACAGCAGGGGGACCTCAAGCTAGACACTTAGAGGGGAAGCGCTCTGGGCCCTGGTTCCAGTCTACTCAGCCAGTGTTTCCCAACTTTTTCCAGCCAAGGCACACTTACATTAATAAAAATTTTCTGCAGCACACCTGTTAAGGCATTCGCCATCCTTATACCTATGGTAGCTTATTGCCAGGGCAAAGTCCTGCGGCACGCCTGTTCATTTCTGATGGCACACTGGTTGGGAAACATTGCCCTAAGCTATGCAGGCCCCTGTCATTCCCACGCAGAAGGCCCAGGGTTATTTTATAGCAGGTTGTACCTTTATTTTCTCTATGAGCCACATGCAGCTCCCTGTGACCTCCATACAGAGGAGCCTGTATGGGGAATGCTGTTACAGACACAGCTTTCTCTCCTTAACACCCTGCGTGGGCCACCAGAAAGTCCTGGGCATGAGGCAGGGTGCAGTTCTCTGGCCTGTGCCAGGTAGGAGGTCAACCTACATGGTCACTGCCAGGCTTTCCAGTCCTCAGACTAACAAATCCAGAGGCTCCTTTTTCGGGTGGCTCCATGGTTGTGCCAATGGCAGATCTGCCTGAGCAAGAGGTTCCATGGTTGTGCCAATGGCAGATCTGCCTGAAAAAGAGGGTTTTAAGACCCAGATAGATAAAATCATGGCTGGGATGATCTAGTTGGAGATGGTCCTACTTTGAGCAGGGGGGTTGAACTTGATGTCCTCCTGAGGTCCCTTCCAATCCTCATTTTCTATGAAGAGGCCCAGGGCCTGGCTCTGTTCTGATGTTCAGGAGAAGGATCCAGCGTGTAGCTCTGTCCTCACTTAGATGAGAGGCTGAGGTGATGCTTTGGCCAAATGGCAAGGTCTACACGGAATTAGAGGCTGGGAACTCAGGACTCAGGTTCTCCTCGGGGGTGTTCACCCACTGGGTATCATCGCCACACCAGCTGCCAACGCGGGAGCCAGAAGGGAGACTCCTGCAGGCATCAGAAGCAGCCGGCGACTGTGAGGTCTCCCCAATGCTTTGGAAAGAGCCAGTAAAGACATCTGCACACACATCCATGCCAACCAGTGGAGAGTGGGCACTTGCAAAGCCCCCTGGCCCATCACTGACACAGAGGTTGAGCTTTGCAATCAGTGGCTTCCCAATATTTACTGACTGGCTCTCCTCAATAAAGTCATCAATTCCTCGGTATTGGTACTGCAGGCAAATGGTGAAGGTCAGTTCCTTCTGCAAGAGCACCAAGAGCAGTGGTTAGTGTCCAGGAACATGATAAGAAGTGCAACAGCTTTCATCGCCAGATGCACATTGCCTACTGTCCTCCCAAAACCATTCTCCCCAGCAATGCTGCCTGGAGCGTCTGCCTCCAGCCATGCAGTATTAACACCATCCCAGAGAGTCCTATGGAGAAGGCACAGGACGCTAGGCCCTGGCTTGGCCACAGACCCGGGGTGTTCCTGGGCCAAAGCACAGCCTAGACATGTTGAATCTGTAGTGACTAGGTGAGAAGGGATGAGCACCTCCTGACATGGTGCTTCTGACCCCTGGATCAAAACCCTGATGCCCAGGAGGCAGCCGAGACACCGGGGTTCGCATTGTCCCTCCTTCAGTTCATGCTGTCTTTTGGCCTTGCAGTGATGGCAGAATGACATCACGACAACACTTACTTTCAGCTTCTGCAGGCCACAGAGCCGGCTGTAGAGGCAGCAGTCTGGGAAGTGGGTGCTTGAGGCCTGGGAGAGAGTGCTCCCCATCTCCTCTGGGCTCTCCTTGTTGGTGAACTTCAAATCCACATCCAGCTCCTATCACAGACAGCATGGTCAGTGGTTGGGGTGGGGAAGGCTACCTCCAGGGCACAGCCCAGCATAGCCAAGCCTGAGGGAGTCTGCACTGCAGCTCTGCCCACCCAGGGTTCAGGAATCAAACCTCCCAAAATCATGGGGGGTGATTCATATCTGGGACCTGCCTCTTTGTCTCCTGCTGTTAGAGCCATTGATGTCACACTCTCCCATAGTGGGGGATAGGCTGAACCTGGCTGGGTTTAGTGAGTTTAACCAATATCATTTGGCATAGCTGGGGGAGATGATTAACCTCTTTTGTGGAAGCAGGTGGATGAAAGAAAACAGACCCCAAGCCAAAAACACAAGGCTTTTGCTTCCTCCAAACAGAGGAGGAGGAAGAGGAGTTTGCTGAGTATTGTTTGAAGACAGGGAGTGTAGGAGAGACAGCCCTGGCGGAGATGTACAAACTGGTCCATAGCAGAAGAGGAGCCCGGGCAGGCGGCACGGTGCAGAACCATCCCATGCTGCCAAGGCAGTAGCTGGGAGTTGTACCTGCTCTGCCAGGACCGGCTGGTTCCAGCACTGGGGCTAATGGAAGGGGAAATGTCTTTGCTCGAATCCTCCCGCCACTCTCCAGACTGGTGGGATCTCACCAGTCCACTCCAGAGAGGGGCTGAGTGAGACAACAGCTGTGACCAGCCAAAGCAGTGATTCCCAGCCAGGGTGTTGCAGCAGCTCGGGATGCCGTGAAATCCTTTTGAGGGTGCTGCACAGTATTAGCACTGTTAGGTGTGCAAACACCTGCACAACTGATAAGATAAACCCAGAGATTTCAAAAAGTGTCCAAACCACTCCGACTCCCTGTGTGGTAGGACAGAAGAATTGCTCTATTATGTTTCCATAGACAAAACATGAGTGAAAGCTAAGAGCTGGTATTTTCCTGGGGGGCCCTTGAGTCTAACAAGGGGGATCCTTAGGTCTAAAAAGATTGAGAAGCCCTGAGCTAAAGCTTCCCTAACAAGGGAAGGCAGGTTTTGCTGCCTGGGTCCACTCTACCCATCTGTACCAACAGGAAACGTGCCTCAGTGGGAACAGGCCTAGGCTTGGGCCAGTGCTTGCACAGAGCTCAAGGGCCCCTATTGCTCCCAGAGAGCTGAAAGCCAACCCTACGCTTATCCAGAGCCAGCTCTCTGGGCTAACCAGGGTCTCTCACCTCCGGGATGTCCGTAAGCTTTGCCTCACACCTCGTGATCTCTTTTGGTGTCACCACTATGTGCGTGTAGATGATCAAGATGTTGGAGAACTCAGCGGCAAAGCCCAGCTGGACTCGGACCCCACAGTCAAACTGGAGGTATCGGCTTTCTGGGAGGACTGCGAACAAAAGGGAGCGATGCTCACACAGGGGGTCACACCTGCCACCTACTGGACTCAGAACTACTCACAGGCTCTCATGGCCTTGTCCTACTAAGCTGGTTCCTGGGGATGCTCCTGCAGCTCGTGGGCTGGGGCCGCATTTCCAAAGCAGAAGAGTGCTTAGTCTTGTAGGTGCAAGACTCTGCTTTGCTGCACCCATTTGCCTTCCTAGTAGCACCGGCTCTTAACGGGGCTGGGCAGAGCAGGAAACCTAGCTGTGGAGGCCTCTTCTGGCTCACACCAGTCCCTGGGGACTCTCCTACTAGTGTCTAGCATGACCCCAAGCAAGCCAACCTCCCACTCCTCTCCAAGGGCCTTGCCTAGGTGCTCTGGCTCAAGGACAGGCCTCTCAGTGTCTGCTTCTGCCCCCTCCCACTTCGGAGGAGCCCAGACACTCACCATGAGCCTTGACCCATTGCAAGTTCCTAACAGAGACTTCCTCCGGGCCCTCAGATGGCTTAATTGGATCGGTGAGGGCTCGTCTCTCACACAAGTTGCTCCGTAGCTCCAGTGCCTGCCTGCCCCTGGTGATCTCTAAGGTTCCCATGTCTGAAAGACACAAGCAAGGTTGGGGAAACGCCTCCGGCATGGCAGGGAGTCCAGGATCTGTGGGGAACCATGAGCTGTGCTGCGCTGGCCTTCCAGATGAACTCACCTTCAGCCACCTTGTCTAGCAGCACTGTGATCTTCTCATCCTCCAGCAGCCACCTCTTCAGGAAGCTGACAAAGATCCCATTGGAGAGCTCTCCCTGGCTGAGCTCATAGGCCTCTGCATCAGCACATCTAGGAGAGGGTACCCAAGGAGGCTAAAGCCACTGGGACTCCATCAGTGGGTTGAACCTTCTTGACTCCTGACTGCTGCCTTCCTTGGCCCTTTCCTTTAGAGGTTTGCAGCAAAGATAACGCTGGGACTTTTCTCCTTTCTCAACCTTAGCGAGACCTGGGAAAGCTTCTGCTGCAGGAGGAAGGATCAGGCTCCCAATGGCAGAAAGCAGCCTGGAGCCGTCTCATACTGGGGAGAGACCCAAGCCCAGAACCCCTGGTAGTTCAGGTTTGGGTCTGGCTTGGTCCTTCCATGACAGCCAAATAGCTGAGATCAGCTGAGAATTTGGGTTGGGTCCTGCTGTGTTTTAAGCCTGAAGTTTTCAAAGGGAGTTTAGAGCCTAACCCCCTTCTCTTCCAATGGGACTAGGTGCCCAGCACCCTTGGGCTTCTTGCAGAAGCCCAGCCCGAGGCTTTCTTTTCTCCCCTAGGCCTGTTTGGGGTGGAATTCTTTCTACTCTTCTTCTGCTTTGGCCTTCTCGTTGTACAGGTCCCTCCCGTGCGGCCTCCGCAGGGCTGACGGCACAGAGACCTTCAGAGCAGCCTGTTCTCAGCTGTGCTGCCCCTGGGAGAGAAGCAGGTGGCAGCCCCATGGCATCTTGCTGGTTCAAGGGAGGGTGGAAGGGGCTTTGGCTTGGGATAAGAAAGCTGAACCAATATAAATAGCTCCAGCAGCTGGAGGGGACACACAGAATAGAGCAGCACTTTTCAAACTGTGTTCTGTGGCCACCGGTGGTCTGCAAACCCAAGGTGAGCGGTCCACAGATCGTACGGGCCCTCTGAGCCTTGTTTCCAGCTTGGGGACAGGGTTGCAGGACGGGCCGGAGAAAATCTGAGGGCTGACAGCAGTTGCTTGGATGGAGCCCAGGACTGGGAGGCAGGGCTTTGGGGCCTCTGTCCACCTCTGCATGGGATGTCCATGTAGCCTCCAGAATGCCAGCTCATCTGGCCAGGCCTCAGCTCCCCTCCTCCACCACCTCCAAAAGGTGGGGACCTCAGGCCCCAGTAACAGGCACCACACCAGGCCCTGATCAACCCCCTGGCTCTGTACATGCCCATCCTACTCTGCAACTGCAGGACACTGAAGAGCGAGCCGGGGCAGTGAGTGTCCCCGCGGGCAGCAGGAGGCACCAGCCGATACGTACGTGGCATAGCCAAACACAATGTTGGCCGTGACCTGCAGCGCTCCCACCTGCGGGATGATGTCGTCATTCAGGTTCCTGGGGGGAAATGGAAGCAGCATGAAACATCCCCGCAGTTCCCAGTGCAGCGCCCGTTGCCATAATAAGGGGCCTCTATTTGAACTGGTGCCCCTGGATCTCTATCAAGAGCATTGGCTTTGCGGCTGCTGCCAGCTGCCTGAGCAATGTGGGGAGGGAGGCGGGTTCGTTTGGAAGCTGACTGGTGTCACCATCAAATGTCCCTCTAACACCTCTCACTCCAGCCTGCAGATTCCCTGGCATTTGTTACACCCAAACCAGCGCTGTCCTGGGTCCTCTGGGCCGGGGGAAAAGGGGCTGTGACCCAAACCGGAAGGACCCATTCCTCACTCTGCAGCATCCATGTAAGGATACACCTCCCTGTGCACATCTCCCTGCATCCACATGTTTACAGCAGTACATGCTTGCCATGTGAGAGCATCAGCCTGCCCCCACCTCCTCCCCAAGGGCAGAGACCCCCGGCCGCTGCCTGCTCGCTGGCTCCGGTGCCCGCTCACCTCTTGCGGCACATGTCCAGCAGGAAAATGTTGAGGCCAGTTTGCCGCTGCTGCATGCTCTGCAGCACACTCTGCACGCACAGGCAGTGCTCCGACGTGTAGGATCCCGGCGCATCGATAGGCACCATGAAGCTGTTCCCAAAGTTCTCGTAGCCATGGCCGGCGTAGTAGAGCAAGCCTGGAGGAGGGGGAGCACATCACATCACATCAGGAAGAGCTCTCCCAGCTGCTGTCTTAATCTCTGACTCTCCTCCCTGCTGTCCCCATGTCCATCCGGCTGCCTGCAGGGAACTCTGGCAGCCTGCTGTGCCCAGTATGTAAAGTCAGAAATCCAGCTCAAATTCTCTTTTCCTCATTCTCAGCCTTGCTCCTGTCTGACCTAAGCCCTCATGCACACTGTTCACCTGCGCTGGTCACTTGGGGCTGCCGCTCCCTCCCCTCCTGCATGCACTGGCACCCTTTGGTTGCACATGCTGCAAAATGAGAAGCACACGGAGGACTTGTCGCAGCCCTTCTGCTGCTAGGATCTTCTTCCTGGATCCGTGCCCTGACTACACCACCCCAATGGCTCCTTCTCTTTCAGTGCCCCAGTGCAGACTTGGCCCTTTGTTTCCATTTAGCCCAGACCTACTGATCCAGCCTGTCTTCCCAAGGCCATCCCCTCCCTTTGTTCAGCCCACGTGCAGCCTCCAGGCTCCCATTTTCTGCTTCTCCCTCAGACACTTCCCTGTACCCTCATGTTACCTGGGAGAAAAGCTCCCTGTCACAGTCTGAAAGCCACCTCCTTGCCCATCCTCAAGTTCCCACGCTGTGGCAGTTTCCTGTAGGCACCCCAGTAACAGGAAGAGGAGCTATGACCACTGCTCTGGCCAAACTAAGGGCTTGGATAGATATGATTATACCTGTGTAATAGTATTTCACTAGTATAAAATGTAGTGGACAGACAACACTAGCCCCTAAACCAGGGGCGGGCAATTATTTTGGGCAGAGGGCCGCTAACTGAGTTTTGGCAAGCCATTGAGGGCCACATGACAGGCAGCTAGGGGCAGAAAAATATTAATTTTCTAAATTTTTTAGGGACCCCACGGGCCGGATAGAATGGCCTGGTGGGCCGCATCCAGCCCGCAGGTTGCATTTTGCCCACCCCTGCCCTAAACCATGGCAGCTTTGCTCAAGTTAATGTGGAATTACCCCCAAAAGGGTTGTGATAAAACTCTACTGATGTAAATTATACTGGTTTAGGTTTGTCTCTCCACAACCATGCGGAGGTAGCTGTTTGCTTAGGGCAAACAAGCTATCACCTGTTTCCTCACCCTTGACTGGTGAGGAGCAGTTTTAGCTGCTTATTGCATGAACTCTGAGTACCTGCAGGTCTGTCTGTTCCTAATCCCAGTGTAATTTATATCATCTCTGTGTTCATCCATTCCCTAAGAAATATGCATTTCCTATTATTTTTATTACCCTGTTACTTCACAACACACACACACACTCCTCACTGGAAGAACTTGCAAGGAACCTGCAGGTTGGAACAGGAGTAATAGGAGGGATAGTTTGGAGAGTGACACTATTGCTTGGGGACTGTGCAGACAGATGTGAGCACCTATTGTGGCCGCAAACAATGTTTTTAATAAAGATTCAGTTGCTAGAGTCCGAATGGAGTCCCTTGATTATTGCACAGGGCTCTGTGCATGAAACATGGTGTCAGCACCTGAGAACAACAGCAAAGAGAGCAAAGTGTGTATGATTCAAAGCATCACTTATGCAGCAAAGAGAGCAGGCAGCATGGAGGGGCTCAGACCCCCTGTGCATTTGGATTTTCAGTCAAAATACCTAGCTGTAGCATGGAAATATTGCATCATTGGGATAAAGGGCAGAAAAGTGAGTGCACCATTTTTCCTGGAAGGGCCCAATGCATTAAAGCAGCTGAGGAAGGCTTTTGATGAGAAAAAGTGAAACTGGAAACATACTGCTTTTTTACCCAGAATCGGGATCTAGAAGAAGGAATAGATAATTATATTACAGAACTGAGAACACTGGCATCCACGTGTCATTTTGGGAACATAACAGTTTCCCTTATTGGAGACAGAATTAGTTGTGGGACATCTGATCCTAAGCTAAGGCAGAGATTGCTGAGAGAGGCAGATCTGACTCTGGAGAAATGCCTTGAAATATCAAGAGCAGGTGAAATATCTAAAAACAGAAGCAAAACAATAACTGGTGCAGACTCAAGATATGGGGTCAATTTAAGGGAACCCAAGAGATGCAACAAAGATAGGCCAACTGAGAATGCAGTGCTAGGCTCCAGTAATGGTACTGTGGAAAGCAGCATGAAAGACAGAAAGTGCAATACCCAGATTATGAGCAAAGATGCCTGAGCTGTGGGAAACAGCCTTTTTGTGTCTTGGTGTCTCCACAGTCCTGGGAGAAATAAAGCAACAATACACTCAACAGTAAAGGAGACTGAGATTTTTTATAAAGCAGATGAGTGACTTTAGCTGATCCAACTACTCTGAATATACATGCCCTACAGAAGAAAGCTACTACACAGCCATCTGCCATATTTGCAGCTATTTTAGTGGAGCAGCAACCAGTCAGATGCTGGTAAACTGCTCAGCAGTTGTATCAGAATGGAGAAATGAGAGGAAATACTGATGGTATACAATGAAACAACAATACAACCAGTGGGTATATTCAGACTTTCAATACAACATCCATGAAGCAGAAAACAATATCACCTGGCATTCATAGTGGTTGACACTGAAGAGATCCATCACTGTTTCGCTGTTAGACAGCCAAGCAGTGCAAGCTGTGGACCTGATCTCAGTGGAGCACCACACTATCATCCACACGAGGAGGGAGAAAACCCAGCATGGTCCTTCTCAGGTATTTTAAGACTTCAAAGATGTATTTGGCAGACAAGGTTCTTCGGGTAAATCTGATATCTTTTATTAGACCAACTCAAATAGTTGTAAAAATTCTTCTTTGCAAGCTTTCAGGTACAAATACCCTTTGTCAGACTGAGGAAGCATCTGCAGTTGGTTTGTGCTCTTCCAGGATGGTTTTGAGGAAGATGTATTTGAGGAAAACGAGCACTAGGGGTAAGCTCAAGTTAGAAATAAACCCACACGTACAGCCTGTACAACTGCTGAAACAGAGTACCGCTAACTCTGGTGGAGCCACTCAAACAGCCTAATAAGCCTAACAAGAAGAGGTATGATTAAACCAATGGAAATTATTAGCACCAACTGGGTCAGCAGCCAGGTCATGGTAAGACCATCTGATGGACTGAGGATCTATATAGATGCAAAACCTCTTAAAAGGGTATTGGAAAGAAGTCATCAATTTTTCACTCTTGAGGACATCCTGCTTGAAATATTGGGGGCAGAAATATTCACAGGCTCTGCTGTGAAAAATGCATTCTAGCATATCAAGCTAGATGAGCCTTCAAGCCACTTGACAACATTGCAGTGCTCTTTAGCAGATGCCACTGGGTACAAATGCCTACAGGCATCAGTTCTGCTTTAGAGGTGTTCCAGGGATCAGGATTGTAGTAGATGACATCTTGGTGTGGGAGATAGAAACAGTGAGTCCAGGACCACGGTGCTAAGCTGTGATGGCTCCTAAACAGGTCTGAAGAGCAGGATATTAAGTTGAACTCAGAAAACTGAAGCTGAGGAACATGGAGATCCCCTACATTGGACACCTGTATTAGATACTTTCTGACCTCAGCAGAACTCCGGCCTGACCCTGATAAATTGAGAGCCAGTAAGAAAATGCCCAGACCACAAGATGTGAAGGGAATCCAGAAATGTATAGGTATAGCTAACTATCTTTCCAGATTCTGTGCTCACCTGTCAGAGGCTTGCAACTCTTTGAGACAGCTGGTACCACGAAACATGAGCAGGCATTTAAAATAAAAAAAAGTCCTAAGTGAGGCACCAGTCTTGAAGTGCTACAACCCACAGAGCAACAGCAACTGCAGTGTGATGCCTCCGAAAAAGGCCTAAGAGGAGTATTAATGCAGAACCAGCAACTCATGGCATTTGCCAGCCGGGCCCTGACAGATACAGGAAGAGGTTGTGCTCAGATAGAAAAGGAGCTCCTGCTGTGCTCTTTGGACAGAAGATGGCTGGATCACAAGCCACTGGAAGTCATTATGAAGCCACTCCTGAATGCACCAAAGCAACTGCAACCCATGCTACTGAGACTTCAGGGCTATGATGTGAGCATTAGGTACTGTCCAGGGAAGCCACTGCTCGTGGCAGATACTCTGAGCAGGACCTACCTTCCAGAGTATGCCACACGTGGCTCTGAGGAACAGGAGACTGAATCAATGTGCTACAATACCTCTGTATCTCCAAAGGAAGTCTCCACACAACATGTGAGAGTGCCGAATGGGATGGATGGTACAGATTGTGGTAAGAATCATACCCTAGGAACGGCAAGATCTCAAGGAACAAGTACCCCAGGAATTCATTCCTTACTGGCAGGCTAGGGATGAGCTATGGGCACAAGATGGAATCTTATTTAAAGGAGACAGAGCTGTAATCCCTGCCAGTTTGAGACAGGATGTTATGAAAAGAGTCCATGCTTCACACCTGGAAATAGAAGCATGCCTGCAGCAAGCTCGGGAATGTCTACTAGTCAGGTAGACAAGGTTCTTTGGGTAGATGTAATATCTTTTATTAGACCAACTAAATCAGGGGTGAGCAAAATGCAGCCCAGGGGCTGGATGCGGCCTGCCAGGCCATTCTATCTGGCCCGTGGGGCTTCTAAAAAATTTAGAAAATTAATATTAATCTGCCCTGGGCTGCCTGTCATACAGCCCTCGATGGCTTGCCAAAACTCAGTAAGCAGCCCTCTGCCCAAAATAATTGCCCACCCCTGAACTAAATAGTTGGAAAAACTGTTCTTTCAAGCTTTCAGGCACAAACACCCTTCTTCAGGCATAGGGAGAGTTTGCCTATGTCCTTAGACCAACACGGCTACAACCAACAACCCGACTAGCCAGGTATGCATTCCCAGGTGAGGACATACATAGAGCACTGTGAGCTGTGCAAAGAGCATGGAGACAGGTAACAGAAGGAGGTGCTGCAGGGTCATGAGATCCCAACATGACTTTGGGAAAAGGTCGGGGCAGATTTGTTTGTGTTCGGTGACAGAATCATGGTCACAGTAGGTTCCTACCCCAGCGTTTGGGAGGTGGGCTGTCTAGAGGGCACTCAGATGAGAACAGTAGGTGCAGGTATATTTTGCCAGATAAGGCACACCCAGTATCATGTGTTCAGACAGTGGGCCACCCTATACAGCAGAGGAATTCAAAAGATTTGGCACAAAATGGGAATTCAAGCACAAGACTTCTTCCCCAAGGTACAAAGGAAGGCAGAATGAACTGTCAAGACAGCCAAAAGACTCTCAGAAGGGCAAATGGACTGGATATGATCCTTATTTGGCTTTGTTGGACCATTGCAGTGCCATCTCTTGGACTTGATGGAAGAAGTGCTAGACACTGATGGAAAAAGCTGGACCAAGAAAGGGACCTAAGGCATCTGCCCTAGGGCTAGTATCAGCACAACTGCACCATCTTGAGGGACTATTGTTCTCATGCCCCTAATGATCTCCTCTGCCCAGTGAAGATCAGGCCTTGGTGCTCACAGACAGATGGTGCTTACCACAGCGTCTGATGAAGTGAGATCAAGGTTGAAAAACTTGTGTTCTATGTTTATTTTTGAGTTAGTTTATAAGGTGAATATCTACCCTGCCTACTGCCTGACCGCAGACTAATGTGGTAACTACTTCTCTCTTCTCATCATTTTGCCATTGCTAGATAGACCAAAGTCCTGACCTGCACTTAGAAGTTTGGTCTGTGCAACCAGGTCAGATCTCCTTTCTGCATCATGAGCACAGGCCTTAGTGAAGATAGTGTTATAGTGTTAGAAATGTCCCTTTGAGCAGCTGATCCTATTTGGTGAGTAGATCTAGGATGCAGCAGCCAAGAGCTCTTGCCAGCATAAGTAACATCTCCACTAGGTGGTTTGCCAGAATAGCTGTCAGTACCAGCAAACCCATGCTTGTACTGAGAAAGCCTCACTTCCTTCCAAGAAGCGTGCGCTGGCAATAGGTAGCAATCAAATATTCAAATATAACATGATTGCTCATTGATACATCAGTGTGTTCTAAATATTATGCATGCCTCCTCCCCTGCCCTCCCCCATCCCCAAGCCATGCTACAGCTTGCTCATCCTGTTGGGAGACAGGAGGAGACAGCCTTGGCCAGCACAGACCACCCTGCAATCATCCTAGATGTCCCCACCTCCTTGTATATTTACATAAAGCACCTCTGGTGTTATGGCAAACCAGGGGTTAACCCTCCCAGTCCCAGGGGAAATGGGTGCTCCCCTTGTACCGTATACGCCCTTGTCCAGGAGGAGGAGGAATTCGTTGACAGCCATCTGCATCTCGGCCTTGCTGAGGTCCAACAGGGAGACTACCTTGAAGTTCAGCTGGCGGAGCAGGTTGGTCAACTCATGCACGTCCACCATGGGGGCTTTCAGGTGCTTGTGATGCAGGTAGGTCATGTTCCCTATCAGCAGGGCCACTTTGTCTGTGGCTGCCAGAAAACAGAACATGATTGTGGGAAGGAGCAGGGGACCTCACTGAGCCCTTGGGGTGAACATTCACCCTCTCCCATCCCTGCTATCTGACCTTCTTCCCTTAGCAGCCACCCACCCAGCAGTGGATGGGGCCCCTGCAACAGCCATGGCCAAGGACATGAGGCCTTACAGGAACCAGAGGTTAGCTTTGAGCCTTGCCCCTTATCCCAGGTCAAGGCAGAGCCCTGCATCTAGCCAAGAAGAAGAACAAAGGGCATCTCCCAAAAGGTCACCCTCTGCCTGAGCAGCCAGCACGTGGTCCTCACTGCCTCCTGTAGTCAGTGACACACAACGCCTAGCCCAGGCTACATGTAGTGTCAGCCCATCAGGGGCAAGAGGGCAGGCTGCAAGTTGTAGTAAGCTGGGGCAGGACAGAGCCTGAGAAACACACTTCAGGTCAGGGCTAGATCCTACTTCTCTCTCTCTCACATTCACCCCAGCTCTGTGCTCAGCAGCTCGGGACACTGTAGGTGGGAGGAAGGGGAAGAGCCCATATGAGGATGCATGACCAGACCTAGTGTCTTTCCGAACACAGCCCTGGTGAGGCAGTGGCTGGCGGGGCATCGAGCATGTCTGCCAGAGGCTGGATGTAGGAGGCAAGGGAAAGGGCTTAAAGCTGTGTTTCTTGAGTCATGCCTAGGTAGAGGTCTCATGTAAGGTTTTGCATGGAACTGCTTACCATACAGCTGGCTGTGGCCACTCTGCTCTGGGACAGTCCCTGGAAAGCATGAGAAACATGGTTAGTGGGCTGAGCTCCAACGATAATACAACCACAGGGGCACCACAGCTTGACTGCATCAGCACACTTGACCTTGGGAAGGGATCTGCAGAGACCCCACTCCCAGCCAAGAAACCCCTAAGAAACCAGGGCAGGCAGAGCCCTATTGCCAAAGCTGCCCACCACAATAGTATCCAGGTAGGTTGCTACTGGAGTTACCCAGGCCAGCAAGGCTGGTTCCAGGATCCCCTAATGCCTGGCCCATCAGAGGCTCAGAAGCAGCCTGTTCCACTACTGCCTTCGAGGGCCATATCCATGGATAAGTGCAGAAGGCAACCTGAGGAGGAGATCCTGGTCTGAGCCAGGCCTCTCCACCATCAGATTGCCTGTATGGAGAGGACGGGCAAGGTGTACCAGTGTGTGGATGCATGCACTACTAGTTCAGCTCCTTGTCTTTCTTGCAAACTCCTGCCAAGGTGGCATACACATGAACACAACATCTCAGGTGCTTTGAGACCAAAGCATAGCAGCAGCTGTCACCAGGTCTGTCATGGGAACCCAGCCAGACCCTGCAGTAAGGGGGAATGGCCCAATCTGTGTTCAGGTGTGTACTTTGGAGTCCTTACATACCAGCCTCTCCCTCCTGCCAGCCTGTCCCAGAGGTGAACAACCGTGGTCCTGTGGAAAGAGAAGGGAGGGAACAGTCAGACTGGGTAGACCAGCAGGGTATCTGGGGAGGGCCTGTTCCAGCTTTGGACTGCAGAGACTTGAGCTAAGTCATGCCACAGCCCTCTCCTGGCACTCTCATCCTCTCAGCACTGGTGAAGGGAGGAAAGGATGAACAGGACAGGTCCTGCCTGCCATCTGCCCCCTGCCCTTACACGCCTGGCCCTGCACTGTGATGAGGGATTATTAGATTGCGAGCTCTCTGGAGCAGCCTGTGCTCTGGGGCACTGTGGTGCCCAGGCCTGAGGAGCCCTGGTCCCAGTCTGGGGTCCCAAGGCATTACCACAGTCAAATGACAAGGATTTTCTGAACGCTCCCTCTGGGAAGGGGCTCTGCTTGAAGCATGAGGCCCACAGTGTGGGCAGGGGGAAGCATCCTGGGTGCCCAGCAGTGCTTAGTGAGACAGGCAGGCCAAGCTGGGGGAATGGAGGGGATGTTTTAATACGAACCAGGGGAAAAGAACAGGTTGGAAAAGAGGATCTCACCTTTCTGGAACACAACCCTGGGATGTAGCCAGGCTGCTTGAAGCAGGCAAGACCCCTGGCATGAGTCCCTAACAGTCTGCTCCTGAGCCCCTCGCTCTGTGTTAGTTCAGAGCCCTGCTCTGTGCAGTTTCTCCTGCTTGCCACTGTGAGACCAGCATCTGCCCAAGAGGCACTGTGGGTCTGTCCCATGAGACTAGCTTGTCTCACCGTGGCCTGCCAGGCAGCTTCAAAACTCGGCTGCAGGGATTTCTGGTGTCTTGCTATGCGGGCCACATCCCACAGAGGAAAGAGCAAAGCTGGTTGAATGGAGAGGCACAAGCAGCTGGAGCCCTGAAGACAAGGGTGCAGCAGGGGTGTACAGAACAGGCTTCTAGAATTAGTCTGCCATACTCCAATTGACCAGCAGAAGGAAACAGCCTACTATTGCTGCCAGCAATGGGAGACACTCTTTTAGCATGAGTGATAGAGGCCTGGGCTTTGGTTCAGAGCCTGCTGCTGGCCTGTACTGGAGGTCACGCACAACCCCCGCTCCCCTGGCCACAAGTCCTCACCAATCTCCACATCCACATCCTTGCTCCACAACTCATGGAAGAGGTTGAACACTTTGCAGGAGTAGCAGCCTCTCTCTGCAGTTGTCACCAGCTTCACCTGCAGAGGGGAAGAGGAGGAAAGGTCCGTGCAGAAGACTCCCAGCACCTCGGCTCAGGTGCTTGTTGTGAAAGAGCCCAAGGAGTCCTGGCAAGCTGAAAGCTCAGGGACTAAATGCAGGGACTGGGACTTCTCAAGACTGAGCCAGCAGAGCTAAGGCAGGATGGCTGCTGGCTTGGCTTCTTACACTGCAATCCACCGCAGGGCTGAGGATCCTGATGCCCCATGAGACAGTCCCTGCAGCCTGTTATCAGTCCCCTACACAACCAGCACCATGACCTCTCCTTCCCAAAGCAGGTACCTGGAAGCAGGGGTCCCGCGCCCCCTCGATCACAATCCCATTTCGGAACCACTGGTACTGGGGTGGGGGGTTCCCAATGGCCATACACTGCAGCTGGAGGGTTTTCCCTTCGTCCAGGGTGCAGGGCTGGGGCTGCTGGACGATCTGCAAGCCCACCATGGTTGGGCAATAGCCGCTTGCTGGAGAGGATGCTGAGAACAAAGAGCATGTCATCTGGGTAAGTGCATAACTACATTGGCCTGCTGGACCAGGCCCTGGGGCAAGGGTGGTCTGTGTACCCTCTAAGGCAGCAGGTGGTCATCTTCCCCTTTAGTCCAGAGATGCAGCCAGTGGAGACTAGCAGGCACTGTGTACCAAGCTGGCAGTGTATCATGCCAGCTCTCCCAATTCCAGGCTGTCCCCAGCTCATCAAGCCTATACTCAAGAGTAGCCTGTCAAAGCCCTTTCAGTCCAAACAGCAATTGTCCCTAGAGGTTTTCATGGAAGCCTCCAAACACTTCACAAAGGAGAACAAAAGCAGAGGAGTGAATAGGAAATTCAGACCAAAACTCTGTTTGGGGATCACAAAGGTTCCTCAGGAAGAATTCAGCAAATAGGTTCAATTGGAAAAACTAAGAAAAAAGTTGTGACAGGTGAATGAGATGCTCCGATGTTCTTTCTGCAGTAGCACTTGGGTTTGAACCTGGCCTAGTATTAAAAACGGGCAAACCAACCCATTTCTGGCTGACTTGAGCTGGAATGGTGCTTTGCTTCTGGCATGGACACCACGAAGCTGCTCCTGGGAGATAATATGGTACTGCTGGAGTCAGTATCTCAACCCCCATTTTACAGATGGGGAAACTGAGGCACTGGGGTGGGAGAGGGGAGGGCATAAACATGCTCAAGGCTCATCTAGCAAGCTAGTGCAGAACTGAAAGTAGACCCTAAGTCTCTGGAGCCTTGGCTATACCCTCTGAACTAATCCCTGCTGTCCCATCAGTTTGAGAATGATCCCAGGAACATACTGATCCACCCAGGCTGTCAGGTGGGTTATGCATGGGCTGGGGTCACGGGCAGAGCTAGGGGTCAGGTTCACAGGTTGATGGAAATTTGGCATCTGGCAGGACTGCAGTCCAGGGCACAGATGGACCCACTGATCATGCAGACCTGTTGCAGGCACAGGCCTTCAGCCAGGATCCTGCAGGAGCTAGAGCCCAGGAGACTGTCCACCTCCAGGCTGCGGAAAGGTTTTGAAAAATCAACACATCCAAAATCAGGCCTCCCTTCCCCAGCTCAGCACAATGCAGGTGGGGTGGGGGGTTGGAGGGCTCTGCTGCTTCCCCTGCTGCTGCAAATATAGTTGGGACCACCTGAGGCTGGGCTGCTTCTTCTCTTGACCTGGACCCGGGCCCATTTGGAGAAGGAAAAGTTGGTCCCGCAGTTCACTCGGCAGATGTACCAGGCAGGCAGGGTCTGCAGGGTAGCTGGGTCTATCACCAGCTCAGGAAAGGTGGCACCAGGTACCTAAAAAAGACATGAAATACATTGTTCCACGTCTAAGGAGAGCAAAGAGAGAAGGGATGATTAAACCATGCACACTCCAGAACAACCACCTCCAGCCAGCTACCAGTGCCCACATCCAACAGGTAGCGCAGGCCCCTCAGCCATGGCTCAGCAGTCCTGCCCCAAACATACCCTGTCTGTGTGGAAAGCTGGAACGTGGCTGGAAGGGGCTGTGCTGCAAAGCTTCATGGCATAATAAGCATGTCAGATGGTTTGAGTGCTGCCAGGCACCAGCTAATCCCTTGGCTTTGGAGGGAGCTGGGGATGCTCAGCCCCTTCAGGTCTCAGGTTGTGCCCCCAACATTTGACTTGCCTGGTGCTTTGCCAGGAGTCAGAGGAAAAACCAGGATTCAAGTCCAGCTCCCAGCCATACTGCCCTTCCACAGGGCTCTGCTGCCCTCTGCCCTCAGCCTCCTCCCGCTCCGGGCTCTCACCTCGTGCTTCCCACAGAACCACTGGTAGCTGAGTCCAGGTGGCCCACTTGCCCGGCAGGACAAGGACACGCGAGTCCCTTCTGTAACCACCTGGGATTCTGGCTGCACCGTGATCCGGATGAATTCTTGGACTTCAAGAGAGGATGGATAAAACCCTGAGCTTCCTGGACCATCCCTTCTCACCCCACTGCATGCGTGAGTCACTCCTTGCTCCGAACGCTCCCACTGCCCTCTCCTTCCTGCTGTCCCTTTGTGGATTCCCAGTCTTTTATTCCGACCACTCCATCCCACTCCCATCCTGCAGCATGGGCTAGATAAAGCCCCAGATCACAGTCACCCTGCTTAAGCCATTGCATCACCCTCCCTGCAATCCAGAGTGTCAGTCTTCCTCTCTCCTGCCCAAACAACCACACTCTCCCAACCCAGTTGGCATTGCAACCCAGGAACCCTACCACCCGCTTTCCTGGACCAGCCGCTGAGCCCCACGCTCATCCTACAGTACAGATCCAAGCCAACCTCTTCCCAGTTCCAATCTCTACACCTCACTCTCACCCTAGAGCTGGGAATAAAACCCAGGAGTCGTGGCTTTCCTTCCCCAGTGCCCTCCCACAGGCCATACCAACACTGCTGACAAACTGGAAGGCCTCGGTGTGTCCCATCTTTTCTAAGCAGCAGAGCAGGTACTTAAGGGTGCAGTCTCGCTCAGACAGCAGCTGCAGGAGGTGCTGGCTGGGGCTCCCACGGGCCTCCAGGACCTTCAGGGAACATACTTCCAGCTCCTCCTCACTGAGAAACAACACAAACACAAAAGCACTATTAACCTCTTGGCCCTGGGGTAGATCCTGCTCCTCTATCTGCCCCGACTCCTCTGTCTGGGCACTGAAGAGAACATGGCCTGAGAGCCCGGAGACCTGGGGTCTAATCCTGGCTCTAGCTCTGTCCTGCTTTGTGAACTGCCCTGTCTCAGGGTCAGCAACACCATCCTGCCATGTGGGCTATAAGGGAGAAGGGCTTCAAGTTATGTTCTGGCTACACTGTCAGCCCTAACAGCCAGCCCCCTTCCTTCTTCCTCTATCAGAACCATTCACTGAATTTCTCCGCCTCTGAAGTTGGTCTTCAAAGCTCAACCCCTGGGGGCTGGAGGAGGGCACCGAATGGGTTTTCCACAAGATTGAGGTAGAGATAGGGCCCAAATCAAAATCCAGGATCTGGACAAGGGGCAACTTAGATCTGCACTTGGTAGTGTGGTCTGCTGTCTACAGGGTCCTTCTTTCCTGGAGGGATGCTTTGCCGTGACTCTGCAAAGTGCCAGGCACCATCTCAACAACCCACCAGCTCTCTGTTTTCAGGGAGCAACATGCAGGGAGATGGGATCAACACAGAGCTCACAATGAAGGGAGGGTTCGAATATAATGGGGCAGAGATCTTCCCACAAAACCTCACGGATGTCTGGCACAGCAAGTAGCTGGCAACAGCAGCAATGACTCTGCCCAAGGCAGGGCAAAGGGCCCATGGGAGCAGAATGCAGTCAGCTTCACTTTGAGCTCAGGAATGCAGGCCTCCCATGCACAGCTACAGGAAGAGCCCCAGAGCATCACGTGGTATGTTTGAGGGACATGTGAATCACTCCAGGCAGGGCTGGCCAGCATCCCACAGCCTTACACCAGAGAGCTGGGAGCCATACACCTGGACAGGTGCCCTGTGCACTGGGACATCTCCCCCTCCTCCACATACACAGGAGCCACAAGCACAAGCACCCCTGCCCACACCCAGAGAAGCAGTATGGATACACAAAAGCACAGCGTGCATCCACATGCTCAGGGACCCCCAGAGATAGGAGACACCAGCATGCATGCACAAGGACATGCCCTCCCCCACCCACAGAGCTCACATGGGGCCATTATGCACAGATGCACACTGCACACAGGCCTCACACATACGTGCACACAGGTGCCCCCTCCTGCACAGAAGGTCCCAGCCTCCCCCTTCACCCGCACCAGGGTGGGAAGACTATAATCAGGGAGCATCAGCTGGAGACTTTTGTTAAGACTCCAAATCAGGTAAGAGTCCTCCCCCCCTACTCTTGGCACCGCTTCCCTTCCCCTCTGTGCTCAGCTGCACATCCTCTGCCCACCACTGCCACTGTCCCCGCTTTCTCTGGTGGGAATGGTTGGGAGAAGGAGGAGAGCTCCAGAGCTGATCCTGATGGCTCCAGCTGGGCTGCACGGGGAGTAGGACTCACCCAGGGACAGCGACAGTAGCAGGTAGAAAGGGGTAGGATGGGAGGGGAGGGGAGGGGGCGGGATGGGTGGCTGAGCAGAGGGGAAAGGAGGGGGAGGATTCTTACCTGCTTCACAGACTTAAAAATGCCCCCACTTCTGCTTCAGCAGTGTGGTCTAAAAGCGGGGTACAACAGTGCCACTTCACCCCTTCTGGATCTACCCCCTGCACCCACATCACACACACACACAGATATGCTCGTGCACACCCAGTGCAAACCACCTGCTGGTAGCAGCACTGGGGTGTTGCCCACAGCGGTCCACCGCCTGACACCCATAATGTCCCCAGCTCTGCATCTACCTGAATTTGAAGTGTTTCTCCGCACCAGCGACTTCAGCCAGCTTTCGCCAGCCCCGGGTGGAGCTGTCCAGGAGCTCGGAGAGCCTGGCCAGGGCGGCTTCCCCCAGGGTGCTGAGTGGCACGCTCCAATCAGCCATTGGCCCTCCACGTCCCTTCTTTCTCTTTCAAGCCCTGAGCAACAGGCTGTGTTGGCTCCCCACTGCGCTCTGTGGCACAGTTCACAAACCACCATCTGCCTGGGCATTGAAAACACAGAGAGCATCTGTATTAGGGGGGGAAGCCGGTGGGTAGAGTTTGACCAATGGGGCAACGGCTTCTGGATAAATTTCTGCCTGAGCTCAGATTGCCAGATATCTCTGGGGAATAGCTCCTGCCTGTGACTCAGTGGTCTGACTCCCACGTGTTTCCAGGTGCAGGACCATAGAAGCACCTGGGCATAGCAGCAGGGGGAGTTAACCAAGGTTGCAACAAGCAGGAGATGCCAACAAAACAGCAGTGGGGGCTTGGGGGCCTATCCCACAGCTTCTTCTGAAGCACAACCTCCCACTCCAAAGGATCAAGCAGGAGGCAATGAAATAAACTGAAATTCTGGAGTTTCAAGCCCTTTTGATGCAAGGCCCAGGGCCCTGGGATAGGTGCCTCTGCTCTTTAGACAGGAGGGAAGTGGAAAAGCCAGCACTCTCTAGGTTCATGTGCATGAAGCAGGACATTGCTTCTCCACAATCCCTGTGACTGTAGCAGAAAGCCCCCTTTTCCTCTTGCCTGCAGTTGCTCTCCCCTCCTTGGATATGTTTTTCCTCTTCTACCTTTTCTTCCTTCCTCTTTCTTTCACTTTAAGATAAGAAATTGTGTTTTAAAGTTTGTATGTATGCATTTTGTATCTCCCCGTGTATGTTGGTATTTTTATCTATTTGTGTGCTACAGCATTTGTAGCTTATATTTTATACTCCTCACCTTTCAGCTATAAATGTGTTTAGTAACAATGTTAACAAGGGCAGGAGTCAAACTGCCACTTCCCTGTATCAGGCTGGCCCCTGAAAGAGCGAGTGAATCAGTGATTGAATGTGTAACACTGTAGTAGCAGACAGCAATTAACACCTAAGGAAACTGCAGATCAACAAAGGGAAGAACTCAATAGAAGACAGTGTAACAACCGGGAATTCTCTAAACATCACTGATCAAGGGCTAGAAACCCTGGTCTGAGTTAATCAACGCCGGGGACCAAACTTTGGGCTGAATATCTCCAGATCGACCGCTCCCAGAGCCCTATTCAAAATTCATCAACGGACTCCCAAACCTGCACGTACATGCGGACGACCTCTGGGGCTGACAGATGCCATCCAGTAGCCACCAAGGAGGGGAAGTCCCATGAGGGTCAACGACCCCTGGATTGGGCAAACCTGAAAACTGGGGAGTCACCAAAGTCTGCTAAGGACAGATAAAAAGCAGTGAAAAGTGACCCTCAGTGGCGCCCTCTTGATCTCCAACTCAACCAGACCTGTCCAGCCAGAAGGACCAGCCGGCAACCCCCTTCTGGAGGATACCACCACGCTGAAAGAAGCCTCGACTGGCCATCGACGGCAGACTCCAGCACTTGTAGGATAGGTATACCTGACTCTGTAGCCTGCTACTGTGTGTGTGTATGTGTGTGCATGTGTGCATGTGTGGGGACCAGCCCCAAGGTTTATGATTTAACTTCATTACAGTGCTTCAATCCGCCTAATAAACCAGAATTTTAAGGATCCCGAGTTGGACATTTGTAGCCAACATGACCATGTCCTGAGATGGTGGTTGGAATACCTTTGTGACTGAATACAGGTCGCAGGGTCATGCTGCTATTACCAAGTCCACAAAATGCTCCTGGAATTAGGCAGGAGTGTTCCCCTGGGAACAAGGCTGAAGGTGGGGGTTTGGCACAGAAGGGTGCACAGGGCTGTGCTCAGACACTGCAGGGTTCAGCTCTAGAAGAAAGTATCTGCCTGAAGGCCTTGCCTTGCTCTGGGTTCCCCCACCCAGGGGAGTCTCCATGCATGGAGGGCAGCTGGGGGAGGTACCAGTGCAGAGCTGATGTTACCGTCAAGCCTGTAGCAGGAGAGCCCTGCAGCCCAGCTAAGGCTTTCAGGCCAGTTTGACCGTGCCCAGTGAGCAAAGCAACACAGAGCAGATTGCATGATGCTCTGGTCCAAGCCAGCAGGAGCAGGTGGGTGCCTGGTTCTCTCTGGGCAAGAGCAGTCTGGCACAGGTCATCCTTGACTTCTGCTCAGTCCAGTGAGAGCCAGGTGTGTGACTGGGGCACGGTCTTGGAGTCTGTCTTTACAGTACAGTTATCTTGAATTATCTGTGCTTCTCAGCCACACGGAAGAAGCTGTATCTTCTCAAGCTGGTGCCACCCTCACTCACACATAGCACTAGCTGTCCTGGTCCTTTGTGGGCAGCAAGCTGAGCTGTGAGAGAAGTTGTCTGTCCTTTTGAACAGCTGAGAGGATGGGGAGAGGTTGAGGGAGGAAAGGAATTAAAAGGATCTGGGGGATTAGCAGCACTTGAATGGAGCTAGGCTGTGTCTATAGCGGTCCTGCCAGCATATGAGGAGTGTTTTGGGCACCCTGTCTGCTGCAGCTGAGTTGCTTAAAGTGCAGCAGCTCATGTACTTAGTTTTGGAGCTTCCCTGGTTCAGTTCCCCATGTGGTAGCCAAGAGGTCTCATCGCAGGAGCTCAGAGGCTGAGCTAACTGGGGCTTTCACCTGTGCCTCCAGGCCAGGCAGCTACATTCAAGTTAAGAGCTTGAGTATGGACACGATCCTGGTTAGGGGCAATACTCCAGCTAGCTCAGCAGTGAATGCCAGCCCTGGAGCTCTGCATGGCACCCATGACAGAATATAGGGGAAAGAGGGACTGCAGTGAATGTGGGAGAGCCTCCTACAGCCTGGAAAATAGGCAAGGGACTGGCCACAAGGGAGCTAGTGTTGGAGACAGTATTAGAACCCGCTCTCCGGGCCTGTGCCCAGACCATGGACTGCTTTGCCTCTGGTTGAACATGGGAACACTAAGCCTGCATGCCACAGGACTTGTTGCAGGGATGTCATGTATCTTGCTGCCACAGAAATGGGCCAGCGTCCAGGCTGCCATGGCAGCGATGCTGGCTCCCAGATGTCCCGTACGGAGCCATTTTGCAGGCACACCGTGTTCATCACTGCCCTGCAGGGGCTGGGCTCTGTACCGCAGAGACACAGAGAACCAGGCAATTCCCAAGGGATGAGGCTGACTGTCACAGGGGTGCCAAGAGCCTGGCCATTCCCAGGATGGTCATTGGAAGGGGGCTGGAGCCTTATCAGGGTGGCTACCTAACCTCCCTCATCCCTGGAGCCCCCTATTTTCTTCCACTCATGTTACTGGAGTCCCCAAAGGGAACTGCTCTGCCTCAGAGCTGGTGGGGGCTGATGAGCCATCTTTTCATTTCTCATCCCCTTGGTCAGGAGCACGTTAAGCGTGGGAGACAGCCAGGGCACAAAAGCAAGCCGTCTGGGGTAACAGCACAACTCTGCAGCAGGGTTGGGGACAGAACCCAGGTCCCACCTCCCCACCCAGAGCCTTAGCTACAAGCCTGCACTTTCTCCACCATTCAGCATGGCTGGCAATACCAGTAGCACACTGATGCCAAAGGGACTCGGAGGGGACTCAGCAGCAGGACGGGCTGAACCCTCGCAGGCACAGGCTGTTTGGGTTGGCAGAGGGGAGCTGCAGGGAGAGGATGTGAATGGAGGGACGTAGGGGGTGCATAAGGATGACAAAGAACAACGGAGCAGGGGAAGGAAGAGGAGGGTAGGCAAAGACATGGTCAATGGGATGCTGGAGCAGGACCTCCCAGGGACCAGCCAAGCCAGCATCTGCAGAGCAGACTCACCTCAGGAGGCAGCCGAAGCCTGGCAGTGGGGACACTGGGCCCTTCTGTCCCTGCCTAATCAGAGCCTGGAGTGAGTGGTGCTCATGGTGCCGCTCAGAGACCCCTACCTGGCGTCAGACTGTGGATCGCAGCTCAGCGAGTGCTGATCCCCACAGAGGAAATGAGGGTTAAAAACAAAAGCCGCCCCAGCACTGTAGAACGCAGCACTTCTCCTTTCCTGAGCAGCTTCCTGTGCTGCGGCTGCTGCAGCACGGCTGGGGTCAGACAGTGCGACACAAACACCTCTGTGTGGCACACGGGTGAGTCTGGCCCCAGCCCCACAGCTGCATCAGAGCCCTCACGTGGAAGCAGCTAAGGTACGAACCTCTGAGCTGACATGCCAAGCTCAGGGCTGCAACCCCCCTCCCCACCCTGAGCCTGAGCTAGAAGGGAGTGGAGCAACTCCTGGCTCGCAGTGACTGCTGGGGGCAGGACTTGCTCAGACCCCCTGGCCCAACTCTCATGGGTGCTTCTCTGCGAAGTCCAGCAATGCTGGGCAGGGAAAGCAAGTTTGGCTCTGCCCCTGCTTTGACACTCTCAAACTCACACAGGGGCCAGGTGACCTCGGATGCCACGAGCGGTGGGTAAACCCTGCTCAAGTGCTGCTCTTCTGCACCTTCAGCATCAACCCTCTTGTCTCTCTTGAAAGAGAACCAGGCCTACGCCCCTGAAATCAGAGCAATGCAAGGACAATTTCTCATTGAAAAAGGTCTTGAGAGGGCAAGAGATACAACTCAAACAGAGCTGTCCTGTGCGACTGAGCTGACAGGTGTTGGTCAAGTGCCGTGGAGATTTTGGGGACAGCCAAACAGGTGCTAGGCCTTACCTAGACCCTGGGACACCTGGCAGATGGCTCTTTGCCCTCCTCTTTTTTAAACTGTGAACAGGACAAGCAAGCACATTTCTCTCCCCAGTAATAGAGCCAGAGAAGCCAACCCAATATTGCAGGGCTCCTGAGTCAGAGCTGGAGAGAGAAGAGGAAGTGAGAGCATGGACAGAGGCGGAGGCAGAGATGGGTTGCATGTAAATCCCAAAGGGTTCATTCAGGTGGGGCTACAGTAGGGCCCTGCCAGGCAGATGCCTTCCTCCCCGTCACTAGTCACTGCTCAGCCCTCAAGGGAGTTTTACAAGCACCAGAATATTATGGGAAGCAAAGGGGCCTCCATCAGGCCCTTACCGAGTTGGCAGTGCAGCCCTGGCAGTCTCAGAGCATGGTGAGCCCTTGGATGTCTTCAGGGGTATGGACTCTGCCTGTAATGCTTACAAATGTGAACCCCAGCTCCCACTCTTTCTTGCAGTTTAAAAAATGAAATAGGTGCCAGAGAATTACTAAAGAGGCAGGGTGACAGCCAGAACAATGATCAGCAAAGCACAGCTCTTCTTGGAACCTGTGCTGCAAAACCTGAGCTTTCATTGGGATCGAGGTGAGGGATAGAGGGAGCAGGAGAAGAAAGCCTCTACCCCTGTAATTCTCAGCCACTGTGTTGCAGCATTAAGATCCTTTTAAGGGTGCCACACAATACTAGCACTGTTAGCTGTGCAAGCTCCTACACAATTCACAAGATAAACCCAAGAGATTCAGACAGGAATCCAGCGTCAAAAACAACCTGACCTGTTCTGGTCTTTCCAAGTTCTTTGCAGCAGCAGGCTGCTCTACTCTTTTCTGTAGCCCTAAGAGATGGCATTTGCCACATGGACCTCAAATGTAACAAGGTTGAGAACCACTGCTCTAGCCCATCAGACTGTGAAATAAATGTATACTCCTGCCCCATGTATGAGTGAGCCTCCAAGCCTGGAGAAGGACTAGGACAGCTCTCAGGGCCTATTTCAGTCCCTAGCCAAAGCAGAAAGAGGAAGTGCCATGTACAAAAACACTCCTGCAGTAATGCCAACTGTCACAAAACCATCGCAAGACTTGGGATTTCAAAGTCAAAATAACTCCAACTCATGATCTCCCAATCCCACCCTCAGATCTCTGCATTTTCCCAGCTGGTAAGTGGAGGGAGAGGGAAGGGGAAAGAGGGGAGGGGCAGTGGGGGACATAGATCAAAGCCCTCGCAGTGAGGGGGGGGGACTGGAGCAGAAGCAGGAGCAGGAGCAGGGATGAATGGGGCCCCAGGGCTGGGGGAGGAGGGGGAGGCAGAGGCAGGCTGCCTGCTGCAGGCTCTGCACCCTGCTGCCTTGCCCTGGGAGCTCAGCCGCGTGACCCGTGCGCCTCCTGCTGCTGGGCGGGCAGGGCATATGCCACATGGCCAGCATGCCCCACATCCCTTGCCCGCCTGGCAAGCGGGAATGGCATTGTGCGGCTGAGCTCCTGGGGCAAGGCAGAACACAGAGCGGGCAGCCCACCTCTGCCCTACAGGGGGCATATGCCCCCATGCCACCCCCGCGGGTGTATGCTGCTGCAGAGGGGCCCAGCGCCCTCCCCTGCACCTCTGGATAACCCGCCCAGTGCCCCATTTGCCCCTGCCCCACTCCCTCCCTCACCGTGGGGGCCTTGATCTGCCCCCCTCTCCACTCCTTTCCCTCCACCTACCAGCTGGGTGCTGTCTGTGTCTCTGTGTGCGTGTTTGCTCCTCATTCCCAAACCACAGCCTGCCGAGCCCTACTGCTGCTTCTCACTCCTGACCCACCGTACCCCGCATCCTACCAGGGTGTGTGGGGACCCCCCTTTCCAGGCTCCAACCCCTCCCCCACACACCCACAGCCCCCAACACCTTCACAAATAACACCCCCCCACACCTGCCCCTCTCCACACACTTCAAAACTAGCATCTCACAATTTATGTGCCAATCTCTTGATTTTTTTAAGAGCTCGTCTCATGATTTTTGGCACGGTGGGGTTGGCAATACTGCTCCTCTAACGAGGATCTCACTTCTGCACCAGGCAGCAGAGCGAGGTAACCGGGAGCACCACTGCTTGCACCTGCCACATTCACCATAGCCACGGAGAGAGCAGAGTGCTTGATTTCCATGCCCGTGACTACTGCATCATGAAGGGACCTGGATGCACGACAGAGAGAGCCCTGGTCCAACAGCCTGGATGGGTGGGAGGACAGAAAGGGCAGCATCATTCATCACACAAGAATGATTTATTGTCAGTATTTACAGGAAAAATAAGACGCAAGCTGGGGAAGAGGTCCCAGCTGCTCCTGTCTCCTGTCATTTAGGGCAAAGTCCAGTTCTTCTCCTGGAGCCCTGTGCATCCTCCTTCCCCGGCAGGAGGGCACCGAAGGAGTCTGCCACGCGGGCCCCCTCCCTAGAATTTCCTGTTCTTGCTCAGCTTGTTTCGGTGCCAGGTGTTCAGCTTCCGCAGCAGCCTCCAGTACTCGGGCGTCTCAGGGTCCAGCTCCTCCAGCTTCTTGGGCGGGCCGAGGTACATCTGGAACAGCCTGGGAGCCAAACAACGCGGGGTGGAGAGAGAACAGATTAGCACTGACCCAGCACCTGCCGGCTCCACCATGCCCCATGCCCGGCGTGACTTGGCAGCGCTGGGCAGTAATACCACTATTCTGGCCGCGGCGAGTGCCGGCCCGTTGCATGGCGCTCTCCCCGGCCGGCAGAAGGCCTAACCCCGGTCAGAGTCGGGGTCTGAGCCGCGAGCGCGCGCTCACGTGGAGCCGCGGCGACTACGTCCCCCCTTGCTGGCTCGGTCCCATCGGATCCGATACGTTTCCCGCGTCTGGGGACCGAACCGGTCGCCTACGCCACAGGGAGGGCAGCGTCCACGCGGCGCCCGCAGGAGGTCCCGGTGCCCACGGCCCAGGGACACGGCAGAGCCGACCAGGGGATGCTGGACCCGCTCCTGGTCCGGGCGCTGGCGGGAAGGGGCGCGGGGGCTGGCGCCAGTCGGGCCGGGCCACGCACCAGTCGGGGTAGTCCGCGTCGTCCTTCAGCGCTACGTCGGAGCCCTGCTTGTAGTAGTTGACGCCCACGGCGTGCTTGGCCAGCACCGCGGGCTCCGTGCACACCTCCGGGCCCTGCTGGGGCTCCTGCGCCTGCCCCTTCA
>NW_005842166.1:32792-33160 GCF_000455745.1 Alligator sinensis | reverse complement strand
TGGCCGCTCGGGGCAGCTCGGACCGGACAGGGTGGGAGCAGAGCGAGCGCCCCGAGGGGGGCAGGGGCTCTGCCCAGGGGAGGAAAGCAGCCCCCAGTCCCCCTGGCCAGAGCCTCCCTTCTGGCCAGGTACTTGCCAGCCTGGCGAGGCGGTCCCGGGGCTGGAGGGAGGGCAGAGAGGCCTAGGTAGGCCCAGAGGTGGAGGGAGGACCTCTACAGAGGGGGTGAAGGGCTGCACCCGGGGTTGTAACATCTTTGCGGCCCGCGCTGTGCGTGTCAAGGTGCAGCGTTAAAACCTAGGGGGAGAAACGGGCTTTGTAAGGTGGCTGGGTGTCATCCCGCCCGGCTGCCGGTCTGTGTAGGAGCCCT
>NW_005842166.1:378-32782 GCF_000455745.1 Alligator sinensis | reverse complement strand
CCGGGCTGGTCCTGCCTGCCCCACTTTCTAAATATGTAAATATTGAGATATGCAAAAAAGACTTTAAAAACTCTCTTTTGTCCCCAAAATAATTCATCATATCACCTTCAGTTTAACTTCCCAAGGAGACGGTGGGTTGGACACCCCCGCTCCCTCCGTTGGAAATGGAGGTTTTCCCTCACGACCTGTGGTGGATGATGCAGCCTAGCAGCTGCGCGTGTAGCCGTGCTACTCGCCTACTCTTTGACTCGGACGGGTCGCGCAAGGCAATCATTGTCGAGTGAAGAGCTATTTTTACGTGCCCAACTTGCGAAGCCTGCGAGGAGCTGATTAGGAATTGTGCGGACTCGGCACTTCTGGAATAATCAATCCAGATGTCACGAACGCCTCTATCAGTGGTGACCTTTGAAAAATGTTAGCCTCAATGTCTCTGTGTCTCAATTTTTGCATCTGTAAATCTGGGATAGTGAAACTGGCTAGTCTCCAAGGTGGACTTTGCAAACGTTCATTAGATCAGGTTCATACTACACTAAGTACTGGGGTTTGCTCACGCTATAAAAAGCCACGTTCTTTATGCAGGTTGGGTAACCCAGGTTAGAGCAGTGATGAAGACACAGGTTTTAACTGAAGGCAGTTACTTGGGGTTGAACTGGGGTTGCTAACTCAAGTAATGAACTGTTTTGTCCTTGCTGCTGTTCTAATTCCAGCTAGGGAAATTAGAGTACATCTTTGTTTGCAGCATCGTCACCCCCAGAGAGACAGGCTTAGTCCACATGCAGAGTTCTGGCAGCCTGGATGGGCCAGCTAGAAGTGTGAAAAGATCCCACATCTGGATACAGCTCTGCTGACAGAGCTGCTGCCATTTGTGGCAGCTGGTATAATGTTGTTGGTAGGAAATTGCCTTGATGGTGTTTGCTGCATCTTGATTGGGGCTGTCCACAATAGTTCAGCCAGGTGAAAGCATCAGCAGCCCCCCCTGTAATATAGACAACTCCAGCATGGGTTTGCAAACTTGTCTCGTGCTGTCCATGTGAGTTCTGTGCGAGGAGGGATTCTGCAGAGCTGCTCTTTCAGACCAGCTTGGCAAACTCTTTTGTCAGTCCAACGCTACTCAGCTTAGTTTTGCTCTGCTGTTTCTTTCCATCCAAAAACCACAGCACCAGCTCCTTCCTGGCTTGAAAGGGGCAGCTCCTTTGAAGGCCAGTGGAAGCTGTGGCCCACAAAGCTGCTTGTCCCCTGTTGGTCAGTGGTGCCCATCTTTAATGCCAAGTGCTTCTTTCCCTCTGTCTTCAGTGCAGGGTGAAATTCTTCTGCGTGGCGGCAGGAGCAGCCATGACGGATAACAGCATGGAGTTTCAAACAGACACGCTTTTGGTGCCCAGCTTCAGCAGCCTTCCTGCGGAGCTCCTGGAGCCTCCAGCCATGGACTTGGAAGAAGGTGCCTTGACAAAATCTGACTTACCAAAGACCACAGAGCAAAGTGTTCATAGTTTCCAGCAGCCTGGCTCAGCCTTCAGTGCCCTGTGCTCTGAGTTTCACTCCTCTGACTCTGACATAGAGCTGAGTCTTGGTGCTACCACTGAGAAGGTGGCTGTCTCTGAAAGCAGAGAGAACATAGTGTTGGGAGGCCTGGATGCAGCCCCTAGCTCAGTTACTCTCCTGGGCTTGGACCTCCAGGAAGCAGATGCAGAAGTTTGCAGGGACTTGGGTAGAGCGATGGAAAGCAGTGAGGATGCCACAGTACCTGGGACGGATGCAGACTGGAAACCCCCTCAGAGGGTAGGGGGCACCAGAGGCCCAATAAGCTCAGGACAGAGTGACTTGGTTTGCATGGATCTGGATGAGGAGCCAGAGGCTGGTTCCTGCCTGGGAGGTGAGGAATGGACTGATAACGATGAGGACGGTCAGTTAGAGATCCAGGGCCTCCTCGCCCAGCTCCAGTCCCTCAACACCAGCTTCCGTGATGACTCGCCCACCTCAGAGGATGGCCTGCTGCCACCCTCGGAAGTGGGTGACTGTGGCATGGGCTGTTCTGAAAGAGATGCTATGCTTCCCTGCAAGGGGGCCTCAGGGGCTTACGGCATCTGTCAGGGGTGGCTAGATGAATGTCATCCCTGCCCCCTGCATATTGCCACAGGGAGAGGCCTGGCAACACAACCCTGCCATGCCCCGCACTCCACCTGCTCCCGGAGAAGCCGGGAGTGCCATGGCCTGCTGTTTGCAGAGGCCAACAGGGAGGACTTGCTGAGCCTCCTGCGCTATGAGGGAGGGCTCCCAGTGGAGGCAGACACTGAAACACCCCTTGCCAGGTCGGATGTTCTGGCTGGGACCAACCTTGAGGTCTTGCAGTCCCAAGAAAACCCCACGGCTTTGGAGGTGGATGAAAGCACAGTGGAGCTGGGCGCGTCGAAGACAGAAGACTCCTGCCATTGGTATCAGCGCCAGGGTGTCTCTGAGGAAGACTCTGCCTGCTTGTCCCCATGTAGCTGGGACGGCCCTCCAGAGCCTGCATGGACAGTGACATCCCCACCTCGGACCCAAGGACCAGAGCAGGCCCCCGGCGGGGGTGCAGCTGTGAGTTCTTTGCATGCCTGAGGCACTGAAAGGGTTGGGAAAACACCTCAGCTTGAGCGGGGAAGGATGCAGAGAGCAGCTGCCCTAACTCCTCTCCTCTGAGGTGCTCTCTGGGGTACGCTAGGGGAGAGTCAAAGGTTCCTGTGAGTGCAGGGGACTTCTTTTGCCCATCATGTTCCTCTCCTATCACGTGCGCAGCAGTGCACAGCCCAGTATCCTGCATGATGGCTTGGGAATCCCAGAGCCCTGGTAAGGGCCAGCCCAGACCTTTTCAGTCCCCTGCCATGAGACTCGCACACATCCTGTCTTCTCGGCTCCCATGTGGAGAGAGCAGGTCTGGGGAGCTGGTGGGAGCTGTGTTGTGGGCTAGCCATGTTTGAATGGAGCATGTGCCCTCTGTCCAGCCCTGTCCTCACAGCTGACCAGAGTGACTGACTCCACCTCACTGACCAGGCTTGCTGGCTCAGCCAGGCCTAGCACATACTCCTTGTGGCTGCTGAGCTAAACCAGAGGCCTCTGCTTGACAGCAGCTCCATGTTCCCACTTGTAGGCAAACAGGGTCAGGCCTGCATCCCACACACGCAGCATCCAGGGCCTTTCCATGACCCCACTGCCTTCTCCCCAACCTCAGGTGGGGCCCCCCTCACGTCCTTTACCTGTTGTCCCTCCCTGCTCCTTATACCTCCTCATGCGGAGTCTCTCCCCTTACCCGCTCTCCTCCCACCCCAGGTGATCCCTCTCAGTTCTCAGCATTTTGGACCCCTCCAGCTTATCTTGCTGGCTCTTATTTCCTACTCAGTCTTCAGCGGCTCTGGTTCCTAGCAGCTAGCAATCGCATCATGCCTGCGGAGTCCCCCTGGCTCTAGGAGCAAATGTTAACTGACGTCATGATTGCTTTACAGACTAAAGAATCCCTGTCCTCCTATCCGGCCTTCAAAGAGGGTGAGTAACTTGACTGCTCACTACCTGGCACAGCCAGCTATTCATGGCACTGTCTCCTTGGAGTCCAAACTGCCAGTCCACCTGCTGTGGTTCTGCTGTCTCTCTGGGGTGCTTCAGGCCCCAGGGGTGGGTTCCAGTTGGGACTGGGGAAGGCAGCTTCTCCCCCAGAGTACTTAAACGTACACTCAGAGCAAGGCTACAATGACAGGAGTGTCTGTGGCATCCTAACTCAGGAGGTTTTTGAGGGGCCAGCCTGGGGGAGCAGGAATAGAATATAATGGCTTCAGGTCATGTGTTTGAATCCTGCTTTTGTCAGAAATAACAATTTGCCACCTGTATAGAACAAGTGTAGAAGGTCTACGTCCAGAATCCTGGCATGTAACCCCCATCTCTGCTGTCTCTACAGGGGTCATCCTCTGTGGGGATGCTGAGGACCCAAGTAGCCACAGAGACTGAGCTCCCTTCTTGCCTTCAAAATGGGTTGTACTGACTCAGGCCCACAAGCAAGGTGGTCATGGGAGCTGGCAGAGCTGCTGCTGGTGCTGTTGGTTTCTGGGGCCATTGATGTGCCCTTCCAGTAACAAATACAGCAAGAGGAGTTGCCAGGTGGGGTCCAACATGCCCAGCTCCAGCTAACCAGTCACTGGGCCTTCTAGATGAACATCTCAGGGAGAAGCAGGGGTGTCCCCCCCTCTCCTTCCCAGAGACAGAGGCAGCTGCCCTGGCAGAGGGCCCCATTCTGCGTTTTTTCCCTCCAGAAGCGTGGGTCAGTGGAGTGGGCAGCTGGTGCCCGAGCTGATCTGGCTCATGAGGGTGACTGAGGAGCAGTAGCACTGGCAACACTCAGGGGAGGTTGGAGTTAGACTCAGATGCTTGGGTCTGCTGGTACCTGGGAATACTTGGCCACCGGCACACGGGCTGCGAGATGAAAGGCCCTAGCATGATGGAGAGAGACCCTACTCCAAACCCACAGTCCCTGTTGCAGTTGAGAGAGGCAAGGCCTGCTGCTTCCAAGGACTAATTTGGGTGCAGGGGGAGTCCTGTTTTGGCTAATGGCTGTCTGTGTGCTTCAGTGCCAGGTCCCTGTGACCCAGAGGACCTACTGGATGGAGTGATCTTTGGAGCAAAATACTTGGGCTCCACGCAGCTTGTCTCGGAGAGGAACCCCCCAACCAGTGTCCGGATGGCGCAGGCCCAGGAGGCTGTGGACAGGATCAAGGTGGGTGGGTGCCGGAGGGAGCTGGGTATCAGCAGCCCAGCAAAGTCCGTGATCCCTGAGTGAGGAGCAGCTGCAGCTCATATTCAGCTCTTGTCCTCCATGCCAGGACCTGCAGGCAGCTGTTGTGAGAGTGCTCTGGGTGGCTCCCCATAGTGACAAGCAGGGACTCCTGCCTGCTGGGAGCTGTAGCCCAGCTTGGTTGGGGCATGCCAGCTACAGTGGCTTCTAGAGGTGGCAGCACACTCCTAGGCTAGCCAGGGAGCGATGGTGATGGTCATCCCCACACACCTTGACCTCTCCCAGGCATGCAGACTGCAGCCTCCGCCCTCATCCGTCTTCAGTCCTCTTTACCCCTGCCTGTCAGAGATGAGCTCCCAGGGTGAGTTGGGCCAAGCTGTGCCTGGAAGCAGGCATAGTAGGCAGTCATGGGTATTGGCTTTGGGTGGCTTGTCCATTCCCATGTGTGTTCTAGACTGCATGCAGCTGGTGAAGGCTGGGCCATGCCAACTACTGGCTTTATAGGGGGTACGGGAATGAGCCACCCTTCCCTGCTGCTCCAGAAGAGGCTGCTGCTGATTTTACCTGACTCTAGAGCAATATTTGTACTGGAGTCTGCATGAAGCAGGATTAGGCAGCATCCAAAGCAGGTCACTCCTGTGCAATCAGTAGCAGAGCACAGCTGGACATGGAGGTCCCTTTCTCTGAGCAGGTGAGGATAGATTTAAACAGGATTCCAGCACTAGGAATGCAGGGCATTGTGGGAGAATAGGCTAGTGGTTAGAGCACAGGCCTGGTAGTTTGTGTTCCTCCTCTGCTGGGTGACACTAAGCAAGTCACTCTCTTGCTCTGTGCCTCAGTTTCTCTACCTGTAACAAGGGAAGGATAACACCCTATCGTGGGACTCGGGTGTGACCACCTAAAGCATTTCCTGTAGATACTGGGCATGAGTCCTTTGAAACTGAGGCAGAGAGGGAGAGGCAAGCTTCCTGATTGTGGCTCCTGCCTGCCAGCAGGTTGTGAATCATGGTAGCCACTGCCCATGTCTGTCCCTTCCTGTTACAGCATCTCGGAGTGCTTGTTGTTTGTGATCTGTTCATCTTCCAGGGGCAGGATCATTACCCTGTCTTCCAGGGGTCCAGTCAGGGGGGCAGGACTGTCCTGCTATTGTACAGTCAGTGAAAGAGCCAAAAGGAGACCTCTGAAGTCCTGACTTCAAGTCCCTTGCTCTGCCTGCCTGCCATGGCACTGTAAGTAGCCACTTACACAGGTGCTCTGTTGTTCCTGTGCTGTAGGCACCCGAGGGAGAGTCCCAGCCCATGACAGAGGTGGATCTGTTTGTCTCCACGCAGAGGATCAAGGTCCTTACAGCTGACACACAGGTGCGTAGGAAATGTGATATCCTTACGAGGTAGGTCTCTCTGCTGGGGCTAGCAGGCATGTTCCTATCCTTACTAGAATCCTATTCCATCAGGAAATGCTGCTCTGCACCTAGCTTTCCCTGGCTTCAGCCAGGTGCTTGGCCCATGTCATAAAACGTCCTGAGTGTGAAACCGTGTCACTTGCTCTGAGTGACGATTGCATGTGGGAAAGGTGTCTCGTGTCATATTCAGATCTTGATAAAGGCACCTTTCCTCTGGGAGGGAGCCCAAGCACTTCAAATGGCCCCAGTGAGGATCGCACAGCTACTTCAGAAATCAGCCACTTCTTAGATGGGTGGGTGCATACATGCATGTGTGTGTCTAATATAATTCAAACCTGGTCCAGAAAATGCGATGACCCCCATAGACATCAGATGACTTCCTAACTGAGTATGCCCACAGGGTTTTGCAGCTGTGTAATTCAGCTGGTTTGCTGCTTCACAGTAGATAGAGAAGGTCAATAAGAATTTGCCTTCTATGCTGTGAGGTATGCACAGTTTTGTCCCTACAGGCTTTTCTGTGAGTTCTCTGCAGGACCTGGAAAACTGGAATGAGGGATTTTGTTTGAAGGAATGCTGAAACTTTACCAGAGACAGGATTTCTCTTAATTCTTGGCTGTGTGTTTGAGTCATACAGATGCTAACCATAATCAACTAAGTCAGTTTTAAATAGCCAAAAGAGCCTTGTCCTCCTCAGTTAGTTAAACTTCCCTTTCCTATGGCCTGTGCTGCCATCGTCCTCCTGCCTTTCCAGCTGCCCATGGTGGTTGGCAGAGTTTTTTACATAATGCTGCCTCCTGCAGGAGGCCATGATGGACCATCCGCTCCAGACCATCTCGTACATCGCGGACATTGGCAGCATCATTGTGCTGATGGCACGTAGGAAGCTGCCACGGCGGACAGAAGCCTCAGGGGAGAAGCGGCTCTATAAGATGATCTGCCATGTCTTCCATTCGGCCGATGTGAGTGTGATAGATTGGGCTCCCCCATGAAACCCAGGCGGGGCTGGGGGGTGCATCATTGGGAAGTTCATCATGCAGGATGTGTGCAAAGGGAGTGGTACAAGGGTCAGCTCTGAGGTCCTAGGTGCCATGGCCAGGAGACTCGCTGTTGGACCTCCAGCAGGCACCATGCTGGTGGTTGTACCTGTATGTGGGTCTGGGAGGGATAAGGGTTGCATACCTTACTGCAAACACCCTTGGGTTCAAAACCTCCTGGAATCCAGCGTAGGCAAGAGAAGGGTTAGGTAGTTCTGTGCTGCAAAAGTGCCTTTGGCCAGGTGAGGAGCAGTCCGGAGTTGGCTCTGTCCTAGCCCCATGGGTCACAGGCTGCCCTATAGCTAGGGTAGCAGGGTTTCAGTCTGTGACTGTGTCCCTTGGGGGAGTCCAGACCAAAGGGATGGGCACTGGGTTGGGCTTGATCCCTTCAATCCACTGGGCTCTGGCAGTGGGTGTGCAGGTAGGTGACCCCAGCTCCTAGTACCACACCCCTGCATGCTGAGCTGTTCCAAATGACCCAAGATGCTGTCCTCCGCAGGCACAGCTGATTGCCCAGGCCATTGGGCAGGCCTTCAGCGTGGCCTACCAGCACTTTCTGCAAGTCAACAGCATTGACCCAAGCCAGCTGAGACTCCGCCAGCAGGGCCACAGCCCAGAGGACGAGGAGCTGTATAATGGGGACCTGGCCCACTTCTCCAAGCAGGAAAACTGCAAGGAGGTAAGAACAGCCCATGGCCAAGTCTGTGTGCATGTGTGCTCAAGCCGTTTTGCAGCAAGGGCTTTACCTTGGCCCCCTGAAGGGCTCCCTGGTTCTGGGAATTGGCCTCCTGCTGGAAGAGGCTAGGATTGAAGTGGCCATGAATCTTACTAGAGCCCCTTTTTGTTCTTCCCCCACAGTGGGGTCTGGCAGGGGGGATGAATGACCCAATTCAGTTGGGGGCAGGCAGATGATAGGACCCAGCTGCTGCCACCACTTCTCCCCAACTCCCAGCATTGGCACAGTATGGCGAAAGCCCCCTCCCCTGGAGCCCCAACACTTGACTGAGACAGAGGGCAGGGAGAGCCCTCCAGTGCAAAATGCTGCTGAAGCCATGGCTCCATGGCAGGATCCGGTCTGTGGGCCATAGGTTGCTAACCCCTGTCTCACAGTGTTTCCTGTGGGGAGAGGCTGGAACTAGAGTAAGTGGGGGTCCCACATGGTTAGCGCTCATAACCTGTTGCCAGCAAGTCTCCTGCTGGGTTGGACTTGGACTGGAGTGGCTGTGAACCCCCTGACTCCCCAGTGCCAGCCTGGCTCTGTATGGCCTGGCAGGCCTTCTGCTGGAATAAATCAGGGCAGGGCTGGCTGAGACCCCAGAGGGTCAGTGCTGTGCCTCTTCCCTTCATTGCCTCTGGCTGAGGAGGCCAAGCCTGGCATGGCTTGTGCCTGCGCTGTGTCCTGCCCCTGGCTGAGCTCCAGAGGCACTGTGTTCTGGTTGGCATTCAGCTGGACCAGACCAGTCCATCTGCTGAGAGCCAGCTCAGCCCCTGGACTCCCCGTGGTGCATAATGTGCTGTCCTGCATGCAGGTCTGTATCCAGAAGCAGAAGGGGGAGATCCTGGGCATTGCCATCGTGGAGTCAGGCTGGGGGTCCATCCTACCCACCGTGGTCATCGCCAACCTCATGCATGGGGGTCCTGCAGAGAAATCCGGGGAACTAAGCATCGGGGACCGGCTCATGTCCGTCAATGGGACCAGCTTGGTGGGGCTGCCTCTCAGCACGTGCCAGAGCATCATTCGGGTGAGGCTTGGGGCGGGATAGTTCAGCACAGGAGCCACAAGAACATAGGGCTGTGTGCTCTCCTGCCACTGGTGCTGGCTAGCTCACAGGGCTTCCAAGCCAGGCTGAGCACTGTGGGCCAGTGTACTGCCTTGGCAGGTGGTCCTGTAGCAAACAGGACGAGAGGGTGAGTGTTGTGTGGGTGGGGACAGCCAGCTGCTCTGCAGAGGAAATCTCTTGTTGGACTAGTAGCACGTTGAGCCGTGGATGTCACTAGTGCTTAGTTTGGGCCTCTGGTTGGGGAGCAGGGGAGTGGTGGGACCAGTGGTCCATTGGGAGTAAGAAGAGGACAGTGAGGTGAGGGCACAGGGGAGTGTGAGGGGACAAGGACAGTGAGGTGAAGGGCATCCTTGGAGAGAGTCATCCTCTTCCCACTGGGGAGGTCGAAACACTTTGTGCCCAGATCCTGAGGATCCAGAGACCTGGGGGAGAGCATCCCAGCACTGTGGGGACAGAGCCTAGGGTAGAACCTGTGGGGCTGGGGCAAGGAGGCTGGGACTACTTGGATGACCCCTGCAAGCATGTACGGACCTGGGAGCCAGGAGTCCCTTACTGTGAACTGGGACTGGGGTTGTTCAGTCCCCTGAAACAGCTCTCAGGGGAGCTCAGGAGTCTTTCTCCTCCCTTCTTGATTCTGGCAGGACCTGAAGCACCAGACAGAGGTGACCCTGAGCATCGTGCACTGCCCCCCTGTCACTACAGCGATCATCCGCCGCCCAGACTCCAAGTACCAGCTGGGCTTCTGCGTGGAGAATGGCATTGTGAGGAGGGGAGCACGTGAGGGCTGGAGCCTTGGGGAAGTGTGGGGGAGGACTGCTGCCTGGTTCACCCAGCCCGGTTCACCTGTGGTCTGAGCTGCAACTCCAGACGCCCCTTCTGTGCCCAGGCAGACCAGGGGAAATAGAACAATGCTGTGGTCAGTGGCCCAAGAGACCTTTCTGGCCCTGAAAGAAGCAAAAACTTAAGACCTGCTGCTCCGGGTGTGCTGGCCGCTGTCCTTGGTGTTGGAGGGGGATCTCTCAGCCAGAGGAACCCTACAGATTGTGGCTTTGTGTTACTAATGGCGGCTTCCTGCTGCAGGAGAACTGTTTCCTGCCCAAGTACAGCAATGTGCATGGGTGTTACCCAGTCCTGAATGAGGTGTTGCCCACACAGGGAGCAGCATAGGTTTGGGCTGCGAAGGGAGGCCTGGTACCTTTATTCCCCCACACAGCAAGCCTGGCTCAGAAACTGTCTCCTCACCCCCAGCACAGCACTAGCTGCATGGTAACCCCCTGTGCAGGGGGTTCACTGGCCTTGGCTCTGGTGACCATGGCTCTCTCCTCTCCAGCTCACCCACAATGCTTTCTTATTGCCCCAAAAGCAAATGTGTAGCAGGCAGCCCCATACCTCTGCCATGAGGAGGCACTAAGGCTGGCACAGCAGGGCGGGAAGTACAGCCTGGACTCCGCATGGGCACCTTGAGTCTGTGGTCTCCCGGCTTCACTCAGGGCTCAGCGAGACTCACTGGCCTGTGGCAGCAGCGGTGTCTGGGATGTTGGTTCCCTGGGGCAGGCACTCCTTGGCTCTGACCAGGCTCTCTGCTCTTCAGATCTGCAGCCTGATGAGAGGGGGGATCGCAGAGAAAGGTGGCATCCGCGTGGGCCATCGCATCATTGAGATCAACGGGCAGAGCGTGGTGGCCACGTCACACGAGAAGATCATCCAGATCCTCACGCAGGCAGTCAGCGAGGTGAGCCCACCCACAGGCCAGGCCCAGGACTTGCTGAGTCCCCTTTCCTGCTGCCCTCGCTTCCTTCCAGCTCCCTGCCAGCTGGCCCAGCAGGTTGCATCTCAGGATCACAGCTCTGCTCTTGCCCCTGCGTTGCAGCAGCTGTGACCCCTGCTGGAAGGGTAGCCCTGGTGTCACTTGGCCCTGGCTCCTCCTGGCACAGGCTGTCCTGTACTGCAGAGAATGGATGTAGGGGTTGAGGGGCCTTTTCTGTCCCCCTGTCCCTCCATCGCTCTCTTCAGTTGCAATAATGCTGAACCTTCTTGTCCCACAGATCAGATGGGCAGTTCTCAGCCCATCCACAGACCAAATCCAGCCCATGGGCCCAATCTGGCTGTGTTGTGGTGTGGCCAACAGTGCAGGGGGTGGGGACAGGGCATGGACTAGCCCCAATCCAGCTGCGTGGGGGGGTCTTGGCCTGGCCACACAGGGCTTAGGAATTTGGAAGTGGGAGAGGGGTGGCAGTATTAATTGACACTGCTTCCCTGCTGTTAAATTTCCTGACCCTGCTGTGTAGGTTGGATGCCAGGGGTCTGTGGGCTCGATCTGGCCTGCATGCTGGGGGTTGAACGTCCCTGATCTATGGCAAAATCTTCCCCCACCTCTCCCCAAAGTAGGTGAGCCTGCTCTGGAACTGCAGGTGCAGTGAGCCCTCATAGGAGGCAGAGCAGGAGCTCTAGTGTCCCCAGAGCAGGAGAACCCTTTGCAGCAGCAGTCCCAGCCAGTGCTGACCCACAGGCAGCAGAACTGAGCCAGTACTATGCTGAAGCAGTGTCGGTGTCGCATTTTACTGTCAGCTGTGATGTAACTTGATGCATCTTTGTCAGGGGTCTGGCAGCCCATGAGCCATGCAGGGGGGACCAGTGCTCTACAGCTCCAGTATGAGGAGGGAGGCCAGTGGGCAGGGGTAACTGGTGTCTCCTGAGTCTGGAGGGGCACAATTTGTGGGCGGGCTTTGGGGTGGGCCAAAAGCCCCATATCTACTCTTTTACTTCTGTGCTGCAGTTTAGTGCCCCCCTCCCCAACACGCCGCCGGCCTGTGCAGCAAAAAAACTGCCCCGTCCCGAGTAGTGCCGAGTCGCAGGCCAATCTCAGGGGGGGCATGTGCCCCCCCCTCCCCCTCCCATGCCCCCCTACCAGTCACCTGTGCCAGAGGGGCTAGAATAAGGACTTAGCCTAACACCAGTGTGTAGCAGCTTGCCTGCCCCTTGCACATCTGCAGCCAGAGCCTGGGGATCATCCTGGGATATGATTGAGAATCCCTCCAGTGGGTCAGTACACACCCCACTTGAGCCAAGTCAGTGTTCTGGCCTTGTGTCCTGTCATCATTGCTTTGTGCACGTGCCTCTGGGCACAGTTAAGGGCTGCTCAGTGTTGCTCTAGGGGTAGCTGCATTTCAGCAAAGTGAAGTACAGCCTGCACCTCCAGCATCTGTGGACCTCAGAGAGGGACAAGGGTGTGTGAGGCTCTTCTCACGAAGCTGTTCCCCGGGTCCCTTCTCCCAATGCAGGGGAGGGGGCAGTGGCGGTACTCTCCAGGACTCAGAGTCAGGGCGAGCATCTGAATGGAGTTCTTGTGGCTGATTGGCCCTGTTTCTGTAGGTCCACATCAAGACCATGCCGGCCTCTACATATCGTTTGCTGACGGGCCAGGAGCAGCCCATATTTCTCTGAAGAGCAGGAGTTTGCATTTGACTGCCTGGCTGGCACTGCACATGTTCTACCTGCTTCACTTTAGGGTTTGGGAGGAAGGAGCTGCCTGAGAGAGAGGCCAGAGCTGGGCCAGAAGAGGGTGTGCTGGGCCCCCCACCCTGACTGGCATGGACTCTTTTTGCCTTCTCAGGCTCTCCTGTCCTGCACCCCAGATCCAAGGAGGGACATGAGGGCAAAACCTTGGGGCTTTTGTAGAAGGTGCTTTTTGCAGCCTCACTATGTGAGGGCGCCCTGCTTTTGGCCTTAGTATTGTTTCAGGGCTTACGCAGTGGCCCTGGCCTTTCTCCTGTACCTCAGTTCACTTGCTGCCTTGCTCCCCACTCACTCAGCTGCTCTACACAGCACAAGTTGCCCATCTTGACAGGGTGCAATCCTGGTCCTTTCTGTAAGGCTCCAGAGCAAGGTAGAGAGAGCCTCTCTCTTGGCTCCCTCTCTATCCCTCAAGCTTGGAGTACAGGGCAGTTCTGTGTTCAGAGCAGCCCATGCAAATGCTCCTAGTCTCAACTGCGAGGACCTTTAACCCAGCAGGTTGCGTTAGCAGGAAAACGCTACTGCTGCAGAACCAGTGGTCCCCAGGGTGTTGCCCTGGAAGAGCTGGATCACAGTAATGTTCAGACAGGGCTCGGGCTGCCCTGGGTTGTGACCTTACACTGTGACGTTCTGCTCCTCAGGCAGAGAGGCCCCAGCCTTGTCATGCCCCCCTGCTGAGGGCAGAAACGCTAACTGCCTTATAGCTAGCAGCTCCTCCAAGGGCTGCTGTCCCCCGAGTTGGTCCAGGCTGCCTGCTCCACCCCCAGACTCACTGCTCCCTCTAGCCCTGCTGTCAGGCTCAGCTCCTGCAGAAAGTGGTTGCCAGACTCTTCCTCAGGGCATGGGGTGGGGGATGCATGGAGAGATTCTTCTGTGGGAGCTGTTGGCAGAGGCAGGGCTGCTGTGTCTGGGGCTGTGATTCCCAGGCTTCGCTTGCCCCAGGGAGCACCACCTCTGTCACTTTATCCCGTCTGGTTGGTGGGTGCAGCAATAAAGGCTCTTTGGGACTTTCATTGGTGGTTGCACATGGCTGGACTCCTGCCTGGGCATCTGTGCGGTGGCTAGTTTGCAGCTGTGGGGACAGTCTGTGGCCAGTCCATGCACAGCTTCACCTTAACTACAGCCCTTAGAGCTCCTAGGTTTGTACTTTTGGGATGACCTTCCAGATGCCCCAGAAGGACCTCCAGCAGCCACATGCTGCTGTGCTGTTGCCATGTACATGCAGAGGCTAACGGGCCCTCGGGCAGCATGAGGCCATGTCGCTCCCAGCTTCTGTGAGCTGCCATGGGAGCAGCCGTCTGCTGTCTTGTGTCCCCTACAGCATGCAGCTTGCTGCCATGGGTGCCAGTGGAAACGGTGTGGTAGAGAGACTGGTGCGTTAGTGCTGGCAGAGATGATAGCAGCTTGCTGCCAGGTCTGCTCTGGGCCCTGGGATCCTTCCTATAGCCTACCCTTGCCAGCTGGCCAGGGGCTGTCCAGATGGCAGCCTGTGGGCCCCATGTGGCCTGCAGGAGGTTAAATTGCAGCCCCCAGGTTCCTGCTCAGCTGCCAGTCCCCCAACGCTCACTGTTTCAACACAGCCAGTCTCCAGGCTCCCTGCTCCTCTTCCAGCCTTCCCTGCCTGTTCTGGTCCCAGGGGCTGTGGGCAGGGGAGCTGAGGGTCCAGCAGTGGAAGGGCAATGGCGGGGGCAGGGAGGTGGAGGACAGGTAGTCTAGGGCTCTGCAGAGCAGCCCCTGCTGGGGCCTGCTGAGAGGTTGGACAGCCCCGATCTAAACCCTCCAATGTGCCCCCGCTGTTGAACAAACAGCAAGAACTAGTGAAAGGGACCCCTTTATTACAAACCAAACCCTGGGGAAAGGCTGCCTGTGTCTGTACAGCACTGTACACGCAGCTGCTCTGTCTGTAGGGTCACGCACATAGTCTTGCAGGGGCTGGAGCTGGGGGAGCCTGGTGCCACATGTCACTGAGATGACACTGGGTTGGTGTTGCTGCAGGCAGCTGGGACAGGGCAAAGACCTAGGGTCTGGCCACACACATGGCTCATGTGTAAGCAGCCATAGACTACAGGTACAATTAGACTAGGCCTGGCCCAGCTGCTTGCTGCGCCAATGCAGATGTCATGATTTAGGTGGAACCAGAGCTATGCTAGTCTGTGGATGGGGCAAAGCCCTTGAGCAGATCAGGGCTAGGCCAGCAGAGCATGTATAGGACTGAGCTGGGCCTGGGCCTGCCCCTCATGGAGCTGGACTGGGGAGTGCACATAAGAGTGGCAAGGGCCAGACCACAGCTCCAAGGGGAACAAGTCCTCAAAGTCCTCATTGTTACACATCAGTGGCCGGGCCCCAGTCATAGTCTTCATCTTGGTCAGAATCATAGTCCCTGGCCCGTGTGAACTTCTTCTTCAGAGCATCATGCTCGTATTCCCTGTGGGAAGAGGCTGGCATCACATCCTGGCCGGGTGACACCAATGACCCAGTGACAGGGGTATGGAGAATCATACAGGAAGTCTGGAGCCCCAGGGTTTTTACTTCATAGCTGCTGGCCAGAAACCCCTACCCAGCTCACTCCTCCCAAGTCTCAGTAGACAGCACCAGCCCTGCCCCTTGTCCTGGACAGCAGTGGCCCTAGCCTGGGCTGATCCCAGGTCTGAGGACCATGGCCCAGCCTGAGCTGTGCATAAAGATCACCTGGAGACACCTGGATGGGAGAGACTGCCCAGCAGCAAGTCCCTAAACTGAAGAGCTGCTAGTGGCCCATGGTTATCTTGCATTCAAACCTGGCCTGGGACTAGGTATCAGCCCAAAGTGCTTCCCTCATCCTCACCCAAGTCTACTGAGTGACAGAGCTCTCACCACAGGGATCTGTGAAGTTAAAAGGATCCCAGAACTGAATCCATCGCTCCAGCCTGGATCTCTTCCTGCCTAAGCAAAAAACCCAGGGAGTAGGGCCAGGCTTGGGGCAGAAGCAGCTGTCCTGAGCAGCAATTCCCCAACCCAAGTGGTCATCTACCCCTACTGAAGGAGTCTGTTGTCCCTGGAGGGCCCCTCCCTGCACTTACCGCATGTTGCTGTACTCCTGTCTCCACTGGCCCTGAGCTTGCTGGTCTCCTTCCTGGGGAAGTGGAAGTGAAGGAGTTACAGGCTGGAAGTGGAAGTGAAGGAGTTACAGGCTGCAGGGCTTGGGGGGTGGGGCAGGGCTAGCGCACTGCAGCCCCTGGTGCTTCCCTGGCAGGGGCTCAGCACAGAGGGGCACTAGTGCCAGGCTTCCCCTTTCAGCCTCTCCCAACAGCTGTGGCGGGGTCCAAGGAGCTGGGGGAATCCAGGAGCCCTGAAGCTCTGCACCTGCAGCAGTCTGAGCTAACACAGCCCCAGGCAACGATGTGCCAGGAACAGGGAAGAGCCCCTGCCCTGGACGCAGCTGAGGCCCACAGAGCAGAGCTTGGCCTGGGGGACGTTCATCACAAACAGGCCCACGTGCCCTTGTCCAATAGCCCAGCTTACCTGCGTGGTGGGATAGGCCAGTGCAGCTGCCACCCGCTCACTCAGGTTATGGGCCGGGTCTGGCTCTGCTGGTTCTGATGACCGGGCCAGCGCTGGCTCTGATGACCGGGCCAACGCCGGCTCTGATGACCGGGCCAGCGCCGGCTGGTCATAGACATCTTCCAGCTCGTTGTCTGTGTAGGCACCTGCCTCACCATCGGTGTCCTCGTAGTCACTGTTGGCACGGCTGGCACAAGGCAGGGAGCCCGAGGCCAAAATGCATATGCTTGCTCTCTCTCTCACACACACCCACAGGGGAGGCGTCCACCTGCACGGAGAGGAGACAGATTAATTGGCACCTTGCATGCACCCCTGCCCTGTGTGTGTATCTTTGGGAGGTGGGAGGGGAGGAGGCAGAGGCAGAGACAGGAGAGTGCACATGCACATGGCCACCAGCAGCCAGGGCCACCTGGTCAGCCTGGCATCTGGCTTCCCTTGGCCCTGCACCTCTGCCCACCTGTTCCCTGGCTCTGCTCATCCCTACAGGCTGCCTCTGCAGTGCTCAGTGCTGGGGAGCTAGGCAGCAAACCCAGACCAGATGCCATGCAGAGAGACAGCCCTGGCCACCCACACAGGCTCCAGCTGTGCTCTGCCAGGACATCGTGCCCATGAACATCTGGGCCTTGCTGCCAGCCCAGGGGGAGGGCTTGTGCTGTCAGTACAAGCAAAGGGGCCAAAGCATGTAGGAGCTACAGGGGAAGCACGGTATAATGAGGGCGCCTGCGGGCACCTGCTCCTCTGTTGTCCAGATAGCCCGGGCCTGGTGTGTCCTGATGAGGTCTTTCAGGGTCTGGTACCAGGTGTTGCTGCTCCCGCTGAGGCTGATGGTGGCAGTGAAGAGGTGGCTGCAGTATTTCTTCATCTTCATAGCCTGGGCGTAGAGGCGCCGAGAGCTCTTCTTGGAGTCGGGCACAAGCCACTGGCGCAGGGCCTTGATGCCCTGCCGGCTGTCCGGGTCACAGAACACCACCACGGGGTAGTACTGCACGTAGTTGAGGCGCTCCACTGCCGAAGGCGTGATGTCCAGCAGGGCATGCTTGTCCTGCAGGGGGAGAGGGAGCGAGAAACCTATTGACAGCTAGGAAGGGCTGGGACTGGGCAACATGGCCAGGCACATACTGTAGGGTGTCTACCCCTGCACCAACAGCCCTCTGGACCTACCCTGCCCTACAGGCCCGGAGCAGAGGCTTAGGAAGGGCAGAGCGCTGCATGCTCCCGGCCCCAGTGACTCACCCGCTCAGCAATCTGCCGCACCGAGTCCAGCTTGATGACCTTGGATGACCCCGTGTCTCGGGCCACGCTCACTAGGGAACAAGAGAACCGTGGCGGGGACGGTGTAAGCAGCTGTTCAAGCTGGATGCTCCCCAAGTGCCACTGGGAGAGTGCTGAGCCCCAGTAGCCTCCTGATGACCCAGCCAAGCCTGGGGCTGCATTGCACAAGGGACAGCCTGATCCATCCCAGACTGGGCACCAGCAGGGGCAGGGGAGTGGAAGGCTCCAGATGCATTTGCCCAGGCTGCAGGCAGTCCAGGGCACTCCTGGCCATAAGGTTAGTGCTGTATAGCAGCTAGCATGGAGGGGAACAGGGGATCCCATGTGCAAATGGGAAGGCCCAGGCCCAGGCCCAAGCCAAGGAAGCAACTACGACCACAGCCATGGGCACCAGGGCTCCAGACTGCAGCAGCTGCTGAACACTAGTTGGATGGTGCCAGGGTCCCTTCAATCTGTCCCCAGGGCATCACTCCCCCTAACCCTGGTCCAGGCAGAAGCCCTGCGTTCCCTCCTTACTCCCCGAGAGGCCTGGCAGGAGCAGACACTCCATTGCACTTACAGGCAATTTCAAACTGGTCGGGCATCTCAGCTGCCAGCTTCTCCATGGCGATGTCAGCGATGGGGCCCAGGATCACAACGGGCCGCTTGAAGCTGGCTGCAGAGAGGAGAAGTGTAAGCAGATGGCTTGGTGCAGGGCAGCAAGTATGGGACACAGCCTGCCAACCCCCTCAGCCTCTGACCCCACAGGATCTCCCCTGCCCAAGCTCCTGAGCTACTGGGGGAATATGCATGGTGGAGAGATCCCACAGTCTCCCAGGAGGCAGAGACAGTCTCTGCAAACCTGTTTGTTTAAATGGCAGAACTGGGCTCCAGATAAGGAAGTGAGTGGGGTTGAGACGAGATGCACCCAGGGTTGGCCACATTTGGAGCACGTGGCCCACGGTGCAGCAGGTTGTTCGGAGACTAGCACAGGCCGGGCAGCCAAGACCTTCCACACCACCCACCCAGCAACTGCCCCACAGCTGCTTCCCAGCCCCGTGTATGGCTGGATCCTAGATACCCAGCCAGGGCAGTGCTGCGAGCAGAGAGACTGCCATGGGATGACGTAGCTGACCCCATCGTGTGGGGCCGAGGCAAAGGAAGATCAGCAACTCCCACTTCAGCCCCATCCCTGCTACTGGATCAGGCAGCTCATCAGGAGCTGCTGCTTCATGGGCCTTTGGCAGCTCCCAGGAAGGTATCAGCCAGTGAAACTTCCCCACTGCCACTGCAACAGGAGGCACGGCTCCTGGCTCCCCACACCCCAGGGGCAAGAGGCTGCCAGGCCCCCAGCAGGGAGCTCACTGCCCTCAGCCCCACTGCCAGAAGCCAGCAGAGAGCAGGCACACTGAGCAGCTCCCCCTGCCAGGAGGTGGCAGGACAAGGGCCCAGGGCAACACTGCCTGGGTGAGCCCAGCCCAGCCAGCTATCCTGGAGAGAAGTGGAAGGGCATGGGGGCTCCAGTCAGCAGAAAGGCTGAGACAGCATCCAGCCCCCAGCCTGAGAGAGGGGAGATTGTGCACGTGGGGCGGCTGCATCTGCACTGGACATTCAGGGACCTGACTAGTTGCAGGGATGGTCCCCTCTCAGTGTCTCCCAAAGCACCACTGACACTGCAGCCCTTGTGCTGGAGGAGAGGTCCTGGGGTCTGTGCCATGATACAGGGCAGTGTCACTGCTTTACCAGGCTGAGCTCAGAGCAGCACAGCAAATGCATGGAGCAAGTACAGGCCACGGGCCCCAGCGAGCAATAGTCCCATCCGTCCCTGCGGGAATCTGAGATGTTGCTGCTTCATAGCAAGGCTGCAGCAGGCTGAGCAGCACCAGCTGTGGTCCACTGCAGCAACCAGGGCAGCACCCCCACACCCTCCCCAGCCAGACCCACCTTCCTTCAGCACCACCCTCTCGTAGGGAGGGTAGTGGCCCTGCTTGGTGAGCACAGACAGGTCCTCGCGGCTCTTGCGCAGGTTCTTCTTGGCTCCCCTCAGGCCCCGCAGCTTCCAGAACTCAGCCCGGGGCCCAGAGGAGCTGGGGGCGGCCGTGGCTTTCAGCACCGACTCCAGGCTGGCAATCTGCTCGGCCCTGGAATGACAGGGGAACAGCCTCAGCAATGTCCCTGTGCTCAGTGGTGTTCACACCCCCAGCTCTGCCACGTGCTGTTTGCACCCCCAGGGCTCCTGCTTCAGCATCCATTGGCAAGCGCTGCAGCCAAGAGAGGTGCTGGCAGCCAGGAACCAGGCTCCCCTTAAGCTGCAGATGCCAACTCACCATGCAGCCTCAGGCACGTCCCCCTGGCCCTCTATCCCCCTTTGCTTGTCCATGGGGAAAGGGGGAAGCAGGGAGGGACTCAGATGCCAGACAGCACCTCTTGAGAGCCCAACCGGGCGCAGTCGCACCAGCAAGGAAACATTCCCTTTTGGGTCACGTGGCCTCAGTCACTGTCTCTAAAAGTCAGGACACCGGCTTCTGCTCTCCTTCCTCAGGCTGGCTCTGCCCCAGTTGGGAAGTGGCTGTCTGGCATGATGTGACACTGTGCAGACCCCATGCCAGCTTGGTGCTGGGAGCAGGAGAGCTGCATTAGCGCAGCGCTGCCAGGGTAATGCACCCAGCTTCTCAGCACGTGGAGCCACCTCGGGCATAGCAGGCAAGAGCTGTCCCTAGGAGTGGGAGACAGCCCCTGCCTCCCAGGAAAGTTGCTATCCCCATGCACAGAGCAGACTGGGCGCAGAGGAGAGACAGTCCCACAGCAACCCCAGTGTCCTAGGGTTTAGCCCCTGGACAAGACTTCTGCCAAGGCCATCAAGGAGGCAGCTCTTCTTCTGTCTCCTTCTCCCTCCACAACTGGACTGGAGCCTAGCGAGTTGGGCATAGCAGCTTAGGGTGCCCAACATGGTGCTGGCAGGGCACAAGACTCCATGGCAGCAACATGCCTGAGCCTGGGGGGCAAGCAGATGCCCGGTCCCCGCCTTGCTCCTCAGTGGCTGCCTCTGCACAATCTGGCTGGGTGACAGCCCAGTATGGAAAGGTCTGGCTCTCTGGAAGGATGGAGGGCCCAAATTGCTGCCATCAGATGACCTGCAGCTGCACATTCCCAGGGCCAGGGAGTCCATTGCAATCTGCTCCCCACATCAGACACTGAAGAGCTTTCTTCTGCATGGGCAACAGGGTGTCTGCTGTCCCTCACCAGCTGCTGGCCCCCTCCCTCCTTCCCAAGGTCCCACCTGCTTCTGTTGGGGATGATTCCCTTATCCAGCTCCTGCAGGTCTCTTCCCATGCGCACAGCCAGCCAGCTGCCCAGCTTGCCCCGGTACATGGTGTCCACCACATGGAAGACCTCTCCCCGTGTGAAGCTCAGCCCAGAGGGCGCATCCTTCTCAAAGTCGAAGTGCGTGCGGATGTAGAATGAGTCGCCCACGTTGGACTTGATCATCTTCCTGTAAACTGGGCAGCCCCAGGCAGGAGAGACTGTCAGGGGAAGAGCAGCCCAGGGGCAGGCAGCAGGTACCTGGGAGTGTCAAACTATTGCTCAGGAAGTCCGTGGGCAGCACCGTACCAAGACTCCTGGCGGCCCCGGGCAAACTTTTAGTATAGGTCCCCCCTTTGCCAGAGATAATGATAATGATAATCATTATTTTCACCATTTTCAGGCCCCCTCCCTGTCCGGGCCCCGGGCAGGCACACAGTTCACCCATGTCTGTGTCTGGCCCTGTCCATGGGAACCGGGGTCTGCCATGCATTTGAACAGGGCTGGCCACTGGGGTCCAGTATGAGTTGTCCATGGGAATCACTTCACCCCCACCCAGGCAGAAGCCTCCTCTGAAGGCACATGTGCTATTCAATGAGCTGCGACGTCAGGGGTGTGGAGAGGCTTCATGGACGAGGTCAGGCAGATTCCTGGCCAGGCTCCTCTGCACCACAAAGACAATGGGCCGTGAAGGACAGGGGATATAACCACAGCTATCAAATGCCCCCCAAAACTTGCCAGTTACCCACATCCAGCCTGATGACAGCCCAGTCTCCTCCCCAGCATCAGAGGGGAGAGGAGGAGGAGGACGAGCACAGCGCAGGGGTGGGGTGGGGAATAGTAATTGGATCCTGAACAAAAGGCCCAAAGGGAGAGACAAGCACAAGGCTGGGAAAGCACCCATCAGCAGGATGGGAGCTCTTTAGGACAGGACAGGATAGGACTGGGGCAAAGAAGGGGCTGGGGGTAGTGATAAGAAGCCCCATGCAGGGGCAGCGAGTCACTTACTGTCCTGCTTGCGCTGGGTCTGCAGGATGACCTCCTCACCCGGCGGCAGGCTCAGGAGGTATTGCACGGCATCCTCACGCGGCAGGCTCTGGAAACTGGTGTCATTCACCTGGCACAGAGGAAGAGGCCTCATAGCTGGCACCCAGCAGCTGCCTCTGGCCAGCAGTGGCCAGGGTCTGAGCATGCTGAGGTCCCAGCCAGAGAGGGCAATGAGGGCAGGCACTGCAGGAAACCTCTGCAAGACCTGACAGGTCTGGGGGATGAGGGGGCAGGAGCCAGGAACCATTCCCAACTCTGTGACTTTGGCCAACACATGGAAGACCTTGGTGCTACCCAGCCACTACAGGCTCTGTTAGTGATGGGCTCAGCACTCCTGGCCTGAAAGCAGGCAGGAGTCTTCCTGAGCAGCTCCTGAAAAAGGGAAGCTGCAGGGCAACGGGGAGTGAGGACCTTGTGATAAAAGCAGAAATGCCCAAGCTGTCCTAGCTGTGCTGCCTCTGGCATAGCTCAGGGCAGGGTAGGGCAGCTGGGTAGAAACACACCCTGGCAGCTTGGGCAGTCTCGCAACCTCTGGGCAGGGCAGGGTGCAGCTGGCAGGAGGTGGCCAGAGGTATCCCCAGTGTTTCCGGCCAGGGTCAGCATTTGGCATGAGCAAGCAGGGACTGAGGGGTGATCACAGGGCTGGAACAACCGCGGACCACTTGGCACAATGTGTACAGTGGGACATGCTGATGGGCCAAGGTCCCCAGCTGACTAGGCCTCCTCAGGCTGACCCCCACCCAGCCTGATCAGGCAGAGCACTGGGAGGGGGTCCAGTCAACTCTGCTCAGAGACACCCCGTTGGTGGTGGCTGCAGGGGGGAGGAGGCGACTCCAGCAGGACAACGTCCCTTGCCGGAGGCACCAAGGAGCACATGTGCAGGGATGTCAGCTGCATAAAGCAGAGCCCAGGCTGCCTCAGCCCAGAGGGAGTTCAGACTTCTTCTTGGCCTGAGACCACAGGCACCACTTCCCTTCCTGGGGCCTGAGGCCAAGAGGGGCCGGGACTCGTCAGCAGCCCCACAACATAGCACTGGCAAGCCCCTCCGGTCTGGCACCCTGCCTGCCAGCAGGGAAGGGGAGCCAAGCAGCAGTTTCATTGGAGTCTCCTTCCCTCCCCCTGCCCAGGACTACCTGCAGGATCTGGTCCCCTTCTTTGATCCCCTGACCGGCTGCAGGACTCCCCTCTTGCACGCCTGCCACGAAGATGCCCACATCATTGCCACCGGCCAGCCGTAGCCCGATGCTCTTGGCCTTCACAAAGCGCACAATCTTGGCATCCGGGCTGTACCTGCACCAGGAGAAGGCCTCTGTGTCAGCCTGGGGGAGGCCAAGTGATCCTGGGGCAGCAGAAGCAGCACAGCTAAAGGAGCAGAGGCCACCCAGCACCAAACCTTTACGGCTGTTCCAAGCTCAGCTCAGCTCAGCTTCCTGATCCCGCTCCCCTTGAACTCACAGACTTGCTGGCAAGAGCTCTGCTTTTCAGCTTCCAGGGCTTTCATGCAGCACATGGCCAACCACCCAACCACCATCGTAACCTCCCAAGCCAGCCCAGTGCCTCCCTGCTTGTCCATAGGCTTGTCCTAGGCTTGCACCTGCCCATAGCCAAGTTGGGATGTGTTCCCTGGCTAGGCACAGTATCTCTGCACAGCACCAGAAAGGCCCTGATCCACCACATGCAGGAGGCTTCCCAGAACTGCTCCTGTCCCAGGCAGGCAGGAGAGCTATGGAAGGTCCCCAAGGCTGGGCCAGTTCAGGCCAGCGACTCACCCCTCCTTCTCGCTGGCTCTGGGAGTGGGGGAGCCGTAGGTGACATTGTAGCCGCCCTCCTCAGCAGCCTCTGGGGAGTCTGAAGGAGAAGATGGGAGGGAGAGAGTGAAGCAGTAAACAGTTTGCTTGACCCCCCAGGATGCTCAAGCTGCTCTGGGGACCCCAGTAGCTTTGCTGGGTGGAGACTTAGAAGTAGGGGGTCATGGGGCATCTGAGGGGCTTCTGGAGGGCAGAGAGAGCCTCTTACTGCACAGCTGTGGGAGGCAGCACAGAGGTGAACACTCAGGAGATGGTTCCTGAATGGAGCACCCATGCTGCTGGGCTCAGCTGCACGCAGAAGCACCATGTGGCAGACAGATCTCAAGAGCTCCTATGGAAAGGCTGCCTAAGAGATACCTGTGGGACCTCAACGCAGCTATGAGCCAGAGCCCTGGAGACTTCACGCTGGGCTGCTGGTGACAACCACAGTCACTTTGCGCTGGGACACTAGAGACGGTCTAGCTACTAGTGACCCAACTCCCAGCTGTCTGGAGCCAGGGCTATCACCCTTTGTCACAAGGTCTGGTAAAGCAGCAGACCGGAGACCACTGCTCATTTGCACAAGCAACGCAGTAGGACGGAGGCAAGATAGACATCCCAAGCCCCGCCATCCCCTGGCGAGCCATCCTTCACCCTTTGCCAGGAGAGACCTCCTTTTGGGGCACAGGAGTTCAGTCTCCATAACCTCTTCACCCCAACCACTCCGCGAAGACAAGGGCAACTGGAAACCTGCTGTCACACTGGGGACATGTGATGGCCAGGGCTTGTTTCGGGTGACCACTCAGCAGAAAGGAACTAGCGAGCTGGGCTGGATGCGACCCAGCAGCCTCCTGGTGACAGGCCCCGTGGACCTATGAACTGGGGAGAGCTGGACACTGCCCACAAGCTTGTTGTTTCACTGGGCCAGCACTGGGCAGGCAGGACTCACCTGAGACGGGCATTTCATTTGCTGGCCTGGCAGCTGCTGGTTCTCTGCTGCCCTGTCTCCCCTCTCTAGAACAAAGCAAGAGGTGACAGAGTTCAGAAGAGCTGCTGCAGTTTGCTGGCTCCTGGCTACAACTTTCCCCTGCTGGACAGCCCTAGGTGAGCGCTCTCTCCTCAGGAAGTCCAGGGCTCCCCTGCCCAGATCCAATGACCACTAGGCTTGCTAGGGAGGCTGCTCAAGCAGCAGCTGGAGCATGCATGTTACCTGAAAGACTCCAGCTTGTCCTTATTGGAACAGGCCATGTGGGAGACTGTTGGAGGGACGGGACATTTCACTTGCACATCAGCGTAAAGCTCACCCGTGAGGCTGAGGGGCTGGCAGGGGAGGTCCTCCCAAGGCACCGGCCAGGCCGGGGAAAGGTAGACAGAGACTAGAAGGGGGAGGAGAGGGAGAGACAGGCAGAGGCTTACGGCAGTGAATTCATCCTGGGGGGCCCTGGGAAGCGCTGGGCACTCTCTGCTGAGGGCAAATGGGACAATTCAGAGCCGATGTCAGAGATGTCTAGAACCAAAAGAAGGGAGAAATTCACATTAGGAAGCCTCCAAGCCATAGTGCTGGGTGCACCAGAGTCAAGTGCATCAGGACAGTTATTCAGGACCCTCAAACCGATGGCTGCGGCAGGGCAGGTCCACCCAATGGGCAATCAGAGGATGGCAAGGGCTGAAGGGTTCTTGCTCCCTGGTGCAGCAAGCACAAGAACCCCATGGGAGCACTCGTCAACCTGAGACAAGGTGCTCCCAGAGCACGCGGCCCTGCCACACATTTCTCCGATGATCTCCTTTTAGAAGCCAAGGCTGATGATTTTTTGCAATATTGCTTTTACCTTCAAGCTTGCATTACAAAGGAGCAGCTACCAACCAGTTTCATTTCCAGGTTCAGGGCAGAAAACCCCTCTATGCACCAGCTCTGTGATGGGACAGTCTGACCCAGGAAGGGAAACTTTTCTTAGTGTCCCTTCAGAGTGTGCCACGATTGCCTAGTGGAGTCCAGCAGTCGCCTGGGGCTCCCACCTGTGGCCAACAGCCATCAGAGTGTCTGACCTCCCTGCAGACTCATCCAATGACCTTTGGGTTCAAGCACAATTGCAGCTATGGCACCTTCCCTTCCACCTCCGATGCCACGAACAGCACTGCCAGTCCTCTGATGCCCTGGCTATGGACAGCTAGACTGTTCCCCATGGCCTGGCACCTCCCCTTACCATCCATCTGCGAGCTGTCACTGTCACTGTCTCTCACTTCAGGGATGCTGACCAGGAACTGCCGGTTGTCCCGGAGCACGAGCAGGGTCAGCGTCCCCTCTGACCGTTCAATTAGTTTGCGGGTGTCACCCAGAGACATGTTTTCACTCGTGATGCCATTGATCTAGAGAGGGAAAAAAGTTAGAACGGTGCTACCACCTCTGCCCTCCGCAGGAGGTCATTGTAGGAGCCTTTCCTTGGGCTGGAAACAGCCAAGAGCAGTAGCTGGGGCAGTTTAAACAGATCATGGCATCCCAAAATCTAGATCTCCCATTCCTGTAGGCAGCGCTCGCAGGTTAGAAATCCAATGCCAGGCAGTTGGTCTCACCATGTTAAGGGCATGCCCATGCCAGAGTTCCTTATACAAGGGCTCTTACCAGGTTAGGGCAGAGCTGTTGACTCAATGGGGCTAGGCCCAGGCTGTCTCAAGTTCCTCATAACTACTTCATAACCAGGAAAGGGATTCTTCAGAGACAACTTGGGGAGGTCTGAGGCCAAAACTAATCTGCTCGAGCACTGGGACAAACTCTTGGACACTATATTAGAATTGTAGAAAATGAGGGCTGGAAAGGACCTCAGGACGTCACATCTAGTCCAACCCCCTGCTCAAAGCAGGACCGTCCCCAACTAAATCATCCCAGCCAAAGCTTTGTCTAGTCAGGTCTTAAAAACCTCCAAGGATGGAGAGTCCACAACCTCTCTGGGTAACCTGTTCCAGTGCTTCACTACCCTGCTAGTGAGGACGTTTTTCCTAATATCCAACCTAAACTTCCCTTGCTGCAACTTGAGACCATTGCTCCTTGTCCTGTCATTTGTATCGATGACAGTGAGAAGAAAACAATCCCCGGCACTGCTAGAGAGGTTTTCACTCAGGGCCTCCAAAGCACTGCAAAGGTGGTGGGAAATATCACTGGGGCTGTCTAACTGGAGGGGAAAGTTGACTGAGGAGGAAAGGACGCTGTTGGAGCATGAGTGTACTTGGGAGGCACATACACGCATGTGCACACCCAGGCTTGCTCTTCTTCTCTTCCCGGTCTGACCACTTAAGCCGGGGACCAGGAGCTGATGGAAGGATCTCTCCCCATGGAAAAGAAGGGCCTCTGATCACACCAGTTCTGAAGGAAAGTGAGGGCATTGCTCTTTGTTCCGTCGTTGGGAATTTCCCCCAACAAGGAGCCCTCCTGGATGCGCCCAAGCTGCAAAATGTATTTGCAAATCAAGTTGAACTGTAACTGCCTCTTCCAAATCACCCGCCCAGGGAGGTGAGACTTTAGACAAAGCTCTCCTAAATTTTTATGCACTAAAAATCATCACCTCCATGCCAAGGCAGAGTTGTCATCTGCAGCAATCAGGTGATGCAGCAGGCAGCTGGCCCCTTTGAAATGCTACATCTAAGGAAAGGGTTGGGATAAACCCTGGCACCCAGGGACCAGCAAGAAAACTACTGCCAATAGACTCACTGAGGGCTCAGCCGCAGCAGATGGCAAGATCTCCAGGACACAGCCTGGTGTTTGATCCATGTTCATGCAATGGTTAGTGAGGGGAGAAAAAGGTGGTGGGGTGGGAGGCTCTGATCCATAACAGATTCCTAAGCACTGCTGCAGCATGAAACTGCTCACATCAAATTCTGCATTAAAAAGGCAGCAGTCAGGGGGCAGAGAGAAGCCCCCAATGTTAGGAAACACCAGGAGGCCTACTCCTTATGAAGATGGAGATTTTATATTGCACGCCTTTTTTCAAAGGACTCCTCAGCTCACTCATCCCCATGACAGCTCCATCCCATGAAAAGGATCAGGACTGACCAGCAAAGGAGACTGCTGTCCCTGGGACCCCTGGCCCATTTGCTGGACAAGTTGAAGGTGGACAGTGAGTGAGAAAGGCCAACAGCCTGGAGAAGCAGATTTGATCCTTGCCTCTGCTACAGAGTTCCTTCATGATGCTGGGCAAGTCACCTAACAGGACCCACTGTGTGTCCTTCATTGTCTAGCACCCAACCTGATACCCTGGGGTCCAATTTACCGAACCGCTGATCATTCATGCTGCAACTAAATCAAGGTGATCGGTGCTTTGATACATCCAGCTCTGCAAAACGTCAAGCGCTGTGAAAGAGTCAGGTCCTAGCACCCAAGAGTGGTGAAAACTTCTGACCTTAATCTTTCTCCATCTCTAAAACAGCACAAGGAGTAATACCAGGACTGGGAGAGGTGGCAATGTTCCTGGGCAGATCCGGGATCACAGCTGAGGCAGTGTGCCATATGCCCCCTAGGCACAATCCTGGATGCCAGTTTGTTCTCTGAGCTCACTGACATGTCAGCCTAGCTCCCCTTGGAGCTCCACATTTTCCATGAACTTCCCTCTTTTTACCTGCTGTTGAATTTGGGGTGGAGTGAGGTCAGGGGGGATGAGGTAAGGGAAGGGTGAACAGTGGCAATGCTCACCCGGAGCTCCAGATCCAGGTAAAAGCAGACACCACACCAAGCAGCTGGTGAGCTCAGAGCTCACAGCACACATGGAGATCCAGTAAGAGTTGCATCATAATGCCAATATGCTCAGAGAACTCACTATGCATGCTATACACAGCTGAAGTTGGGTGCAACTCTGCCCCACACCCCTTGGATCTGTCCCCAGCAATATTTATTTAGTACTCTGACACTGTAGTAATAAAGGCTGCAGAAGCAGTCCATGAGGAAGTGATTCTCTCCTCCGAGCTGGGTGTGAATAGTGTGCAGGAAATGGAAATATATTATGGGGCCACTGGTTAAACACGAGGACTGGCTGAATACCAAATAGCTGCTCCCTGAGCGTGCTACGAGGCAGCGATGTTGTGGGGGAAAACTAAGTGCTTATATGATAGAAAACTGTATCACAGGGTGTGGGCACAGACAGGCAAAGTGACTCGGCATTACCTAACTTTGAGCATTTGAATTCACAAACCTTAACGATAGTCTTTTTAAAAAACATCCGGGAACAAAATAAACACACACGAGGAAATGAAAGACCACACAAACAAGCGTAACAAATTCCCGTCCTGGGACACCATCTCAACACCCACAGCTTTCCAAGCTGCAACCTCTAGATCTTTTGCCACCTGAGCTGATAGAGGATGACAACTGGTTACTGAGGTGGGGAGAGAGTGTCACGAGAGGGGGAGGCAGGGCCGTCCCTAGGGTGCGGCAAATCAGGGCGACCGCCCCGGGCCCCGCACTTTGCAGGGCCCACCTGGAGCTGGCGGCTCAGCACTGCATTGCAGAAAAAACAGAGACCACCCCCCATGCAGGGGTACCATGGCCCCACACAGTGTTAAGGGGGCCATGCACAGGCTGATTTGCCCCGGACTGTGCACCCCCCTAGGGTCATCTCTCGGGGGAGGAGACATTGTCCAGTGGGTTTCGCAGGTAGTCGCTGACCGCGAGGCAGCAGCAGGACTCCAGAATCTCAGGTGCCATCCCAGACGCTGCAAGGCCTTGTCCTCTGCGGGGACAGACTCTTCTGCCTCCTCCAGTCTCTTCTCCTCTTCTACCTCCTCATGACAAGCCCATTCTCCTTGCCTAGCCAGTTCCCCTTTCCAACTTCTTATACCAGCCCCTTTACCCAGCCAGTTCTGGTCTCCCTTTCCATGCTCACAGTCTAAGCCCCAGTTGCCCCACCTCCATGCCCACCTCCTTGTTTAGTCAGTCCCAGTACCCCTTCCCAGCTCCTCATCCAATTCGTTTCCCGCACTGCCGCTGGCGTCTCATCCAACCTCATTCTCTCCCCACCCTAACTTTTTGTTCTAGCTTTGCTCCCTCCCACCAGCTTCTTATCTGACCTTGCTGCTCCTGATCCCAGGTCAACTGAGATAGATAGAGACTGATCCCTATCCTCACATCCAACAAGTTGTCTTAGGCCCTGTGCACAGAAACTAAAACAAATTGGCCAATTGTAATTTCTGTCCTAGTCACTGGGTGGAGAAACAACTTTTTTCAGAGCAAAAAAGGTTCCTAATTAAATACAATTTAAAATCTTTGTTTTTTTAACCAATCTGAGTTGTATCTAAATAGCAGGCTCTCACATTTGCATGCCCACAGCCTGCACTGAAATAGCTCAAGGTGAGACTTGCAGCTGACTGAGGTTAGATCACAACTTGAAGACGAGACAGCTAGTGCAGGACTGGCCCAAATCTGTTGCTCTCGCCTTTCAGCCCTGTGGACCAAAGGAGTGGCATGGGGCCAGTCCAGGGGCCAGATCAGCCTCACATGTCAAGGCTGAGCCCACATATCTGGATCAACCCCATGTTGCCTCAGCTGGCCCCTGCATGCTGGGACTAGACCCCAAAGTCCCAAGCTTCCCCACCCAGCCCTGCGTGTCCATGCCACCCCCATCTGACCCTGCACACTGGAACTGGGCTCTGGGACCCTGTGCCACCCCCACACACTGGGATCAAGCCTCACACCACCTTGTGTGCCTGATCTAGTGTGCAAGGCCACAGCCCATTGGGCTCCCCATGGACTCATGCTGGATCTGGCCAGGGGCTGAGTATCCTTGGCCTGAATGGTGCAGGGTCTGACTTGAGCTCCTGCATTTGCATGGCTCTGGAGCCCAGAGGGTGAGCACTGCCACCATTCCCCATTCCTATCCCTTCCCCACCCTCCATAAAACCCAAAAATTACTCATAGTCACCTGCCCCAAGAAAGCTAAGTAGCTGGCTAAAGGGATGGCAAACCTGCCCTTTGTGCAGTGAAGACAAAGCCCTGGTTAACTTTGTTTCTGTTTACTGTGTAGGCAGAACCAAAGGTTCATTGGCACCAGCTGAAAGGGTGCGAAATCCAGTGCTGTGCATGCATTGTCCAGTGGGCGTTCCCCTCCACTTGGTGTAGACCACCCAGGGGGACACCCCGTGCCCTGAGGCAAGCAAGGAAAACCTGGAGCAGGCAAGCAAAAATCGCTGCCTGTTACACCCATGCACCCGAGGGCTCTTTGGAGGCATGGATTGCAGCTCTGTAAGTAAGGCTTTGCATGGTATCTCTTTGCAGCCTTCACAAATCTTTCAACTTTGCTTTGGTCCCAAGTATACTTTGAGAGAAGTGCTTGAAATGTGAACTCTTGAGTGAGCAGTGCCCTAGGGCATGGGTGGATTTCTACTCCGGTGGTTCTCCTTGTGCATTGCCTAGCTGCACAAAGGCGCAGAGAGGAGTGTTCTCTGCTGGCATATGGCACCTTTATGTCAGAGGAATTGCACCCATCACGTCCAGGAGTTGTCCCAGTAACTGTATGAACAGAAGACCACAGTCTTCCCAGAACAGATAAAGTAGTGCAAAAGCTGCCTTGTTCACAGACACTGGGCCTACAAGGCTTTCTCCAGTGTTTCAGGCAGGAGGTCTCAGCCATTTCCGGAGACTTTTGGGTTCACACCACAGCAGGCAGACCCCTCACATGTGAACCAATTATGCTGTTCTGAGGGCAATACCACCACGGAGGTTTCTGCAGTTAACACCACAGCGGTTGGGCCCCACCACTGTCAATAGACTTTGAGCATGAAACTCCTGCAAGAGTAAATTTCAGACACCAAAAAAAGAGGTAGGAGATGCCCGTGACTCCTCCAGTGCGCATCCTGGAGACAAGACAACATGGAGTGGTAAAATCCTGTTAGCCAGCTTCATTTCTCTCACTTGCACCCACCTTTAAATCCTGGTCCAGATAAAGTCATAATGGCAAACAAATAACCTAACGGGCGATGGAATGATGATAGTCACCCCATCTACAAACCACTGTGGGGATAGGGGGAACAGTGTAATATAGTGTCTCACTCGCTCACCAGGCTGCACCCAAATGTCCCTAGAGGTCATCTAGGTAGGGACAGTGGTAAGCCCTGAAGTGAAACATTCACGCATCAGGGACAAGCTGATGCCAGTCCCTCTGGTCCTCCACCTACCTTTAAGATGAGGTCCCCCTCCTGCAATGAGCTGTCCTTGGAAGCCAAACCGGATTCTGCTATGTGTTTGATAAAGATCTGGCTGCCCAGCTTCAAGCCATATTCTGCAATCCAGGAAGAAGAGCAAGGTTCAGCAAATGGGACTAGAGGAATCCCAGACCTGGTGTGCAAAGCTGAGAGCTTACCATGGGCCATGGAGCCCAACAGGCGCCTCCCCACACCCTCATGACTCCTGCTGCGGAGCTCGCTGGGTGATACCTTATTTAACTAGACTCTACATGTCGAAAATTTAGGAATTTGTTATTGGGTTCTTGGTTGTAGCCGTGTTGTTCTAAGGACGTAGTCAAGCAAGGTTCTTTGAGTAGATGTGATATCTTTTATTAGACCAACTGAGTAGTTGGGAAAAAAGTTCTTATTAAGCTTTCGGGTGCAGGCACCCTTCTTCGGGCACAGGGAGTCTCCGCTGGTCTGAGACTCCAGTGAGAATTTCTTGGAGTCTCAGACCGGCAGAACGGTGCCGGTGCCCGAAGAATGGTGACTGCACCCGAAAGCTTGATAAGAACTTTTTTCCCCAGCTGCTCAGTTGGTCTAATAAAAGGTATCACATCTACTCAAAGAACCTTGCCTGCCTATGAATTCTAATATTATAAAATCCCTAGTCTGTCTTTCTGTCTGTCTGTTCATAACGCTTTATTTGCGCTCTGATTGGCTGACTGAAACAGCCAATCAGAGTGTGAATAAGCATTCAGACAGAAGGTGGCAGTGCAGCGGAGCACCGCCACGATGGTGGGGACACGGGACGGAGCAGACGGAACCGGGGGGGGGGGGGGGGGGGGGGG
>NW_005842166.1:0-294 GCF_000455745.1 Alligator sinensis | reverse complement strand
GCAGGGGGGGGGGGGGGGGGAAAAAGCCGGCCTGACGAGGCCGTGGCAGGGGGAGAGGAGGAGCGGGCCTCCTCCAGCACCTTAGGCCAGGGCCCACTCCTCTTCCTCTACCCCACTCCCCTGCATCAGCCCTGGGCCCACTGCTCCTCCCCCTGCCCCAGTGGGCTGCCTTCTCCCCACCCTCAGGCCTGGTCCTCCTCCTCATCAGACCTGGGCCTGCTCCTCCCCTCCCCCTGTTGCTGCAGTGTGGAGTGGGGAAGTGGGCCTGGAAGGGGGGGGGGGGGGGGGGGGGGA
>NW_005842165.1:2133585-2160124 GCF_000455745.1 Alligator sinensis | reverse complement strand
GCATTGAAGGACGGAGAGCCATATACTACTGCAGGACAATGGGAAACATTTGTTTCACCCAGTGTAGTGGATCATGTGTCTCAGTTTCCCCATCTGTACAATGGCAAGAACAGCAATTCCCTACCATGTTAGAGTGTTATGAGGTTAAATATATTAAAGATTGTGAGGCACATGGGTATTACAGTACTAGGGTTTCTTAACATGGCTGTACAATAGAAGTGTGATGCTAACCCTACCTCTTCAAATTATCTGAAGGTTTAATTTCTGTGTTTAGAGGTGCTGTCTTTCTAGAATATTTGAATATTCATTTAATGTGAAAATATAAGCTGGGAGAAGAAGAAAGTACAACTTGATTTTCAAATCCCAGGTTGAATTTGCTGGGCTACCAGTTTAAAAAGTTACTCATTTATTGTACTGTGTGAGCAAATTTCTAGATGTCATTGAGACTAAACACATATGGGACCTCACTATGTTCTGCGAGAATGGCAGAGTTTCTGACTACAATTGCACTTCAATATAAAATTGTAGTTATCATCAGGAAAAAAATTATTTACAATATTTCTAAAAGTACAATCTTTACCTTTTGAAAGGTCTGAGTGGTTTGCTTAATTTTTTTTAGTATTTTTAGAGGTGGGAAATGTGTTAAACTTCTGGATCAAGGAGAACGTAATCTAACTTACTTATTTCTAAGATCTTTTAGGAAATTCATATTCTATCCACTATGGGATTATTAGAAACACCAGATAAAAGAACCTTGCTATCACTGTAAAATCTCACCTTTGAAACTATTACATTGAGTAGTGTGTTATAACCATAGAAGCAGGCCTTAAAATGTTCTCTTTATTGATGCTGTTGAGGTGTATGTAGTGACTCTTAACATTTAGTCCAAAGGATAAGCAAACTGATGAGATATACAAGATGACAAAACTGAAAGATCTTTCTTGTAGCAGGATTATGTTTTAGCTTTGTACACAGATTTTTGTTGTGGCTTCGGTAAATCTAGGGCATTACAGAGAACTGATGACATGTGATGAATTACCAAAGATCTATTTGTATCACAGGCATCCCTCTGGGCCTATGGTAAAACAAGCGTGACTGCTACAAAATATATCTAATTAGAACTTCAGAATATATTGGCTTTCCTATTTTGCTCATGCTTTTTTGGAGGTAGTACCGTAAGTGGATAAAGCAGGGAATGGTGAGAAAGGACTTGCTTTTTTCTCAGTGACTTCACTTTTATGCTTACGATCTCAGATGGTTCAACTATCTTCTTTGTACTTCAGTTGCCTATGCTGTAAAATGGATATTTTCTTTACAGGTGTATTGTAATTTTAATTATCATTAATGGAACATTTTGAGAACTTCAGAGGAAAAAACATTTTTTTTTTTTGTAAATTCAAAAGATCTTACTAAGGAAAGTGGAGGAGTTCAGATCCCATCTTTCCTTACTCTGAACACTGCTTCATTCCTTACATTTGAAACTAAGTCAATCTGCTTCCTATAAGCAAAAGGCTCAAATGTATTGCATCTGCTCCTGGAAACACCCTGAATTCAGAACTCCCTTTGATTCTAATCCTACTTCCACTGAAATTAATAGCAAAGCTACTAAAAGAACAGAATCAGGCCCATGGATGTTGCACTGAATTGGAACTGTGCATGGGAGAGATAGAATCAAAGAAAAGAGTTACAGAAACAAGAGAGAGAAGAAAAGGTACAAACTACACACAAAATCTAGGGAAGAATCTGTTAAACCCAAAGGATAGTAAAAATGGGGAGAAGGATAGTTTTGTGATTAAAATACAAAGGACAGAACTATAGGATCTGATGTGTAGTAAAGAAGCTTTAATATGCCTGGACTACGGGTTGTAAGACACAAGATACATGAAGTAAAAGCCCTGTTTTCCAGCATGAGTGGAGAATGGGGGGGTGCCGGTAATCTAAAAATGCCGGTTAGCCAACATGCAGAATGGCAGTAGCACAGGATGATGTGGTGGCCACCACCACATGCAAACTTCCGCCCTGCATCCAGCCAGCCAGCTATAAATTCCAGTTAATAGAAATGCCAGTTGGTAAAATGCTGGATAACAGGGCTTTTACTGCACTAAGAGAATAACAGGAAAATATCAAGACCAGTAAAAAAAAACAACAAAAATGTATGTAGATAACTAGATAGATATCTATGTATATAGATATTTATCTAAATATATAAAATATACATAATTTTATTTATATGTTATATACTTTACTGTAGGAAGTGAAATAACTTATGTTATACATAATAATATAGATTCCAGTTAAAGTTAAAGCCTCCCAGACTAGAACATTTTGCTTGGGCTGTGCTTCCAGACTGAAGAGAATTTCTTGGGGCTATTATGGGCCTCAGCCTAAATTTATTTTTCCATTCACCAGCAGGTCTGTGTCCATGATTAACTTCCAAACTAAATAAAGTATTTCATGGCTGGAGAAATCTTTCAAGTCATCTGGCATCTACCTAAACCTATCTTTCACAGTAGGCTGAACATTTCCAAGCTGGGAAGGGCTTTATAGGTCCTGAACCTCATATTTTCTGAATTCAAACTATGGCCCAGTATTAAAACATGCCATATCATATAGGTCCTATAAGGTACAATGATCACAAGCTATGAGCCAGAGTGCAAAATTTGTAGCTTACAATGTCTTGAATACAGAGGACTAGGCTTGATGACCCAAGAGACCCCTTGCTGTGCTTATTTATGCCTTGAAAGTTTATTCCTAGAATCCTGGAATAAATAGTTATCTAGGGAACCATTCACAATCCCTGTTTACTAACAACAGGTTCCCAGCTCAACTACTGAGTGAGGAAGGAAACTTCTAATGAATCTTTTAAAAATGTAATGTATTCATTCCCTCAGACAAACAAATTATTCACAGCCTAACTTTCTCATCAAGCTGACCTTCCTTGAGTCACTGGATTGCTAATACAATTTAATTAGTGTTTAAATAGAAGAATTTGTCTTCTACATCTGATCTTGCCTCAGTATTATTGGGTTCCCTATATGTGCTGCCATCATTCCCAGCCTGACTTCTAACTATCAATATTTCAATTATAACTTTATACCTTTATTTGATTTTACAAGTAGATGAGCTTCTTAGGCATTCAATGGAAATGCTATTCTAATCTGGATTTATAAAGAGGCTCACTAGTCTTCTGGGGAGAAAGGAAGACCCTTCTGAAAAGAGAATGGCCCATTTAAAACAAATCCACACTGCAAAGGCATTCCACCAAAACAACATATTCTAGTGAGTCTTACCCTAGGGCTGTGTTCTGTGGATTCGAGTCCTCACAGGATAGACTACAGCCCAGTGCAGATGGGAAAGCTACAGAATGCCTAAGTGGCAGAGAACTATGGCCTAACTGCCAAATGAACCCATTTATTTAACCTCCACGTGTCATAAACTAATATCAGAAGAAAGAGGTAATGTGTCACTTTAAGATGGACTTGTTGACTTCAAAGTTTCTCCCGCTATGTCCCCAATATCAGATGATAGAAAACATTTCACTTTAAGTTATTACATTCAGTAAGTGATAATCCACTCATTCTCCCCAGTTCCTACATAGGTATCCCTACCCACACTCATTCCATATCTAGTCACCCAGATAAGCACTCTGATTTGATGGACCAAGCAATCATGGCTGTGCCTTTCACATAAAGGTCCAAATAACACACACACTCACGTATGATCAGAGACTTGCAAGGCAAGCCATACGAGGAAAGGCTGAGGGACTTGGGCCTCTTCAGCCTAAAAAAAGAGAAGGCTGAGAGGGGACTTGGTAGTAGCTTACCGCTACATCAGGGCTGAGCAACCAACTGTTCACCAAGGCATCTTTATGGAAAACCAGGAATAATGGCCATAAACTCTTGGAAGACCATTTCAGGCTGAACACTAGGAAAGACTTCTTAACAGTAAGGGTGTCCAGACTGGAATAAACTCCCTCCAAAGGTGGTGCAATCACCTACCCTGGAAATCTTCAAGAGGAGCCTGTATGGTCACCTTGCTGGGGTCATGTGACCACAGTTGTCTTTCCTGCCTAGTGTAGGGCAGTTGGAATCTTGCAAAGTCCCTTCCAGCCCCTTACATTCTATGAATCTATGGGAATCCTCTTTAGACGGATTTGTCAACTGCTTAAAACACATTCTTAAAATAAATAATTGGTGGCCTCCCTGATTTGTCTGCATCTTTTAGGGTATGAATACTGACACTTTTTTTTTTTTTTAATATAAGCAGTAAGGGTAGCAAACACTACCACACACCATTTTCATCCATCTCTAGAATGGAAATTAGATTCTTCACCACATCAGTGAGGAAAACATACAACACAGGAGCAGAGACAGCTTCACAGAGGCTTAGTCTTGCTGTTATGTGCCCTCCTCTTAAAATATATGTTTGAGATGACATTTCATCCCAAACCATAGGTGAACCATTCTGACAGAACACAGTACACAGACTAAAGAGCATTTGACCAAGGAAATACACACAAGAGTTTTATGAAACATAATTTTGGAGGGGTGCCTGAAAACATTTATTGGTTTTGATCTACTTGTATTAACATACCCTTTGCAAACAAAAACTCACCTTGAAGAACTCAGAGGAAAAAGAACATGTAGTTAACAATGACATTGTTCATCTAGTTTTCTCACAGACATATCATGAAACTAAGAATTCTTTGTCATTTTAATTCAAAAGCTATAACCTTATCCAGGATTACTCAAAGGATTATTGACCCTTAGCAGTCTTTTAATGAAGAGAACTAGGCTGGAGGTTGTTTGAGATGAAACCAAAAATTAGCTCAGGTTTTCTTGACTTGAAGTTCTGTTGTGAATATTTCATATTAAAATCCATACATATTAAATATTTCAGAGACTAATGTTTATACACTAGTTTAATGATGGATGGCACTTAACCAGGTTAACATTAATACAATGATGAACCAAAATAGGGTTTGTTCAAAGTCTGAGATTTTATGTTCACATTTTTTGTTGTTATTTTGCCAGTATGGCATCTAAATACCTGAAAAATTGGGCAGCAATTCAAATTTTACTGCCACTACCTAATTATGTGTAGGAGGGAATTCTGCTTGATCATACATACTCAATATATTATACAGCTAATCTTTTTCACTTACATAAAGACAAAAAATGTTCTAAAAATACCCCTGCGAAAAGGAACACATCAGTCTCTCACCAAATTTTACTATTCTATACTTCTGGAGTGCCTATTAAGTAGGAATTCACTTCTAGGCATGAGAGTTCTGAGGAAAAAGATAACTTGAGTACTCACAGATAAAATGTTCAAATATGAGCTGGTCTGATGCATAATTTTATGCCTTTTTATCTTTATATCACTATTAAATGGAGTTGGCTTCAAGGGAGATGGCCCTACTCACTCAAGGGCAGAATTTAGTCCATAAACATTTGAGCTCCTCTCTCATGTTCTACCACCTGTATGAAGATATAAATTGGATTTCATGGTTTTTATTTTCTTGGGGATAATATATTGTGTGAGGAACTGCACGTGGCCATTTCTCCAAAATACCTTTGGTTACCTGTGTTATTTCCATCCATGCCTGCGATATCAGGAATCAGACAGTCTGCTCCAACACCTTACACTGGTAGTTAGGACTAAGTTAACTTTAGCCTAGATGGAGGATGATGACAGACTAGACATGTTTTATATCTTTTCAGATCAAATTACTTACACGTTCTTTGGTTCTTGTTAGTCTACTTGTATGCAGTGAGCATCACTATTTCTGTCCTCTCCTAATGCTCATCCACAGGGTTTACTTTTTCTGCTATCATGTTAATATGTAATTTTTTTATATCTATTTACTTTTTGTTTGGCAGCTGATTGAAGTAGGACCAGCTGAATTACTTTTCCTATTTAACTATCTTGTGCTATAAACTGTGTTTTGATATTTTTCAAATAAAAAAATATTAGAAGAATGTACATCAATAAATGCATATAATCAGGGAGAAGCGAACATTATGAAGTTCTAAATAAATATAATTAATGTCATTAGGAAATATAACAATTTTATACACAAAACAAATGTTAGCATTGTGAGAAGCATGGTAGATTACTCTCTATTAACTGCCATTATTATTATTATATAATGAAGAGCATAATGAGAGATTGCCACTTAGTTTAATTCTGACTAATATTAAAAGTAAAAGAAAAGAGTTAAGACAACTTTTTATTCCTCACCCTCTAAAATATAAAATAAATGATCTAAAATAAATTTATCCCAATGAGTTCATTTTAAAGTTAAGCATTAGAAGCATTAGAAGTTTTAAACCCCTAGATTTAATCTCAGTTCTTTAGACAAGAACAGTAATTCATCAGCAAAAAGATATACTTGACCAAATTGTGATTGGAAGCTTTCATAGGGTAAATTTTAATTTGCTTAACAAGCAACTTAGTGAAATAAAAAATGCACAACTCACTGTATTTACAAGATGAACTGAGCTTACAAATAATAGTACCAAACTTTGAGTTCTTTGTGCAGAATTACTTATGTTGGCATATTGCCATGCTAAATATGCATATAACATTTAATACCTACAAAAGTGTACTGGAAGGAAGAAGGCTGGTGGCTCAATAGCACAGTAGATTAGAGAACAATCACCACAGTAAACCTGATGTCTACTTACACTTAACATCACAAATGAAAGAAAGTTTGCTTTTCCTAGACTTCAGTACCCTTTTTGGTACTGAGGCTATAAACAGACATTGTCCTTGGAGAGGGGTCAACCATGCTAGGATGTGTCCTGGCATCGCTGATTCACTTCACTGGGCAACACACATGTCACACACATGTCACACATTGTCCCGCACATTGAGGCCCTGCTGCTTCTGGAGTTTCAAAAGGAGGTGTGCCTCTATGAAAGGGGAATGTTTTTTTTATAGTGATGCAAAGGCAATGTCTGCTTTCAGTTTGAGGAGCCCAGGGCTGGGATAACAGGGGTCACACAGATGAAGATGGAGATGAAGTGGCAATACAGACGTGGAAAAGCTAACATGTTATGCTGACTTTAAAAACAGTACAATTGTTACCTCGTTACCTCAGTTTCATAAGTAACTAATTCATGCATGAATTATAAAATAAACTCATTCAATTAGAAATTGACAGATGACTCATGAATGGAAGTCACTGTCACAAAGGGGCTGAAAAGCACATGATGGAAAGGTTAGGTTAAAAAAAAGGGGGAAGGACATTGATGGGCTTCTAGGAAAAGGTCAAAAGTCCTTGTGTTAAGGCATGCCAGTTTCTCTAGCCAACAATATCTGAGGGAGCAATATGATCATCATCATATCCGGCAAGCCTATGCACTCTGACTCATTATGTACCCATTTAGAGCAGAGGCAGCTGAAAGAAGCTTCTCCTAATGCACTCACACTCACCTCTGCAGCTGAAACAAGACATAGTAACCACTCTTCTAGTTTCTTTTGTAGTGTTGCTGTGCTCTGTTTATAGTCTCATCACCTCCCAACTTATAATATAGTAACTGACATGTTGCTTAATTGCATCATTCAGGGTGATTATGAATTAAATTAAGAATGACTGATTCTTGCTCTTACACCCCAAAATCCTCAACTTGAAACATTCATCACTCTTGGTACAATCCTGCCACAATTTTTCAGTGAAGAATTTAGATGTAATTGTCAAAAAGACTAAAGAACTCTACTGAAGGGTTAAAAGTTGATGAAAATATATGTTTTATAAAGTAGAATAATTTATCTGGCTTATTGGCAGACCTGCTTTGGGTCACAATGCAGTGGAGAGCTCTGAAAATGATTAAGTCATGTGTTTAAGATGCCAGGCAGCTTTTTGAATATTTACTACTGTGTCAGGGAATCATCTTTTCCATAGTGAAAACAATGTCCTTAAAAAGAAACGTAGGCCTCGACATTTTGAAATGTGAGAAAAGTACCTACGATGTTAATGAAACAAAACTGATACTCCAAATCTGAAAGCCCAGTAGCACAGCAAGGTATATCCAAAAGCCAATGTATATTCCATATGTTAGAAAGAAACTTCTAGGAAACACTTTAAAACAAGCCAGGCAAATAAAATAACTAACTTGTTATGCGGGGAAGGAAAAATATATGGGTTTTTTAAAAATCCATTAAAAATGAAAGGAGCAGCAGTGTTACTTCACATGAAACAAGAATTAATAATTCTTTATTAAACTGCTACAAGAACCTATGCACCACATAAGTGACTAATCCTTCCATGGAGGAAAGTGATTGATTTTCATTAAGACAAAAATTTGTAGTTCCTGAGTGAAGAAGGTAAACAGAATTGAAAAGGATCAGGTATAACAAGAAAAATGTATACAGTTATTAAATCATTAACTATAGGCAATGCATCAGTGTGGAGACTTATAAAATCTTCCTGTATCATTTTGTTGCTCTGTTATTAAATGTTCTCCATTATATTTCTTACCAACTTAGGAAGATCTTTGGAAATTACCTTGAGGCAGGTAATTACTTGGGTGGGAGATTTCAATATACCACAAGAAAAGATACTGAAGATTCAAAAGGTGGCAATACCTTTTTGGAGTAAGTTAACTCATTACTTGGGGTGTGGTGTATGAATGCATGCTGTGAAAGGCATACATCTTTCAAACACCACAAACTATTGTCCCCACTATGACAAACACATTATAATTGACAAGACAGGGGTTTTTTTTCCCCTTGGAAATGCATAGGTAACCGTTTCACCGAACATCCAGATGGGCAATAGAATTCTGTTGATTTAAGTTACTCCCAGAGTTTTAGCTTGTGAATTTTGTTGTTCCTCCTACTTCAGTACTGAAATCACTGCAAGGGTGTTGCTTAGCTAATAACAGCTGCTGGGAACTACCTCAATGATGGTGCCATTTGGATGTATATGAAGCCGTTTCCACATACAGTTTCTACACTCTTTTGCTAACATTATGGTTAGACCCCGACTCCATGTGGCGCCCAATGACCTGGGAGACAACGATCCAATTGCTCATGGATCCTGTTACTCATTAGCCAGAGCAAGCAGGGAGCAAACACCAGCACACATTGCTCACAACAGCTTTATTCAGAATGGAGACAGCTTCGGACTAGCTCCCAAAAAGCCAACAAACCGGGGAGCCACCCTGAACAATAGTTCTTTCCACTTTTATACACTTTGGTTCATGTTCATTAACATTCACTCCACTTCTGTCCCCGCTTCTCTTCCACCTATTTCTCCTCCCATCTCAAGCTCCACCTCTGTTTACTGTTTACTTCATTAGCATGGAATTGCCTATACATTTCACTCATTTTCATGCCTCTTCTAAGAGCGCAAGCTCAAGACTTTGACCTCTGCTTCCTCTGGTCACTTGCTGGTTCTTTCTGATTTCTTGCTGATTTCAGCATCATCTCTAAGGTTCTGCTTCTGCTTTATCTCCTGATGATAGCTGGTGGGCTGCATCTTTGTTAGGAAACTGCTTGCCTAAGCATTTGCAATGTTACTTTTAATATCTCATTCTGCCTTGTGACCAGCAGCTTTTGCTGAGATACAGATTAAAACCTTGTATTCAGCTGCAAATCCAGTGCTCCCCAAGATCCAAATACTGTCATCCTAACAACTATAATGCTGGGAACCTTTGGAATAAAAGGTTTTACGTGAACATAACAATTATGGAGCTAGTGCAATCTGTGAACCACGAGTCAGGGCCTCATCTGTCAGTGACCTGCACAACAAAGTTTGGCATCACTGGTATATAGTATGTACAACATAAATAGATTCACATATATATACTTGATGTGTCTGTATTTATGACATCTGTGATAAATTGAATAACCATTTGAAAAGCTGTTTTTTTCATGAGCACCTTCAACTGCTTCACCTGCACTTCAACTAACACATCTGTCAGTCCTGCCTTCCAAATAACTGCTGCCAATAGCTTTAATAGCTTCTACTGTACTAGTGTATTTTCAACTATTTCATTTTGCTACTCAATACTGCTGTTAGGTTTGAACATCCGTTTCATAGGGAGCAGGCTTCACACAGATTTTTCTCTCTCAGCCATTGTCTTTTTCATTACTTTTTCTTGTATCATATTAACATTTGCTGGAATAACTCTCTCTTTTATCTGGTCTCACATGTACAGTGGTGAGGATCATTTAAATAATTTTGTAATGCTTTTGAGGGTCCCTTCCCCAGTATAAATCCTTGATCTGCTCCTGATCTTGATCCCACTGAAATAGAGAGATAAAGTCAACCCTAAGATTCCATACAAGAACCTGGAAGAGATCCTAGCAAAGCAGCTAAATTTCTAGCAAGGGAAGAGAGAGAGGGGCAGTGGAAAAGTGGATGCCACTTCGTCTCTTCCCTAGGGCCCACAAATGGGCTATCAGAAGTGGCAAGACTGTAAATGGAAGTGTCATAGCCCAGAGACATGTGGCCACATGAATTTTTCACCAGCTGCCCAACAAGGTTTAAAGCTAGCCTAGGACAGCAGAAACCCTGACAGAAGGTAGCCATCATCTTACCCATGCTATTACTAGGGACAAGTTCATTTTCCCCAGAAAAAAGGACCAGCCCAGAGAGAGATACTCCCTTCTGACACGGTTCCTAGGCCCCTCTGCAATCTGTGTTGCTACTTGATTCAGTAGGAGCAGGAACCCCTTAAGTGCATTTCTTTTATTTTACTAAATACTCACAGAACAATGCAAGTATCTAGATGACAGATGAGCAAGGCATAAGGGTTCATTAATTCACATAACTCTGGAAGTCCTGGCATTTCCTATGAATAAAGGTATTCTGTTTTTATATACCTCAAAGAATCTGTTCATGAGGTTTTAGAGCTTAAACCCCACAATACAAATTTCACATCTCCAAACTCCACAACAGGTAACTGGGAAAATTTCCTAAAATTAATTAACTGAACAATGGCTCCATTCCACCAATTAAAGGGTTGCTGATCAGTGGTTTAGGAATCATTGAGGGAAACACAGTAGCTGAACAAACTCACCTGAGCCCACTGTTTGGGAATTTTTCTCCTTGATCTTAATTCATGTATTTTCAGAGATGCCCTCTGATTCACAAATGTAGAAGACATGCATGGATTTGAAGCTAATCTTTTTTATTATTAAATCTCTTTAATAAACATTCTCAGCCAATAAAGAAAAGAATAGTAAATACAAGGAAGTGTTGATATATTGGGAATCAAATTAATTAACAAAACATAATCCATGAAAACATAATCCTTTAATCATGCACACCCCGTTGAGCTTTACTCACTTATTAAAATATGCAAACTGATTTTAGACCAGATGTGAAATCCATATGCCAAAGGAAAAATAGAAAAGTGAAAGAAATCCTGCAATAAGGTACAGTAAACATGGATTACACTGGCGAAATCTGAGCGGACACACCCCAAACACCAGGGAAGTCCCATCCTATCTGACTTATTTTGACCAAATAAATTTTAATACTGTTCCTAACATTTGCAAAAATAAAAGCTGAGATCAAAGAAACAAGTTACTAGGAGACTATAAAACTCATCTTACAGCTCCATCAATCTCATATGTCTACCTAAGCAACACATCCCTGACATGAGATACTTTGAAAACTTTTCATTTTTTAGAAGATGGACAGGCCCCCTTAAAAAAAGAATAAACCAAGCCCTTAATAGTGTCTGAGCTGATAGGAATTCAAAAATTTACATCCCCAAACATTTCTGGTCTGCTTTTGAAAATATTATCTTTCCCCATTCCCACACCATGCTTTTGGAAGTTTCAGCTAGTGCTAAGTGAAATTCTAAGCATTTAGAGAAAGTTTAGTTCAAGGATGTATGCCAAAGTTTAACTGCTAATCGAAACTCAAAACCTTTTGTTGTATATTCATAGATTCATAGATGTTAGGGTCGGAAGGGACCTCAATAGATCATCGAGTCCGACCCCCTGCATAGGCAGGAAAGAGCGCTGGGTCTAGATGACCCCAGCTAGATGCATATCCAACCTCCTCTTGAAGACCCCCAGGGTAGGGGAGAGCACCACCTCCCTTGGGAGCCCATTCCAGACTTTGGCCACTAACTGTGAAGAAGTTCTTCCTAAATATATGGAACATATATATTTTCCATATATTAATAGATATTTCACATTAAATAGACTAACCTCCTGTAGAACTCATCATGAAATTTTACCTAATTATCTTTCAGCCCAATTGTTTTGTATATGACTAAGGTTGATCATCCAAAAGTGTGCTACACCTATGAGAAAATAATTTTAGGTTTTTTGATGCCTTAAATTTCAGGCATCTTGGTTCAAATAAGTTGGTTTAGATGCTTATCATTTTAAAAATATGCAGTGAAAAACCTGGACGTTTATGGAAGTGGCTTGAAGCAGTGAGAAGTTAGCACAGTCCAACATAGCAGATCCTCCTACAACACCATCACATGCTCCATGGATTACAGTTTGAGAATAGCTAATCAATGACTCTGTTCCATCTTCCATTCATCATTGCATATTTATTGAAAAAATAGGAAAATAATTTCCTAAAAATTGAGTTTGTTCTTTGCCTTTTTCTATTTAATCCATCTAACCCCTATTCCTTTCATTCCGCTTATGAACAAAATCATTGTTCCTGTCATAGCCTAAAGGAATTCAATAACAATTCTCTTTATATGAAACTCTCATAGAATCTTTGTTGCAGAAACTATGATCAACTGAGTAAAGGCATGACAGCTTCCAGTATTACTGATAGGCTCTCTCTTCCATATATATATATATATATATATACACACACACACACACACACACACACACACACCCCCACACCCACACCCCCACCCAGAGAAAATACAAAAAGAAAGATTAAAGTCTCACAAATATCACAGGGAAATCCACTATGCATGCAAAATAAGAAAATTATTAATGTGCGCTATTAAAAATATATTTTCGGTGATAAATCCCTTGAACTATGATAAATCTATTGTTAGACCTGGGTACCAGCCTGAGTAACATAAAAGAAACTGTAATAACATATGATGTTTAAAACCAAAAAATGAAATATCTAACTTGGAGCTTCAAAATATTGGAGGGGGAGGGGCAGAAATTGAAGGAGATTAAGAACGTGTTATTTTCCCTATGTAGTTTACAAGCTAATTAGATAAAAATAATCTACTGCAGTCTAATGTTCATAGGTATGGAGCCCTTACAGTTTTTACTGACATTGCTTTCAGTCGTGGTTGCTTAGCACTTCTGTACATTTTTACCCACCATGCTTATAAAGTAAGTCTTCATAAACTATGAAAAATATTTCATTTTCAACATCTTTGCTAGGCAGTGATCCAGAGATTATATTTAAAAAAAAAATTAAAAAAAAATATAAAAATATACATGAAAGATTGAATCCTCAATCATTGGTCAGGTAAAGCTTCCACTCAAATCCATAAGAATTTTTCCTAACTACATAGCATTAAATGAGGAGAGAAAAAATAAAGTTGTGTAATATACACAACAGCCTTTTATATTCATGATTTACTTAATACCAGAATTGCACTAAGAATCTAACAGATTATGACCTAGAAACACGTGAAAACTTGAAACTCAACAGAGACTCTGGATTCTTAATCCATTACCTGGATTAATGTTTAGAACCCTTATGATCTTCAATGAGAGTAAATGCTTTTAATCCTTTCAGTTTACCTTTGCCTTTCATATCAGTACCTCCTCCTCCTCCTATCCTTTGTTAGTCCTTTCCCTATCCTTCATATTTAAATTATTTTATACCTTTCTATTTAGTATCCCTGCTCTTTGCAAGTCCATCCACAGCATCTGACAAAGTGGGCTGTGACCTATAAAATCTTATGCCTTACTGAACAAGTTTGGTCTTTAAGGGCATTTATACATGTGCTTTGGGATGAGGGGGTGGGGGCACTTTAATTAGCGCAGCTTCAAGTGCTGCGTTAATTAAATGCACTCAGAGCATCATGTGTATCAGTGTCCCCATGCTGAAATGTGGCAGTGGGGAGCTTTGAACTAAAGCTCATCAAACTAGTTTAAAGTGCCCTGCCACCATTCTTTAGCACAGTTAATTTGCATGCTCCATCAGACTCCATTAATGGAGTCTGCTCCAACGCACTGGATTTGCAGCATGTCTTTAAAGGCTTCCTGCACATGTATAGGAGCCCTAAGGTGCCATCCTGCCCTACCCTTTACCTTCTCTGAGATGCTACTGACTGACATGGGTTGTCTTATGTCAAAGGTCTGCTCATATATAGTAACCCACCAGACTAGCACAGTTAACACACCCATTTCTACAGGCAATGGCATACAAGGTGTGATATGTGGGTGGCATCATAGCTTACCATTTTTGGCACTCTAGTTTGGATGACCAGGTACATATTTACAGCTGGATCAACAAGGGACAGTCTTTGGCACAAGCCCAGAGCTGGTCTCAAATTCATTCTTCTGGAGCCATAGGCAAAACCTTAACAGCTGTATTATCATGCCCTGGCTCTGTAAGCTTGAATAATATGAGCATTGATGCAGCCCTGCAATCCTTTTCTGGGTAACAACAAACATTGCCCTGAAGCAATTTACCAAACAACAACAACAAGAACTAGTCCTTTCACTCTAGAGAAAATAAATAAATAGGCCTATATGACTGACTTCTAAGTCTTTTCCTTGTTATATATGTTATGTGTCATGCTTATTAGTAACAATCTGAGAAAGCATAAACCACACACCAATTCAATTCACCAACAATTTTCCAGTATTTTCTAGGAAAAAAAATACAACGTGAATACAGCTATTACAAAGCTCATAGACAAAGACTTGCAGGACTGAAAATCATAACTGTAACTGATTTCCTTTGAAAGGACTGAATTATAAGTCATCACTAACAGCATTTTTAATCTTAACAATAATTTTAGTAGATCTTTCAGATTTACACCATGTGTGTTTTATTTGTGGGGCTAGGAGAATATCTGTAAAATGAACTTTAAGCCTGGTAAAGTTTTTCTTGGGGGGGGGGGGGGGGGAGCCTGTGGAAATCAGCAGGTGATCTGAAGGTTTAATTCTCCAGAAGAATCTTCTTGCTCTATTACTATCTTGGTCCATGCAGGGGAGCATCTCTTTTTTTCCTCTCAAACCTCACCAGAGCACAATGCCTCTCTCCTCAAAGACTGCAGACTAGGAAATCCATGGAAAAACAACCAACTAGCTTTCTGCAGTTTTCCTGGCTTCAAGTACCACAGCTTCATTGAAAGCATTCGTTGTAGTTGTCCACAGCCACCCTCCAAACCTCTCTTCATTGGAGGCATCTAGCTAACACATTTCAAGATATATTAAACTGTTTTTCAGATCTCCACAAACCTGGAAAGGAAATGCATGCAGTCCAGCCTAGCCATCCCTTTGTCCTCTCACTTTGTCACCTAATCCTCTCAGTGTGGATCCTGGGACTTTTACAGGAAGCAATAGAAGATATTACAGGACAGTTGATGACTGATAGCTCACAAACATAAGGAGGAAGTATATTCACATGCAGAGTGTGCTCCTGACACTTGCATCTGGGATTGGGGGGGGGGGGGGGGGATTTTCCCTCTATTACTACTATCTACCAAATAAATTATGTAGTGGGTAATGGTCTTGTGTAAATCTACCCATACATTTCAGCATCACAGAGACTGGAGAGGACAAACCCCTAGAATTAAGTGACCCCGGATAAGCAATTTTCCCATCACCAGTCCTAAGAGAAGGAAAGAAAATCTTGCTTCTTAGTTTATAGATAGGCTGCTTTGACATATGGTGTGAAGTTTAGCCATTGCTTTTATCCAACATGCACAGAATAAAGACAAAGTTATCTTTTGAAAATGAGGGAGGGCAAGGTGTCAGATTGCAATGTAAGTTACCATTATGTTGTGGAAAGTTCATGTCGGAGTTAGTCTGAATTTTAGGTTGGAGTCCTTTCTTGACTTGCAATTTCCATTTATTTAAGGACAAATGATCACAGGTTTGACTATAACTGTATGTGGATGAGTCCCTTTGTATATGGCTTGACCAGTGCCATGCATTCCTAAAGAGGTATGCTACCTCCTCGGGGCTCTCTCCTGCCCTGACTTGATGGTAATAATTGGAGAATTCTCTCCCCGAGAAGGAAAAATCAGCTCCACCATCAGGGCTGTGTCCAATATTCCAAAATAATCAGTTATGGCCTGTAACAGAGCCCCATAGGCCTTACAGGGGGCTCCTCCAACCTCAATACCTTCCCTCTTCCCACAGTCCTCTGGCCTTAAATACAGGCTCCTGCTGTTAAGGCATCACAGCTAGGTCGGGCTCTCGGTACCTTCCTGGATAACTCCCAGGAAGCCTTTGCAGTCCGTTAGAAATGAAAATGCAAAAATATGGGCTGGGGTATTCTTCACCCCTGGCCTCCATTGCTCTCCAGTGCAGGGTTTCCCTTCTCACTACCGCTTGTATCCTTTTGGGCTCTCTACCCTGCACTCCCAGCCTATCAATGCCGGTTTCTAGTTCCTAGCTGTAGCTTCTGTATTAAGAGGAGCCACCTGGGATGAGTTAACATCAAGTGACTCCTCCCTTGAGGCTATAAACAGCCTGGGCTGTTCCAGCCCCATCTTAGTGTTTCCAAATAGGGCTTTCCCTTTCCAGGAGTTCTGTTTCCCAGTGGGAATGTTAAGGGGGCCAGACAATCTCTGTGTTCTCCTGGGGCTCTCTGCAACACAGGCTTTCCCTGCTGACATACTTCTCCCCTCTGCTTGAGTGCGCTCTGTAGGTATAGCAGGAACTCAACTAATGTAGCTGATGTTAACAGAGTGTAATAATAGTGAAATGTAACCATATTAGTTTTGTCCTGTAAGCAACTTGGAAAACTCCTTTTTGTATCCTTCTGCTTGACATAAGTAAATGAACTCTGCATAGCCTTTATGTACGAGTGTGTGCAAAAGGGTGAATGGTGAGAGAATGGCATAGAGACAGCAGAAGAAGATTTAACTGTTGATGTAAGCAACAAGGCACCAAATGTAAGTTACCAGTCAGTCAGCTAATTAATGAATGGTTGAAGAATTACTTTTAGGCCTAGAGGATAAAAAAGATAACAAGGAGGAAGAATGCACCCATCCTCTCCGATGGGCAGCAAGGACACTCCAAGGCTGAGATACCAACTTTGATGACTAAACTGACCTCGGGCTGAGATAAGCTGAAGATGGAAAAGAACAACCGCAAAAACAGAAGCTGGGTATGGAAAAACCACAAAGCACTGAAACAAAGGATGCCAACCCCTATAAAAGACTTTGAAAATGCCAAGTTGGGTGATTCTCTCTCTCAACTGCTGTTTTGTTGGATCACAGACATGTCTGTTTCACTCTGCTCCAAGCTATTATTTCCAGGATCTCTCTCTCATAATAACCACCCTTCCTAATATCTGTATCTTCTCTTGATAAGGCCTGGGCCAGCCACCCAGTGCTATTATTGAACAACTGGTGCTGGTAACTACAATGTCTGAATAGAATGGTTGTTTTGTGTTTGCCTATGTGTAAGTTTTGTGCATGATGATTTGTATGTGTCTATATGAGTGCTGTGTCTGAACATCTATGTCTAATTCATGTAATCAATAAACATGGCTGTGACAGTTAAGTTATGCCCGCAAAATAAATCACCATCTCTTGTTTTAATATGAACTGGTTAATTTTCTCTCTCTCCTGCCACAACTTTGATGGAATAAGATACAGAAATAAACACAGTCCTGAGAGATGAGGAAGATATCGTATCTGTGGTTCAACAAAAATAACTCTTCTGCATAACTATTATGTCGCTCTCAGAAAAATAACATCTTATATACATTTAGTTCCCTCTCTCTTTGAGAACTCTCAATTTCTTGGTTGTTTGCCCCGTTCTCCTCTGCATGGGTCCCAAGCAAATAGCAATCCTAGCTCACCTTGTATTTACTACTCATATCAACATTGTGGGGTTCTCTTCTCTTTGTTAGTTTTCATTCACTCTTATTCCTCTCTCTTAATTTTAAGTCTCTGGGATGTTACTCGAGGTCTTCAGATATCAGACTCACTGACTCAAAGTCCTCCTTTGTTCATAGAATCATAGAAGTAGGGTCGGAAAGGAACTTGTAGATCTTCAAGTCTGCCCCCCCTGCCTGGGCAAGAGGAAAAACTGGGCTCAATAGACCCCAGTCAGGTAGGCATCAAGCTGCTTCTTAAGGACCCCCAGGGTAGGAGCCAGCACCACTTCCCTTGGAAGTTGGTTCCAGATCCTAGCCACCCTTACTGTTAACTCATTTCATTTTCTCAGGTAAGTCTCTCTCCAGGACCCTTCTTACATTCCCTTTTCCTCTTTCTTGTAATTCTGCCCATTTCTTCTGGGTTGCTTTCTTGTCTTTTTCCAGCTAAATTTGGGTTACTTCCCCTTTAAATCCCTCCAGCCATCTGCTGCCTCTCTCACAGCCAGCACTCTCTCACCTCTCCCTCAGCACGTGCTGCTCTCTTTGTTTATGTTTTCAACCGGGTCTCTCTCTCCCCCATCTGAGTAGCCCTGCTCCTTTTCTCCTGGGACTGGTTGCTAAGGTAAGTTTTCTGCTTTCTTTAACTCCCTCAAAGTTCTGTGATGGGGTAGACTTCGTGCCCCATCACAATGGCATTTTGCCTTATCCCCCTTTATAAGGTCTTGCTTTTAAATTTGGCAATTGAAATTTAAAGCAACATAGGTCTGGGAGTGTGAACATAACTAAACCCTTACCCATCTAGGGGCTTCTTCTGTTTGCTGCCTCTGAGCTGGCTTTGCAGTTGCCAGTAATTAAACTCCTTAATATCAATAAATATTATTGAATATAGATGATAAATAAGATAGAAAGTGAATAGCTAGATTTTCCCCTCAATGGAATCTAGGTTTGATTTTTAGATCCTTGGATTGCACTACATTTCTGAGAAAAGTAAATTTTCTTTAATCCTATTGACAAATATCTAAGCTTTCCAGACATATATTGTCAGTTGTCCAAATTTAATTGGTAACTACGATGACTAAGCTAGTGGGGAATACATATTTTCCCCATTTACTATAAATAGTAAAGAATTTATATACTACATTTAAATTGTTTACAAGTACATAAAAATCATCTCATTAAGATTTTAAGGTAGGATAGAGAAAAATTTCTCTGTTCAAAATACTCTGCGCCAACTTTAACATGAACAAAAAAAGATATTTAACATATTTAAGTCTATGAATGTCCATTTATTCTTTTGTATTGTGTTTGTTAGGGATAAAATGTAAAACCAAAAGTAACACCTGGTATGAGTGCACAGCTCCTTTACAAAAAATGGAAACATCACGATGGGCAAGCTCCCCTTTGAATACACATACCTGGCTTCTGCTAAGGTCAGTGAAGGCATACTTATTTGAGGGGAAAATCTGGTCTAAAATCCATAAGAATGCAATTCTTTCTTTCACTGTCATGAATCAACTCAACAAAGTCCATAGTATAATAAATCCTAATTATCAGAGTAATGAAACATCTTCCCAGAGGAGTAGCTGACAGAACAAGCAGAATCCAGCTGACATATACAAAACCTCACAGGATGAGGTGCCAAAAATATAGTATTCTTAGAAGTCTTTAAGGTTTTATATTTTTTGAAAGAACTGTAAGGACTCCTATACATGTACAAGGAGGCTGCATGTTGGAGAAGACTTGATTAATCGAGTCAACTGGATCATGGTAATTACCATGCTCCAGTAGACTCCAGTGTCATGTGTATCAGTGTCCCTGTGCTGAAAAATGGTAGTGGGATGCTTTTAATTAAAACTCGTTTGATGAGCTTTAGTTAAAGTGCCCCTGCTACCATTTTCCAGCACAGGGACACTGATACACGTGACACTCTAGGCACTTTAATTAGAGTGGCTTTCGGAGGCCACTCTTACTTATTATGCAGGTAAAGGTCAATTTGTTTAAACCCTTCCCTTGGACAATGCCTTCCCAAATATTTTCCCTTTATGAAACCTCCTTTTCCTCAACAAGATTCTAGAGAGGATTATTGTTTTCCTCTCCTGTTGCAGCACAAAAGAACATGGTTTTCAAAGTTTTCAAAATGTTTTATTATATTTATATTTAATTACTCATTACCAAATTGATGAGAAAGATTTTAAAAGAAAGTCCTAAAGTCTTTCAATAGAGCATCAAATCTTTGTCAGTTTTGTTACCTTCAACACCATTCAGTTACTCAAGTGCCAGATGCTGGCATTGGGATTAAAGAAAAAAAAGCGCCTCCAATTGATTTCATGTGTTTCATGGAGGAATAAAATACTTCTTGATCTGAAGCTGTGGCTGATACTTCCAAGCAGTTATCCCCCAAGTAGCCATTCATATCTGAACACTAAAAAAAAAAATAAATAAATGAATAAATAAACAAACAATTGAGTGACCTAACCTTAGTATATTCAATTACAAATGTCAAACCAATGACAGTTTTGTTTTATTTTGTTTCATCTTAAATCCAGCTATGCTAATTGGTTCTATAATTCAACCTACCCCCACTATGATTCCACATGTTGGCTACACCCCCAGTGAAGAAGTATTTCTAATACTTGATGATGTCACAAAAAATTATCTTCTTATCAGAGGAATGCTATGGACACCTATTCTGCCCTCTCTTTTTATTCTATTGGCTAAAAATTACCTTATGCAGTTCTAACTTTCTTCCATGTTGAGTCCCTTCATATGCTTCCTATCCATTAAAGAATCAAACGGAAGCTGTTTACTCTTACTTTCATGCTCTAGTCTGAGCAACAAATAATCTCTTCCTACAACTCTTCTTTCAAAGAGATATTTTAAAATTACAGGAAGTCTAAATGGAGGTGAGCAGATTAGCAGATGGGTATATAATAACTCGATTTGTCTTCTCTAAATGAGACTGAACCTCAGACTTCTAAAATAAAGAAGGCAGAATGCAGTCTTCTAAAATACGCAATTGTTTGTTCCAGAATAAATGCATTGTACCAGGGTGTTTTCATATAGTTATATTTAATCAATAAAGTATAATACTTTAATGGGGGAGGAGGGAGGGAAATCAAGGCCATAGACAAGGTGTAAGGCAGTGATAGTGTGATTCCCCACTGATCACTCTCAATCCCTAAATTCTTACTAATCACTGTTGTTTATCCCTTCCCTTCCTTCTCTCTCTCTGACACTTGGTTTCTAGGGCTGTGAGAAACAGCACCATTTTATTTCAACTTCCATTTCACTATTTCGATGGGACAGTGTTTTGCTTAGAGTTCTGTTTAATTTTGAAAGTAATGTTCCATTTTGTTTCATCAAAAAGGTTTTGCTGTTTCAACATTTTGCCTATAGACTATAATGAGGAAGCACGAAACTGCCTATAGCCTTGGTTTTTCTTGCCTGATTTGGATGAAACTTGTAGAGATGGTAGCACCTTCTGAAGCCATGAAGTCTGCCAGGATTCAAAGAGATCGGTGCAGGGGTTTCTCATAAACTGCACCTCAAGTTACTGACAAGGAAAACTCATGACATGGGTGACACTGTGCGTGTGTTAAAGCACATCCTCACTGGCACTGGAGCCTCTACATGACACAGTAGTGTGCCTGAATGAGGGCTCCTCCTCCCCGACAGCCTCAGTCCATTCCACTACTTTAAATAACAACAGGCAGTACTAATAATAACTTAGTGAACAGTACAGTAACACCAGCAGCTTCTCTGGCAGCCAAACTGTGACAGCCTTTTTTTCCTCTCTTGCAGGAGCTTCTTCTCCAACATGTGTGTTAAGGCACACCCTCACTGTGTCCTTCCTTCCCCCTCCCCTCTCCTTACTTTGTTTCTCTGCAGGCAAGCCCAGCTTCAGCTTCAAAACTTGAAACATTTCAAAAGTTTTGAAATGTTTCAACGCCCTTCATTTAATTTTGATATTGCTGTTTCAAGCTTGAAACAAGTTGAAACAGTGACAAAATTTTGCACAGCCCTATTGGTTTCACACCTTTGTTTATGCTGCCTCTCTGTCTGGGATAGAACAGATACATGTTGGCATCCAGTAAGGGGATCCTATCCTTTCTGAAAGTCTATACTATATTTTCACTGATGTGGGACACATAGGTCAATGATAAGAACACTATAACCAAAGTAATTTATATGTCTATCACCAGACTGACCAATATAACTAGAGGTGACTTCAGGCAGCTGTCCATGTACCTACCACTGAAGAAACAGTGTGTGGTATGGTGTGTATTTTCAGAATATGGAAACAGATGTAGAAGATGGTGTATAATCTCCAGGAAGGACAAAAACCAGCAATAAAAATGTTCCACATACAATGCAGGATACAAACCAGCCATAAGTATGACACCTTTAAATTGTACATGTGGCAAGTCCACTGTTAGCTGATTGTCAGTCCTGGCCCCAACAGTCATGGGTCATGCCAAGCTTCAGGAACTCGTCTTTCAACTAGCTGGTACCAGGGAAAGCCAGGATCATGTACCTGGGCTCCATTTGCACTGCCAAGTAGGAAGGGCACAATTGTGATCTGATCCCCGATACCAAAATGCACATGTAATATAGTAGGGGACGTGATTTTGGGAACTGGAGATCAGATTCCAAGTAGCCTTTAAATGAATGTGTTCCAGGGACCTTAGAGACGACTTATGTATGTCCTCTCTAAGACTTTTGGATACTGATCTTTACTGAAGTCACTGCAAAAATATCTACTGGCTATACTGGGATAAGGATTCCTTTTTTCTTCTTAAATCTTTGCTATCATAGCTCTGAATACTTGAAGAAATGTGCATCCCCCATTTTAAACCATTAATTCCAAAATAAAAAGCATAAATAGGTACAAAGTTAGGTAAAAGGTGGATCAGATTTAGGAAAAACATCCATTTCATTTGCATGTTAATAGTTACAGATATCTTTTGACTCCAACATGTTTGACAGTGATTAAACAAGGTAAAATTGTGACCCTAAACAGAAATATGTGCAATTTGAAAGCCCTCCCCTACCTTGGTTCACTTATAAAATACCTAACACGTTTAAAAAATCCAGGGCAAACAAAAGTCAAGATATTTGTGTAAGGCTCAATGTCCAGACTATATTTCCAAAACAAAGTGACAACTTACTTGGCTTGTTTTATCTTTTAAAGGATAAATACCTAGTCTAAGGAATCTTCTCTCATTGTTGTTACAGCCCTTGTAACAGAAATTTATGTTATAACTATCCAAGACTGCCATAATGAAGGAGTTCCTTCATTTCCAGTGAAAAGCTTTGCCATTTATCTGCAAATATTGATGCAGATTGTCTCTCACACAACCAGCAGAGTGTGTGTGTGTGTGTGTGTGTATATATATATGAGTAAGGAGTAGTTATTATTTCTCTCCCCACACAATCAGCTTGGAGAAAAAATACAAATTACAAATACAAAGACTTTATAAATATTCTAATGTCAACCATATAATTCTTGGCAATATGTTACTCAGGGAAAATGAACCGGATTGAGTTAAATTTAATCACGTTTAAATTCAACCTAGAGGCCAATCAGTAAATATACATTGAAATATAAACTCTGCTCAGATTAGCCAACTTGTAGTGCGTGAAATAGAAGTGGCTGATCAATCGCTTAGACTCAGTAAAAGGCTACCTGGGGAGCACAAGAAGAATCGACACCGTGCTCCCACTCCTAGGGTCTCATTTGGGAATAGAAAGGTATAACTGGAGCTGGCTGGAAACACTTTGATCAAACAGTTTTTCATCTTGTGACAGGGGGCAAGCTCTAGGCTGGGTCTCATGCTGGCCTACCCACCTGACTCTATGGGGCAATCTGCCCAGCCTTGCCTGCTATGACTTTGCTGTTCCCATAACTGGTGGAAAATGCAGGAGAACGTTCCCATTACATGCCCCAATGCCAGGGGCTGCTATCCACCACTTTGAACCTTCCCTACACAGTGGCTCATCCCTCACAGATGGCATCCAGGGTGACACTATGCTCCTACCCTAAAGTCAGACCAAGCTTAGCCTTCACTGTCAGGCCTCTTTCTCACACAGATTAACACTGCACTCCACTCACTAGGGCCTTTCACACTCCACCCCATCTCACAGGGTCTCTCTTGCATAGACAACTTATTCCTTGTGGAGTGGCTCCTGTAGGCCTTGGGGCTTTATTCAGATCATGCTTTGGATGGCAGATGTACAGTATCTTGGCCCTCTCCCACAACCCTCACCTGGGGAGTGGATAGCCATGTTCCCAACCCAGGCCAAGCTTGCCCTGGCCCCTCCTGGGGCAACTCTACATAAACATACACTGGACTCCTGGCCTGGCATACTGGGCTCCCAGCCCTCAGTTCCCCCTCACTAGGGCTCCAAAGAGCTGCCCTATCCTTCTAGGACCACATACCTGCCCTATCTCTGGAGCCTTACAATGGGCCCCCTCCCTGGGCTCAGGTGGCAGTAGCTGTGCCTGGCCCCCTTATACCCAGTCTTGTGGGGGCTAGGGGTTATTGAGGCACCCTGACCTGTCTTTCACCAGGGAGGTGAATGGTCCTGGTATTAGAGGGGTGCCATTGCACTACTGGCAGTCTCACCAGGCCTCCCTTCCCTGGCAGGGTGCATTTTTTAGGTCATGCTCAGGACCAGGAGTCTCCAAACCATCCCCCTCACTCCTGTCCTTACCTCCAGGATGTTGTGAGCCTCAGCTCATCTGACTGATGCATCCCTCATGGTGGCCAGCAGCAAACTGCTGCCTCACCCTATATATATCCTGGGTCTCCAAAGGGCTGCTGCAATCAAGCACCTGGCTGCTGCCTGCTCCAGCCCTTAAAGTGGCAGGCACTACAAGTGCGCTGCCACACATCTATATTCACTGAAATATTCCACAAAAGTCCATTCCACTGAAAGAAAGCACCTCTAAAAACTTAAGTTTTCATTGCCAGAATGGTTTCATAGACCTTTTGGGTTTTCTACCAGCTCACAGGAAGGTTGCTGGGAAATGTCTGTGGCACTGGGACTGCCTCCAGACAAATTTTCCCAATGGCCAAAAAACCTAAGGCTTCTAGGGCCTGTAGGATTGGGGCAACATACTTGGTGGACTGAAGGTCTGAAAGTGCTCCAGGTCTTCCAGTGTTCCCATGTCTCCTCTTGCCTCCCAGGGATAATGCCACTTAAAAGTTCCCAAAGCAAAATGCTTCAGTGCTTTTAATAATTTTTTTCCCCCCAGATAGGTTTCATAGAAAAACCATGAAATGTTGTTTTTATGAATATTTAATTAAAATGAGTTAAAAAATTGTAAGTCCTCCAAAAAATGGAATTACCATTCTCTCTGCAGCACTAATGAAGCCCCCTTACTATGGAAGTCTTACAGAATATGCATAAACAGTGTGTGATTCTTTCCTGGTTCATGTGTAAATTTCTTCCAACATTCTCTCTTTAAATTTATGTTGCTTTTACAGGCTACTCAATTCTCTTAGCATATAAGTTGTGTACTTACTTGGCATGACTGGGAGCCAGTAACATAGCTGGACTTCCCCTACTGCTCAAAACAAATAGTCCACCTCAAATCACATACAAATAATTCTCTCATTTGCTCTTCACTCTGTTTTAGCTGTAGGTCCTCAGTGCAATGATGTGGATTGCCTTTTTCAGTTTTGAATCTTTTCTTCATAGTATCATAGTAGCTAGGGTCAGGAGGGACCTGAATAGATCATCTAGCCTGACCCCTGCCACAGGCAAGAATGAATGCTGGGTTCACAAAACCCCAGACAGGTGATCATCCAAACTCCTCTTGAATTTGCCCAAGGTAGGGGCAAGGACCACTTCTCTGGGAAGTTGGTTCCAGATTTTGGCCACCCTAACTGTAAAATATTGCCTTCTGATCTCTAACCTAAACCTATTCTCCATCAGCTTATTACCATTGTTTCTCATCACCCCAGGTGGTGCTGGGGAGAAAAGGGCTCTGCCTATTTGCTGTTGATCTCCCCTGATGAGTTTGTAGGCAGCCACCAGGTCCCCCCTCAGCCTTCTCTTGCTGAGGCTGAACAGGTTCAGGTCCCTCAGTCTCTCCTCATAGGGCCTGTCCTGCTGCCCTCTCACCAAGCGGGGGGCCTTCCTCTAAACCCTCTCCAGGTTGGCCACATCCTTTTAAAAGTGTGGCGTCTAGTACTGGACGCAGTACTCCAGCTACAGCCTGACCAAAGTCGCATAGAGGGAGAGTATCACCTCTCTGGACTGGCTTGAGATGCACCATTGGATGCATGACAAGGTATGGCTGGCCTTGCTGGCTGCAGTCTGGCATTGGCGGCTCATGCTCATCTTGGAGTCAATAATGACTCCGAGATCCCTTTCTGCCTCTGTGCTTTCAAGAAGGGAACTTCCCAGCCTGTATGTATGCTGTGGATTCCTTCTCCCAAGGTGCAGCACCCTGCATTTGTCTACGTTGAACCCCATCCTATTCTTGTCTGCCCACTTTTGTAGTCTGTCTAAATCTATTTGCAGCCTCTCTCTCCCTTCAAGTGTGTCCACCTC
>NW_005842165.1:2128803-2133475 GCF_000455745.1 Alligator sinensis | reverse complement strand
CGCTTAATTTATTGATGAGGATGGGGTGAGAGACAGTGTCAAAGGCCTTCTTAAAGTCTAGAAAGACTACATCCATGGTGACACCATCATCCAAGGATTTAGTTACTTGGTAATAAAAGGCAATCAGGTTGGTCAGGCAGGACCTGCCTTTGATGAACCCATGCTGATTGCCCCTGAGCATGATCTCCCCTGCAGGCCCCCCACAGATGTGCTCCTTGATGATTCTCTCCAAGATCTTCCCGAACACCGAGGTGAGGCTTACAGGCCTATAGTTACTTGGGTCCTCCTTCCTCCCCTTCTTGAAATTTGGGACCACATTAGCCAGTTTCAAATCCCCTGGCACCTGGCCAGATGACCACCAATGTCATACAGCCGGGCCAAGGGCTCCGCGACGACCCCTGCCAGCTCCCTCAACACCCTTGGGTGGAGGGCATCTGGACCTGCAGATTTAAAAATGTCTAGCCCTTCCAGAAGATCTCTAACTACATCTGTACTGACTGAAGGCCTAACAGAGCTATCCCCAAGATTGTCCCTATATCTGGTAGGTGGGATATTCCAGTCCCTGTTCAAGGAATCAGAGGCAAAGAAACTGTTAAAAATATCAGCTTTCTTGTCTGGCGTAGCCACAAGATTACCATTTGCATCTTGCAGGGGCCCTTCATTGCCTGGTGCCCTCTTCTTGCTCCCAATGTACTTGAAAAAGGCCTTCTTCTATTAGTGGGATTCCCTCTTGATATATTTTTAGAACTTGGAAACCTGCTGAGTTCTAAAAGGCAATTATATTTCTACAGACAGTAGCATCTCAGATTCCAAGAGCCATTTTGGAGGTATAATATTTAGAAGACAGATAATGTTCATAGAGTTAGGGCAATTAACAGTTTGTGTGGGTTATTAAGAACCAAAATGGAATGGGGGCATCCAATAATGGCAACAGTTGTTTATTTCAGTGTACTCTACAGGCATTAAAACATCCTTCCTATCAAACATGCATTAACACCCCCCCGCCCCCGATGGAACTTAAAAAAAAAAAAAAAAAGGAACCCCCTCCCTTAAAAAACTCTAGATACATATATGCGCTAAGGTGAAACACAATACTAAACTTTTGGGGCTTTCCCCCAAACAACACACATGCTCTCCCATCATAAAATATTTTATCAGCAACAAAAATTAATGACTACTATAATATCTCCAACTTTCTTACTATTGGATCAACAAATCATGCCTGAAGTTAAATGATGATTTAGATCAGAACAGTGTGAGAAGATGAGCTAAACAGTAGTATGCTCAAAAACCTGTGAAGGAAAGAGAGGTAAATGTAAATGTTGCTGGAAAGGTAGAGGTTCAAACAGTAAGTCAATTTTTTGCTATGGGACCTGGTTTTAGTGCTGGGCAAAGGTACAGACTCAAGAAGAGTGCAGATTGCAGTGGGATGGTCTAAATAAGATAAACTGTTACATAATCAAAATAATGGAGTCTTTTGAATAAAAAGTGAAGAGAGAGATGGAAAAAGTAGAAAGAGACACCAGCACCTAACTCTGGAGGAAAAGGGAAATGACATTATGTTGTCAAGAAAACTAACCCAGGCACAGAGAAAAATGGCAAGTGAACACCATGGAGTAGACAGTAGATTGTGAATTCCTGTCCTGAGTAGAAGGTACATCTCTCAGGGAGATACTAAAAAAGGGCTGCCTCTTTGTCCCTTTAAATACTTCACAAGAACTGATATAGCTCATCATTCCAATCAAGAATTACTGGATCAGTTTTAAGTTGCTAGGAGCAGCTTTAAAAAAAAACCCAAAACTTTCCATTGGCAGAAATCTGCATCTCACGGAGGAAAAAAAATATAGATGTTTCTTTGAATGTCTAACTACACATGGGCCATCTGTAAATTATGGTTCTCTCTCATACTCTAAAGAGCAGGAAAAGAATCACTGCTAATTTCCACGTATCCTGATTTAATAATGAGAGATTCTAACATTTTCAGAAATGCAGAGCTCTGTGTTACAGTAGGCAGAGACAGAAGTATAGGTCCTGGGTCTTACTCATGGAGCTTCACAGAATGCAGATGTTAACTGTTGGGTTGGGAGGGTGATCAAGCTCCAATCTGGAGCTGAATCAGGGAGAGAGGCTTCATTTCTTCAGCTTCTTCCCTTAGCTTCACCTCCCAACTACTATGTTCTCTCAGGACGGGAGGGGGAGAAGGCAGGGGAAAGATATCCATTCTGGGGTTTTCCCAGCTACACTGGAGGGAGGGCAGGTGGGGGATGGGGTTCTAATCCACTCTCTTCCCCTTCCAGCATGTCTGGGGAACCCCCAAAATGGATCTTCTACCCTGCCTTCTCCCCTTTCTATCCTGAGGCAGCACTGGGGGCTGGGCTGTGCTGCAGCAGCCCAGCACCAGAGCAACAGAAATCAATGAAGGTGCTCTTCTTTGGAGCACCTTCATTTGAAACCTCATACAATGAGGGTTCATTTACTGCATGATCAGAACACTTTGCACTTGTGCTTTTCTGTTTGGGCATGGCTTTAGAGCACTTTCGAGGCATCGATCAGGTGGCAAATATAATTTCTGTCTGTGCCTACTGACCAAGATTGTCTATACTCAGAGAGAAACTTTTGTCCTCTGCTCTCTTCTGTTGCATATGAAGAGCAGAATTCGTTTGGAAATTTCTATTATTGGACCATCTATATGGTTGGGAGAAGTGTCAAATAAGCTTTTGGGCAGATACTAGAAAAAGCTTTAAATCAGGTTGTCCTCTCTCAGGTTACCAATAAAAGGCATTATCCAACTAATCCTGCTTCTAACATATTCCTTGGAATGACAACTGCAGTAGATTATATAGAGTAGCAGCATTTTCTCCCTGTAGAGGGAGCTTCACAGAGTTAAAAATCTAGGTGGGTCAAGAGAGAAAATGCTCAGGACTTATATACATGGAAAGTTAGAATGGAGTAATCCATGATGTGGATTTACTGTGCATTACACTAATTCCCTTGTGGATACTTAATGTACAGTAGTTACACAATACAAAACCACTCTTAAGGACAAAGTAAATTAGTCTACCCTGCACTCACAGAACTGACTGCCCTTTAGCGTAGAAATACCTGAACATTAGAATGGGCAAGTTCTGATAGCAGTAGCTATCCTGTTGCCGCAGCAGAAAGCTCAGCACGGGCTGCAAAGCCTGTCTGAGAAACAGAGAGTATTAGACACCTCTTAAGAGTAGCCACAGCAGGAAAATAGAAGGGAGCTTTCATTCACCTCCCCCCCACTCCATAAGAGCCAGATACAAGAGGGAACAGAGCCTAAGCTATTATGTTTTCTTTGTAGGTCCCCTGGCATTGCACTGGGCAGTCTGTGCTAGCAATGGACCAAGCAAGTCCTTTGCAAGGGGGGCTAAGCCAGTGTGGATGGCCTTACCTCCTGAAACCTGATGTGGGTGGGGGATGGATTCACTATGGCAATAAAAAGAGACTGCCCTTGAAGCAGGATTGTGTGGGCCAGAATATAGTCCAACTGATCCACTTCATTGGGTGACAGACGTTACCCATTGTCCTGCAGGATCCGGCTCCTGCCACTCCTGGGGCTTCAGGATTCTGATCTTGTGGGGCAACTGCAATCAGGGAAATTGGCTCATGTCATGCTTCTGAAAGTGGGGGAAATCTGACACATCCCATTTGCAAAGTTGCATCATGAGTCACAGTACAGCAGCACCAGATGCACACCTAGAGAATCTCTTATCAGGGGATTCCTTGGGCACGCCTCTCTAAGCAGGGTACTAAGCAAGCACTTGCAGGGCTTCAAGAGCCTGACTCTTGTGTGTCACAGGAATCCCCTGGAGGAGGAATTCCAGGGCGCACAGGACCAGGCCCCTGAAGCCCCAGGACTGCCTGCCCAGGAAGGTTGGAGAGTGTGGGCAATTGTAGACTGCCACCTTTCCCTTTGGAAAACAGAGCATAATATGGCTTTCTACAACAGATTAATGTGTACAATATATTCTCAGTGCTAAAAGAAAAGCACTTTCTTGAGGAATAATATGGGTTATTATTTCATGTTGTCAAGTCATTAGCAGGTGCAGGATGCAAAATCTAGGAATCATAGAAGTAGGGTCGGAAGGGACCTTGTAGCCCTTCAAGCCCGACCCCCTGCCTGGGCAGGAGGAAGACTGGGCTCAAATGTCCCCAGCCAGGTAGGCATCGAGCCGCTTCTTAAAGACCCCCAGGGTAGGATCCAGCATCACTTGCCTTGGAAGTTGGTTCCAGATCCTAGCCGCCCTAACTGTGAAGTAGTTCTTACGGATGTCTAATCTAAGCCTACTCTCCAACAACTTGTGGCCATTATTCCTTGTTATCCCGGGGAGTGCTAGGGGAAACAAGGTCTCCCCCAAACCCTTCTGGTGAGTTTATAGATGGCCACAAGGTCCCCGCTCAGCCGTCTCTTGTGAAGGCTGAACAGGTTCAGGTCCCGTAGCCTCTCATTGTAGAGTCTGCGCTGCTGTCCCCGGATCATGCGGGTGGCCCTCCTCTGGACCCTCTCAATGTTGTCCACATCCCTCTTGAAGTGGGGTGCCCAGAACTGGACACAGTACTCCAGCTGTGGCCTGACCACTGTCGCATAGAGGGGGAGGATCACATCCTTGGCCCTACTTGAGATGCACCTGTGGATGCACGATAG
>NW_005842165.1:2106232-2128312 GCF_000455745.1 Alligator sinensis | reverse complement strand
ACAGTGTCAAAGGCCTTGCTGAAGTCCAGAAAGACTACATCCACGGCGACACCTGCATCCAATGCTTTTGTGACCTGATTGTAAAAGGCAATCAGGTTGGACTGACATGACCTGCCCCTAATGAAACCGTGCTGGTTGCCCTTAAGCATCATCCCCGATGCTGGCCCATCACAGATATGCTCCTTAATGATCTTCTCAAAGAGTTTCCCCAGGATTGAGGTAAGACTGAGGGGCCTATAGTTTCCCAAGTCCTCCCTCCTCCCTTTTTTAAAGATGAGGACCACACTGGCTATCTTCCAATCATCTGGCACCTGGCCCGAGCTCCAAGAGCACTCATAAAGCTGTGCCAAGCACCCAGCAATAACCCCTGCTAGCTCCCTCAACACCCTGGGGTGGAGAGCATCTGGACCTGCTGATTTGAACACATCCAGCCCCTCCAGAAGCACTCTAACCCGGTCCTCCTCAACCTTAGGTGTTGAGGCATTCCCCTCGAGTCCGTCTTGAACCACGGTGGGGGAGTCCCAGTCCCTGCACAAGAAAACAGAGGTGAAGAATTTGTTAAAGAGGTCCGCCTTCTCCTCTGGCACAACCACCAGATTGCCCAACGCATCTTGCAGGGGCCCCACATTCCCCGGTGCCTTCTTCATCCTCCCTATATATATATTTGAAAAAGGACTTTTTATGTCTTTGATCTTGGATGCTAGTCCTAGCTCTATGTCCACCTTAGTTTTCCTAACAGCCGCCCTACAAGCCCGAGCAGTGGGCTTTGGGGCACTCTTGCCCCCCTTGCTTCTTGTGTTATAGCCTGGTTCATACAAAAGTATTGTATACTTGTATAGTTGTTTCAATTGGGAGATTGATCTGTTTTTAACCAGATTAGGTATTCCAGTATACACTCATAGATGGTTGGTGTTACATCAGCATACAAATGGCTTTTCTATATGTTGCTCACTTCCCCCTTTCTATAGAAAAAGATGCTATACTGACCTGACTGCATGCAAACTAGGAGAGTTGTATTAATTTCTACTGGAATAAGTAAAATGGTACAATTGTCACATACAGATGATACTGAAGTGCAAAATTACTACAATTAAAAAGATTTTCCTCCTCAATTTCTTTCTATTTTTTGTTCTCTTCTGTTTATTTTTCCCCTACATTCTATGGTAATAATGCTATTTAGAATACAAGGAAAACACCCTGAAACTTGTCTGTGAAAAAGACAAGTTTCTTTTAGCATACATCTCAGCTTCTTAATATTTTGCTTTAAATCTACCAATTTTTAGCAGGTAATTAGCAGTTCAGATAAGTCAGAGACAGACAATTTATTTGTCTTCACACATTTCAATGAGCTGTGATTCTATCTTGTAAAAAAAAAAAAAAAAAAAAAAGTTAGAAAAGAAAGGTTTTTCATTGCTAAAGGAAAATTATTTGATTTTTGTTTTGAGATGTTTCTGTTTGCAATTTTTTTCCCCCTCTCCACTGCATGTTTTCAAGAAAATAACAAAAGTTTTTGCCTTCTACTGACTATTTGACTACTTAGGATTTTCAGACAAGACTAAGGTAGCCAGGCTCTTAAATTGTATTCCTTTTTACTGGCACTGTTTCTGTGCCCGACGCCTGAAGTACAGGATTTCTCAACCAGTTTGTATTGGCAACGCCTTATTGGAAAGTAAATATGTCCACAACTTCCTACATTTAAAAATATATCTGTGATATTAATATGCCTATATAATTTGTGCACATATGCATGTGTTTCAAGTGGCTAACAGAATATTCAACCTCTAAGGATTGAATGTGCAGGAAGTGATAATTTTCTTGGCTTTTGATTACAGTACAATATTCAACACTTCACAGTTTCTTTGATTACTTTTGTGACCCTTTATCAGAATATGGCAGCTTTTTTGAGAACTTCCTACTGTATCAATTTAAAATTTAAGGATAAATTATCCAACTGATTCCTCCTTTTTTTTCTTTTTTTTTTTTTAAAGGGATAGTATAAAATTGTGTTGTGAGTTTCTGAAACAATATCTAGACCACTGAGTGCAGTATTTCCTTTGATATTATTCTTTTTTAAAATATAAATACAAAGCACTATTTTTGGGTCACATTTCCTTCAACTATTTATTCCTAGCTTGTTCCTGATTGCTATTTTTTGCAAAACAGTACTTCTTAAATTTAAGAAGAAGTTACTATTATTATAAATTTTAAAAGGCAAGACAACTGTAATGCTTTGTTGTTGGTTTTTGTTTTGTTTTTTGTTGGGTTTGTTTTTTTTTTTTGGCTCAACTGAAACTTTCTGCCTGGTTGTTAACATTATAGTAAGGGTGCATACAGACATTCAGGGAGATTAGGGGAAAATTAGATCATGTTAAAAATGGCCACCTAAACTAGTTTCCTGGGTGCAGACAGAAGTGAAAATTCTCTCCCAATCTGGCCACAGAAAGTGATGTATAGCATGATAACACACAAATGCATGGCTGCAGATCTCTTAAAAAATGATTGATTGGGTGAAAATCTGAATCCTTTTTGTATGAGAGTTCAGATGAAGATGTTTCAAAACAGAGTGTCTTATGTAACTTGTGTCTGTGCTGCATGCCAGCCTCGAGCTGTTTTCAGAATGGGAGTGGAAGGAGTTCAGTCTGGGATTTTTTCAGCCCCTGCTAGTCTGGAGCAGGTGTACTGGAGCCCCTCTCTAGGTGGAGGTGCTCCACTTCACCCACCCCACCATCCACTGCTGCCTGGGGAACACCTAGAATGGAGCTCCCTCTGCTCCCTTTCCCCACTCCCATATTGAAAACAGTGCAGGCTCACAGGGAGGAGGGGCCATTGGTAGGGGATATTGTCTGCAGGCTCACAGCCAGCAGCTACAATGTCCTCCCCCATTAAACCAACAGTGAACTTCTTTTTGGTCTGGGGATCATTCCAACTTGGAACACTTCCTGCAAAGTGTTCTCAGTTACAGCGTGGAGCTGCATTTCTGTCTGTGCCCACTTTGCCCAGGTGCAGACTGTACACTAATTATGTTGATCCAAGTGTGAACTGTACAGAAGTTCAGGACAGTTTGATTGGTCTAAAATGGCTGATCTTATCCAAGTTAAGCATACCTCTGAAGCACACTTAGTGGCCAACCCAATCTAAGTTTTTACATTCATCTAATTGTCCTGTATTTCTGTACAGTTCCCAGCACTGCCACAGAGCTAGCTCAGCTGCAGGCCCCAGCCCCTAGTCCCCAGCCCTGGGGCTTCACTTTTTCTATCCTGTTTGGCACTGGGATGTTGTTAGGCCCCAGCCCCTCCCCTGCCAGACTGACTACCCGTTCCACAGACCAATCAGTGCTCCACCGCCACCCCAATCCTGCCTAATTGCCCATCCTGCAGGCTGCTCTTGGTACTGGTTTGACAGATGTTCACCAGTGCAAGAAGCCAGAAAATAAGTCTGCGTGGAGGGAGGAAAGGTGGGAGGGTTGTAAGGGCTATAAATAGTCTATGATCCCAGGGTTGGGGGAGAAAGTCCTCCATTACCGCACATGCTTCCCGGATGACACCAATCCCCCTTGGACCCTGCCTACCCCATAACCCCTCTGAGGACCACAGCTGCCCCCAATCCCTCCTGCAGACCCTACTGATCCCCCTGGCAGATACCACCTCCCCCTCAACCCCCTGATTCCCCCACAGACACCACCTGCCCCCCAATTCTCCCCACTTTGAGCCTGCTTGCCCCTCTGAACTCCCTCCCCCTTTTACTAGCCCTCCCCTCCATCCTGACTTACCTTAGATCAGGTGGTCTTCAACTGATCTAATCTCCCCCTAAATCTCCCCAAATGTCTGTACACACCCTGCATGTGACATTTATCATGCATATAGATTGTTGTCCAAAGCAACTGAAAAGTCCATATTGAGTACATGTACTTCCAGTTAATTCAAAGTTATTTTATAATGCCTGGTACCATTTGATGACAATCATTACATTTAAGATGGTAGTCAGCCCATTTCTTTTGCTTGCTTCACAGATAAAATTCTAGTCTCTTTGTTAGATAGGAGAACTGTCTAGAATTGGGGTAGCCAACCTCTCACACAGGTGCCACAAGTGGCATCGCCAGCCTCTGTGCAAGAGAAATGATCAAGGAAGGGTCAGGCAGCACAGCAACAGATGGGAAGCAGAAAGAAATTAGCAAACTGGGAAGGGAGCACATAAGAGGTACAAACAAAAAAAAAAAAAAACCACCAAAAAAACCAAAAAAAACCACCAAAAAAAAAAAAAACAGAGCAACAGATCAGGCAGGGAGCACAGTGATGGGAGCAAAAAGCAGACCAGCTAGACTATTAAGATGGTCCCATCTGACTTTTTTTTTTTTTCCTCCCCCCCTTTAAACCCCCCCCCCCCCCCCCAAAAAAAAAAAAAAAAAAAAGCCCAGCCAACTTTTCTTTCCCCCCACACAGCAAACTGTGGTGCTGTGGAGCAAATCCCATACTCCAAGGAGTTTATTCTATGGAAATGTTTGATCTGGAAGCCTGAAGACATCTAAAGGAATAAGATGAATGTTTATACTTGAGGTATGACCCAATTTCTTTTCTTTATTACTTTCACCAGTATAACATTAATCCATTGGTTTTTGGGATTGTTTTTTTTTTTAGAAACAGATGGTTTATTTTATGACATCATGCATCCTTTTCAGCTTCACTTTGTACTAATAAATTCCAAGACAGATGTAAACAAAGAACTGATTTTTTTTCTGTTGTCAAACAGCATCCTCATGTTAATGTCCATGCTGATTTTGTTTATAACAGAAAGAGAAACTAACAGGAGATCAGAAATAAGACTCTTCAGAATTCCCTGTATGCTGAGACCCTCCACATGGAGAATGGCTAGGAGGATACAGTCATATTGTAGATGACTAAGTGATGCCTGCTTTGAAATTCTAGATACAGTCATATTGATTGACACTGAGGAAGCATCCCCAGATATGGTAGGGCATAGTCTAGATGGGACATAATCCCAAAACATATTGCCAAATTTGTCCCACCATAGCATTCCCAACAATCTTCTCCAGAGTAGATGAGAAACAAAGACAACAGCCTCATCTGCAAATCTTCATTTGCTTTAGGATGGACTCCATGGGCTGAATGAGCAAGATTGTCCATTTCTAACAACAAATTCAGGGCTGTAAGCATGATATCTGCTAGTTTGTGAAGCAAATATCCAAGAGCAAATTTGAAAGTGATAAAAATATACCATAGGATTTTCCCAGCTATGAGGGTCACAGGAAAAAGTTGAAAGCCAGCATTCTTCTATTACTTCTAGAACATGATTATGCGGTGCTCAACCCCATTAACAAAGTGTGGTCAGGCCTGACAAGCTATTTGTTTGCCTGGGCATAGATCTGCTACCATGATGGAAGGCAACACTACCTAGAAAAATGTAAATGTCTGTGGGCCTAATCAAAAGTATGCTGAAGTCAATAGTACCCCAGCAGACTTCAATAGGTCCTCTCTCCGATTGAAGCTGAAGCATTTACATACAAAATTAACTTATCAGCTAAATAAGAGCTACATAAAATGTTGTGTCATTGTGCACTTTTGGTGTCAGCTATTAAGTACAATGCATGCTTAAGGGGTGAGTAAATTTAATTCACACAGAAATCCAGAACATCTATTTCTGCATGATTTCATTATACTGCCTGTTAAATCACATTATTGAAATAAAAAAAAAGCAGGCTAAACATCTCTAGCTCACCAAGTATTATCTCTTTTTGCAGGATTGTCTGCACCAGTAAGTTGAGAGTATTTCAAAGCAGGCAACACTTATAATATAATATCAGAGAATGAAGGCAGAGAAAGATAGGTGGTATTACAAGGAACAGATTTCAAGGTGATAACTATCTTTATGCTTGTATCACAGGAAATCCAGTCTCTTGCTCTGTTTTGGGAAGACTGATTTTTGCTCTAAAGGTGTAACATTTTCACTAGCTCAGTCTCATTCTGCTGCCAGCTGGGGTTTCTATTCCAGAATTAACGCGTAGCTCTGAATTAAGTTGCCAATTCCCTTTTAGTTCTTCTTCTGCATCTTAATGCAGTATTAGGTTTCCTATAGAAAACCATGTTTCAGTCCTTTTGTTAAAGCCCTTATAAAAAGATTTTATGTTCAGAAAACAAAAAAAGAGCATATTTAAATTATTCAACAGCTACATATAGGCCTATGAAATATTAAAAGGACAATAGCATACTACAGGGAATTTCACAAAGATGCTGGCTTGACATCAGCCTCATACTTGCACAGTGTGCTTTTTGGCGTCAGCAGTAGCTACAGAAATGAGTGAAGTCACAGAATTGCAGGGAGTGGATGTAAGGAAAAGGAGAAAAGTACTTTGATAAACTTTATTTAGAAGACATGGAACCGTCACCTGAAATTACTGTACTAAATACAGAGGCCATATTACTCAATTAAAGATAGTGTACAGACACTAAAAGAATATTCTCTTGTATATTCTCTGCATTGCATTTAGCTAGAGATACCAAGAACCTGGACAAACCTTGCACATCTTTCATACAAGGTCAAAGCATGCATCTAATTAAAAAGAGAAATAGAACAAAAGCAAGCAACAAAGTATTAGCCATTCAGGGGTGCGCATCACTGAAATGCAGAACCGAAAGAAATCCCAGTCTTATAAGAGGCTTTCCCCACTTTTATCTCATGGGTATATGCCTGTGTAAACACAAATTATCCAGTAGTTATTTGCAATGACAAGCATTGAAATATTATTATTAATAATTCAGAAGCCCTCACACTGTGCTAGAGGCTTTCCAAAATGTAATAGGGAGAGAGTTTCTATCAAAAACAGCATTAAATCTAAAGGGATAATGCACAGACAAAGAGTAAGGGTACAAGCCAAGTCAAGATGGTGTTTGGGACATACCTTGTTGTTATACTGCGAGACAAAGGGCCAATGGCAAGGGCTGGTGGAGCAAAAGGATTGTGGGAAGAGTCACTGAAGGGGATGACAAGGAAAATAGAAGAATAGTGTCAAAGGTTAAATGCAGAGAGACCAAGAGGGTTGGGGGGTGGGGGGGGGAGGCACAGGACAAAGCTGGAACAAAAAAAATCCCTCAGCAAAAAGAAATCTCTCTCTATACAATTCGCATTGAAGCATACCAGCTGCTGACCTAACTACCAAACTGGACTTCAGAAGAAGTGAAGGTGCTTATCCACCATCCTTAATGATCCAGCTTGCGATGGGAGGGAGAAGCGGTCTCTGGGTCTTGTCTACAAGCCACATTTTGAACCGACTTCCCCAGTCAATGTTATACAGGGGGGAAGGCCATCAGAGCACAGTGCCCTGTACCCAAATTAGAAGCATTAGGGTTCCTGTAGATATGCAGGCAGACCAGAGGCAGATTAATATTCATTGGGGACCTGGGCAAACAGAGAATTGGAGGTCCCCCACACCCCATTACAAACATGAATGAATCAAAAAGCATTAATGAAGAGACCCAGTAAATGTTTACATAGTACATTGATAAATAAAGCACAGCACAATGTCAAAATGAACTACTCGGTTTTGCCACACACAAAACTGACTAAAACAACTGCCTTAGGAAAATTACTTAGATGCATGGGATAACCATACATGCATCACAACAGGAAAGGAATGATATTTTAGTTTAGGTGTCATGTAGACTCTTGACTTTTTTTTTTTTTTTTTTTTTAAATACACATTTTACACTGTACCTACACTACAGGAAACCACTACAAGAAAAATACAGGTCATACCAATAGCCTTGAGTATGAGTCTAAGAATACCATTACTGATTCTTGCAAATAAATAAGACAGTAAGCCTACACAATACGAATTTGACCCATCTGCGTGTCTGCGTGTCAGTATGTCTCCATGTCTGTGCATCTGCCCCTGACTCCCAAGCCACGGCACCACCCCCCCACACCCTAATGTTGCCCCTCACTCCTAACCACCACATCCTGCCATGGTGTGCAGGGACCCCCCTTGCCAGGCTCCAAACCCTACACATACACCCACAGTCCCCCACACCTTCACAAATAATACCCCCCCCCACACACAGTTCAAAAATAGCCTCCCATAAGTTACATACCAAATCTCTTGACTTTTAACAGTTTATCTCATGATTTGTGACAGGGTGAGGTTGGCAATACTGCATTGATTTTATGTTCCCCTTTGTAACAGGGGGCTTTAATGGCTTACCCACCTGTTTCTGGGACAACCACCTGCATTCTCTCCTGCCACACCTTGATGACATATAATTATGTTATTAATTAGTCAGGAGGCTGCCCATTCTTGCCCTGATGCCAGGGGCGCCATCTGCAGTTTCGTTCCTCCCCTACACCACAGTTCAAGCCTCACAGATAGTTTCCACTGTTCTTATGGTCACTGGCCCCACACTGGGCCCCAGAATCCTCCAATCCAGACCCCAACTGGATCCCTCCAATCAGGTGGCCTACTCTGCCCTCATTCTGGGCTCCTGACCTCTTTCCCCTCTTGGGTGTCGTCCCCCCGGGACCTTTGGCCACACAGGCCCTGGCCTTACCTCCAAGGCCAGTTGGAAACCCCAGGCCCTTAGCTCCGAGCATCCTTCACCGTGACACCCTGGCCCTTTTGACCGTTCTAGTCCTGGCTCCAGCATTGACCAGTCAAGGGTATTCTAAGTCAGGCTTCTGAGGCTATAGCCCACTCTCATACCTGGGTCCACCTTCTTGGCCCTTCTATGGGGTAACTCACCCAGTTGTGAGAGCTGGGGTTATTAAGGCACCCCAACCTACCTTCCACCAGGGTGGTCACTGGCCTGCTATTTCCTGGAGACTCCCATGCCACTGGGAATCCCACCAGGCCACCCACTCTCAACAGGGTGCAATTTTAGGTCATGCTGAGGACAAAGAACTTCCAAATCATCCCCTTAAGTGCCTGCCTTTACCTCCTGGATGTTGCATACAGCCTTGCAGTCAGGCAATGTTTCTGCCTGCCCTGCCAGCAGCAAACTGCTCTGTTTATATAGGCGGCCCGAGGGCTAAAATTGCCACCCCAAGCACCTGCTGGCTGCTTGGCTCAGCACTTAAAGCAGCAGCCACCAACAGTGCCCTGCCACACCCCTCAATCTGGTTGACATCTGATATCTACAGGTGAACAACCTGCCGTTGTTCCCTGGAAGCTTCCTAAATTAGCATGCCTGCAGAACAGGTGTCTAAAGACTGGCTTTTTTATACCTGAGGGATTTCTGACCAGCTTTCATATCTCTCACCATTTTTTATATATTTTTTTGCCTGAGAGAGGATGTGAGTGTCCAAAAGCTTGCAAATAACAACTTTTTTGCAACTATTTAGTTGGTCTAATAAAAGATAATGCATCTACCCAAAGACTCCAGCTACAGGTCAGCATTCCCCTACCTCCACTCCTACCTATTTCTCACCCTTTGTCTTGTGGCACTTTCATTGACTGGCATTCTTGCATATTGGCTTTTGGGATAAGCCATCCTGAAAAATTAAACTGGCCACGAGCCATGCTCCATTCCTTGTAGCTCAGTACATAACAAATGCAGCCAGACTGGTAAAACCACCAATATAAGGGGTCCTTTCTTAGGCCAACTAAATCATTGGAAAAATTCTTTTTTGCAGACTTCTGGGTACAAACACCCTTGTTCAGGCAAAAAGAGCATCTGCAGCTGTTCTGTGCTCTTTCTGGATGATTCAGGAAGATGGAGGGAAGGGAATGTTGACCTGTAGCTGGAGTCTTTGGGTAGATGTGATATCTTCTATTAGAACAAGTAAATAGTTGCAAAAAGTTGTTATATGCAAGGTGTAACAGGAGGGATGGCAGGGTCGCCGTGCTAGCCCTTGCTACCGCCTCTACTGTGCCAAGCTTCAGACTTGCACCCTCCTATTCTCGCCCGCCACGACTTTGATGATGTGTTTTTATAGGAAGACTACCTCTCCTCCACTTGGCCACAGTTCTCCTGCTCTGGGTGTCCTGCCTATTTAAGCCTTGCGGGCCTTCTCTGTACGCCACCCTTCCCACTAGGGCCTTCTCTGTACTGCTGCCCTTCTCACTGGGGCCTCTCCATAATGCTGCCCCTCTCATTGGGGTTCTCCGCACCCACACCAGGGCCTCTCTGTAATGCTGCCCCTCTCACTGGGACTCTCCGTGCCCACACTGGGGCCTTCTCTGTAGTGCTGCCCTCTCTCACCAGGCTCTTCCCTCTGGAAGGCTGCCCTCTCTCACCAGGCTCTGCTTTGGAGCTGGGATCTGTACCCCCGAACTCCATGTCCTCACTCTACCGTGAGTCCCCTATGAGGCCTCCCTTATAGCCTCACCCAAACCTCCGGTGTTAAACAACAAAACGATACAGAAACTCAAGCCTCCTGGCTACAACTTAAACATAAGCCACCTGGCTGTAATGACATTGCTCAGACATGTTGGAGCTGCTACCCTTTACTCTGCTAGCGGTACCTGCAGTCAGGCTTCTCCTCGTATCATTGCTCCAGGAGCTTCTCTCTCTCTGGCTGCTGGCAGGGAGCTCCTTCTGTCCTGGATGCCAGTAGGGAACTGCCTCTAGCCTCAGCTCCCTGCTTATAAGAGCCAGGCCCTGCTCCTTATAGCCAGCTGACCGCTGGCAGGTGTGGGTCGTTTGCTGCCTCCCATTGCCCTGGCAACCAGCACCTGAGGAGTCTTCTGGGCTCTGTCAGTAGCAGGCACCTTAGTGTCCTGCTACACAAGGTTTAACAATTAAAAAAAACACAGAGCCCTAAAGTTAGGCCTTAAAGATTTGGGGTACCTAGGTAAGTGGTCTGAAGATTTTTCAAGTATGCTAAGCACCCTGTTCACTTAGCAGCCTAGCTTCAGATATAGACCTTTTAAAATAATTTGTCCAACTGTGTGAACTAGTATTTTCTTGGGTTTATCTGAACTGTTGCCTTTCCCCTGGGGGCCCCTACACCCTGCCCAGGAGGACAGGGAGGGGACCTAGGGCCCAGGCAAAAGCAATAGGCACAGACCTAAGCAAACAGCTGAAGCCTGCCTCTGCCCCATGCACAAATCTGGGGAGCACCCCCATGCCTCCCCTGGCCTGAGGTGCATGCAGCAACAGGGAACTGCCCCTCCAGCCCCCACCCCCCCCGCCAACCTCCAGTCCCCTGGATAAGCCACCTGCCTGCACCTCCACCCTGCTCCCTGCCCCGGGTATACACTGCCCTGGCTAGGACTGGACAGCGCCATGGGCCCATCTCCTGCCCTGGCTCCAGCCTTCTCCCTCACCATGGGGCTTCAAATCTGCTCCCCACTCCCATGCCCCCTTTCCCTTCCACAGACTTACCTCCATGCAGCAAGTGGTCTCTGGGCTGTGTAGCTCTGCTGGGCTGCTCTGCTTCCTGTTCTCTGCTGGCTGGCTGGGCCAGCTCCTGGTCACAAGCAATGCCTGCAGGCTGTAGCCAGCTTGCATATGCACATATGCATGCCACTTACACTGACTGCCTCTCCCTCCAGGGCCCCCATTTCCTGAAGGGCCCTGGGCTACATTAATGCACCTATTGGGCAGACAAACAGGGATGCATAATTACAGGGCATAGGAGGAGACTTTATTAATCAAGTCTTGTGGAACATACTAATTAGCACAATCCAATGGCCTTCCCATCTCATGTATCAGTTTCCCCACATTTCAAAATGGTGGCAGGGGTGCTTTAACTAAAGCTTGTTTTGTGAGCTTTAGTTAAAGCACCCCTACTGCCATTTTGAAATGTGGGGACACTGATACATGAGATCCTGGAGGTGCCTTAATTAGAGTGGTACTCAGTTTGCTGCTTGAGTTCCAAGGAATCTGATTCTTTTTTTTCCCCACCCCCTGAACCTTGCCCCTCCATGCTACTAGCCTGCCAGCCAGCTGGGCATCTCCTAAGCTCTATGAACCTGATCATTTTCAGAACTCAGGTGGTGCCTGGCCAGCCAACAGCCTGGGCATGGGTGATGCAGGAAGGGTAAGCTCCAGAGAAAAATGGGATTGGGCTCATTGGAGCTTAAGCTACAGGTTAGTCCAGGCAGCAGCAGGATGGTCTGTAGCCACTGGGTACTCCAGAGCTGTGGCACTTGCTCTGCTCAACATCCCCAGGGGGCGAGGTGCCACGCATGGCCCCCACTGTGCCTCAGCATTCCCGCTCACCTTGATTCAGGAGGGGCCACTACATCCTAGGATAGTAGAGGACCTGAATTTGGGTGGAATCACAATAGGGAGTGGCTGCACCTTAATGGAACAGGAGTAAAATAAGGCAGATTGAAGATAATCCTGCTGTGGAGCAGTGTAACTTCAAGATGAATGATGAGCGCTTTAAGCCACTTAAAGGTATTAGCATACAGCCAGTCCAGGAATTAAGAGCTCCAGGAGCTGCCTAAACTTACCGTGTAACAAGGCCCTTACTCATCAAGGCTTCCATTGACCTGAACATTCCTTTGCAGGCGAGTCAAAGGGAAAATAACAGGCATGTATAGTGTTCTATTATTGTGTAAGACACTAGGGAAAACTGTGTCATACATTTAGAATATGACAGACTCTTGGATGGGGTGGCTTTTGTCAAGGATAATCCTTCCTTAAGGAGGTGGCTAGACTAGACCTCCTGAGGCCTTTACCAGACCTACTATCCATGATTTTGCATAACTGATTAAGAGATTTAAACATTTTCTTATCTCTCACTAATATAGAGTCTGATCACACAAATGTTTTATGGCATAATTTTTAGCATCATAAATTATTTCTTTCAAATTCTGAGCACTTTTGCCTGCACTATTCCAAAGCCAGTTATAAATAGAGCATAAAACAGGCAAATTCTTTAGAAATTTCAACTCTGATTTGGAGGGATTAAAATGAGTAGACTCACTGTTCTCTATAGTGACTCTGATCTTGGCAATAAGAGTAGAATTTAAATGAATACTAACATCACCACTCATATACAACTGTGACAAGTCAAGTTCATTGAAGTTGAATGAATGAGTTACATATGAAAAACTGTTTAGAAAGACTGTTCAGCTCTGATTATTCACTGGGGAGACCATTCACTAACAGAAAAAAAAAGGCTTTTTAGACTTCCTTGCAAAATATACTATGATCGCATCTAGATGAGTGCATCCACACACTGCACATTTAGGCATTTGCCATACTGCCACCTTGTCGTGTAAGGTTTTTTTTTTTTTTGATCGCAGAAGATCCTGGGGTCAAAAAAAATCACACATAAAAGAAACAGGGTGGTACACATGGAGGCAGCACATGCTGCCCAAAACTAGAGCCTGGCCAGCTGGAGCAATGCTCTGGCTGCTGGCCAGGCTCCCAGCTGCAGGAATGACATGGCTGCAGCTTCCCTGTACCCCAGAACCCCAGGTAAGGCTGCTGGGGCCAGCCCAGTTTTTTCTGATCATGCACATGGCTCTGTTCTGGACTCTGTCAAGCTTCTCCACATCCTTCTTGAATTGTGGAGCCTAAAATTGGATGCAGTACTCCAGCTGCAGCCTCACCAAGGCTGAGAATAGTGGGAGGATGACATCCTGAGATTTACTTGAGAAGCATCTATGGACGCAAGCCAGAGTTTGATTTGCTTTACTAGCTGCAACATCACATTGATAGCTCATGTTCATCTTGTGGTCAGTCATGACCCCCAAGTCTCTTTCAGCCGTGGTACTAGCAAGCAAAGCACTGCCAAACCTATAAGCATGCTGCGGGGTTTTTTTCCCCCAAGGTGAAGTACCTTGCATTTGCTGGTTTTGAATGTCATCAGGTTTGTATCTGCCCACTTTTTCAGCCTATCTAAGTCTAAGCCTGGATCACCAGCCTATCCTCAGGTGTGGATGCTCTACCCCAAAGTTTAGTGTCACGAGCAAAATTGGCCAGTCCACTCCTGACACTGGTATCCACATCATTGATAAAGACGTTAAAGAGAACAGGTCCAAAGACAGAGCCTTGGGGGACACCACTTGTCATGGAGCGCCATGATGATTCACTTCCATCAACTACTACTCTCTAGGTCTGGCCTCAGAACCAATTCCCCAGCCAAATTGGACTGTGATGTAGCTGACACCACAGTTGGCCAATCTTTCCATGAGGAGATCATGAGACACCAGATTAAAGGTTTTTTTAAAGTCCAGATGTATGATGTTAATCTCTTCTCCCCTGCCCAGATGATATGTCACCTGGTCATAGAAGGATATGAGATTGGTCAGGTAAGACCTACCCACAGCAAACCCATGCTGGCTGGCTGTTGTGATGTTGCCATCAGCCAGATTGTCAAGAATGGTCTCTTTGATAATTTTTTCCATAATTTTTCCAGGGATTGAGGTCAAGCTGACTAGCCTGTAGTTTACTGTTTTTGGATGACACTTATACGGTAATTTTTGAAAGAACAATGAGTTACTCAACTAGAGATTAAGTGGCCCCATTGAAATTCAGAAAACATAGAGATGTCTCTCTCTTGCAGTCTCAGCTACAGTAATTGACATTATGAGGAAAGTTTTGATTGTCAGTTCCAAAAGTGAAACCTACAGATCCTGGACTGGGGCCATGCATCATTCCACACCTTCATACTATGGAATTTCATCCAATAGATGAAATGTGAGCCTGCCTGTGAATGGAACCTGATGTAGGATGCAAAGCTTTCTCTGAAAGTAGGCAAATTGCAGCTCCGGTATTTTGTCATATATCACAATGAGGTAACCCTATTTGTGAAATGTGTGGCACAGAGATTTGTAGGATATACTCTGATTTAGGGACATATTTGCTATTTTGTTGACCTTGCCGCACCACTGATTCTACTGACAAAACCAGATCTTAAATTTTAATAGTAATTTTCAAACCCTAATGCAATATTTAAGTGTCCACATAAAAGTGACTTTAATTTAAGTACAATAGAACTTATTTGAAAATTAACCTTGACCCTCCCTCCCCCCTCTTTAGATATTTTAAGTCTAGACATATTCAGGGACTGATAGAGGATCCAAGGAGACAGGTAAGGCTAATTTAGAAGTCAACTAGTGTGAAAAAAAATTAAGGAAAACTAGGAACCAGACCTGTTTCTTTAAAGCAATGTTTTTGCTTCTGAAAAGATTTGAGATGTATGGATGTGTAGAAGGAGAAGGAAAAAAAGGTGTTCACCACTTCTCCCTCTCTTCCCCAACCTTTTCTGTGAAGATTCCTGGTTACATCTTTTGTAGGGATGGGTCTGGCATGCCAGCAAGCAAGGCACTTCAAAGAATCCTATAACAGAGACAAGCTGTCAGTGGAAAGAGAGCTACACCACACCCAAGTGTACAGAGTAGCAGCAGGGGCCTCAATGTCGGCAAGAGCACCAGTCTGGTACTGGGCAAGCTCAGAGACATGTAGACTCTGGGGGTCTCTGTTCCTTGCAAGGGGATAAAGATCCTCAGGTGGAATTTGACCCAGACCTGAAAGAACAGAAAATGTGGGAGAAGACAGAGGCCATAATCAAACTGAGAAGGGCCTTGGAGACAGTTTGCCTGTTTGTAATATGTAACAAAGATAGTGATAGGCATGCAGGTGTGCAGTTGTGGTTATTGTAATGGCAAGGATTATCATTATGATGATTATAATTATGATTATGCTTTAACTGTATATGTATGACATGGACTGTTAAGTGAACCATGTCAGTCATGAGAAAGGATTGTAAAGGTATGTGTGTGTGTGTGTGTGTGTGTGTGTGTGTGTGTGTGTATATATATGTATGTATGTATTTATATACATAGAGATGTATGTGTTTCCAAAAAACAAAAACAAAAACAGAGAGTTTTGAGTCAAGAGGAAGGAGAAAACTGATGCATACATCTAAAATGGGAGGCAACCTCTAAAACATGCTGCCTGTCAGGGGGGCAGAGAGCAGAAAGAATACATTTTCTAGATATACAAGACAACACTTATTTTTTCTGTTTTGACACAAAGAGGATATCAATTTAGAAAGCTTTAGGAGAACAGTCTAACCTAAGACCAGGTGTTATATAGAGAACATTTCTATTATTGTAATTTAATTTTCTCTTACTACTTAACTTTGATTAGACCCGTGGTGCTTTAGGCTGCTTTAAGCTGAAGTCACTGTGGTACATCCCTGCAGGAAGCAAAAACAGCCTCCAAACCTTTTGTAAGAGAGAAAACCATACCTTGTCAATTGAAACAACCCCTAAGAATTGCAAGTAAGAGCCTGGCTGAGGTCAGTAAGGGCTCAGGGAAAGCTGGCTGATCATGAGGTGTGGCAGGAACAGAAGGTTAAAGATCTGAGCAGTTTACATTTCACTTCAAGCAGTTACCTTACATTATATCTTGCTAGACTGCAGTAAACCACAGCACTGAGACATTTTGTAGCCTGTCCCTGTTCCACTCTGGGTTTCAATAGCTGCAGCGTACAGACTCCCAGGGAAGTACTGTTAAACACTGTAATCTGTTTTTATCTTTATGTAGAGACCACTAAGATTTTCACCCATCTTTATTGTAACTTTGCTTCTGTAATGCATAATGCATGTCAAATGAACGTCAAAAATACTTAAAATTAAATCGACATAGATGGAATACTTCTTTCTTGCTTGTTACAGTTTAAGTCCTCTGTGTCACTGGTGCTTAGTTGTTGCATTATTTATCACTTTCATCAGTTAGGAGTGCAATGGTTTGGGGTTTTTTTTAGATTCAGGGATATATAGGCTCATTAAATCTATGGCTAAATATTCTATTTATTGTCCTAGTTATGTTGCCAGCATAAAATAAAAATACTAAATTTTACTGGTAATACTGTGGCTGGTTGGCAACCTAATTTAACTTTGGCACACATGACGGATATTTTACTTAGCTGCTACAACCAGCTGTGACGCAAATCTTCCAGCACTGGGCTTGCATTATGCCTCAGGAAATATTACAGATGGACATACTGAAGGGAAACGCAAGTCTAATTCTTTTTCTTTTTTTTCAAAATTTTTTGAGTCCTCCAACGTAGCTGGCTGTTGTCTAAACAACTATGTTAACTGAAGCTGAAAGGGACTAAGCAAAAATGTACAGCAGCCCCAAAGAAATAAAAATCAGCATCTTCTATGACTTTCAATATTCAAAACACAAATGAGCTGTTGAGTCAGTAGTAGGAACCTCATGGGACTACCATGAGATCTATTGTAGATATCTATGGAGTTAAAGTTTATTAGATGCAAATGTCCAAGCAAACATTTTAAAGTAGCCTTGTACAGAATCTGGTCAGTGCAAAAAGAAACAATCCCCACACCCCTCCCCTCCCACCTCTACCCAGCCCCTTTTTCCCCAAACCAAACCAATCCTAACCAAAAACAAAGCAAGCAGGGCTTTTCACTCTCCCTCAAGTAAAACTAAAAATGTATTTGATATTTGAGACTGACCTGGGTATATTCCTGTTATATCATACCTTAATGCTGCTATTTTTTCTGGGTCTACCTTGCTACCTGACATAAATTAAGAGAAGCTCTAAAACTCCTGATAACATAAGGAGCAGAAGGGGAATTCTAGGTATTTCCCCTTCAAAATATCTTTAGTGAACATGGTCCCATTAGAATAAATTGAACCAGTTTGATTTAGCTAAAGCGATACAGTGTGATTGTGTTATGAAGATTTATTGGGGAAACTTACTCCTTCCTTGACCCCTTGTAAATCATCATGTTTGACTGAACACTGCATGAAAATCTATGCAAAAGTGAGTTTGCTGAATGGCACGTGCATATAAGAGCTAAATTCCCAGAAGCAAATTTTGCAAGGCAATTTAGTGCCAGGGCAGGTCAATGAACTTGTAATTGGCTCTAATTAACACTCCCACTAGCTGTGAAGTTCTTTATCTGCAATGGAGTGGCACTCACAAAGGTGCAAAATTCTTCCCTGCCTTCGAAAAAAAAAAAATCAAAGAAAAGAAAATTAATCACTTCTAATCTAATCAGATGCTGGCATTTCAGGCAATATTCTATAGACAAGGGAGACACTAGGGCTGTGCAAAAGTTTGACAGGTGTTTCGTTTCAAAGCTGTTTTGATGCATTTTGAGCTCCAAACAGTGAAATCAAAATGAAATGAAAGGCTTCGAAACAGCTTCAAAATAAAACAAGGGCACTCAAAACATTTTGAAAGTTTCAAAACCTTTTGAGTTTTGAAGCTGGGCTTTCTAAAAAGAAACCAAGGAAGAGGGAGGGGGAAGAGTGGGGATGAGTGGGGATGGACTGATATTGACATCTAACTCCTGGTTGAGATTCCCCAGTTCTTCTCAGGGGTTGTGGGCCCCTGATCTGCATGTGGGGTTTCAGCAGGCTGCTGCTGCAGACTGGGACCAATGGCAACTACTCGGTGCAGCTTGCACCAAGTTTCGGGAAGACTGCAGTACTGCTTGCAGCAGCAGTCTGCAGAAACTTGGTGTGCAGATCCGGGGGCCCATGCCCCCCAGGAGTGTTGGGAGAATTATCAAAAAGATGGGGACTGGTGGAGACACCACCTGAGCAAGACAGGTGACACATGCCCAGGTAAGAAACAGGGATCCAGATAGTCTTCCTAATCGGGGGGTGGCATGCACAGCTATGCAAGGCCTTAAATGCCTATATACCAATGCTCATAGTATGGGGAACAAACAGGAGGAACTCGCCCTCAGAATAGCCAGTTCAAACCCAGACATAGTAGGGCTTACAGAAATGTGGTGGGATTCATCCCATGACTGGGCAGTTAGCATTAGGGGCTATAGGCTCTACAGGCCGGATAGAGAAGGAAGGAAGGGATGGGGTGTGGCGCTCTATGTCAAAAAGCAATTCACATCCTCTGCCAGCAAAATGGGGTAGGAGGAGGGGCAACCTGAAGTGCTCTGGGTCAAGATACAAGGGGGTCATGGGGAGAAGGATTTAACGGTGGGGGTCTACTACAGACCCCCCAACCAAGGGGAGGAGCTGGACCGGGAATGTTTGGGCCAGCTTGCAGAGGCACTTAAGGCAAGGGATATAGTTGTCATAGGTAATCTAAATTACCTGGACATCTGCTGGGAGGAGCAGTCAGCCAGGTTGGACCATTCCAGCAGGTTCCTGGCTGAGATACAGGACCTCCACTTAACCCAGGAGGTGCACAGTCCCACCAGAGGAAATGCCCTGTTGGACCTGGTCCTGGCCACAGGCGATGATCTGGTAAGGGGGCTCCATGTCCTTGACCACCTGGGTGATAGCGATCATCGTTTGCTGGAATTCATCATCCAGCGCAGGGTATCAAGGGCCTGCAGCAAGGTGATAGCTCTAGACTTCAACAAGGCCAACTTCAACGAGTTGAGGAGATTGGTGGGAGAAGCGCTGGAGTTCTCGAGGGCAGCTGAACTCAGTGCCCAAGATAAGTGGTCATTCCTTAAGGAGGCGATACTCAGGGCCCAAGGGGTGACGATCCCAACAAGAAGCAGGGGGGCAAGAATGCCGAAAAGCCCCCCTGGCTCACAAAGGATGTCTGGGAATGCCTGGTTGCCAAAAAGGCAGCATACACCTGGTGGAAGGGGGGTGGTGGGGCTATCTCCAAAGAGGAGTATACCTCCACTGCTCGGGCCTGTAGGGGAGTTGTTAGGAAAGCTAAGGTGGACATAGAGCTAGGACTAGCGTCCAAGATCAAAGATAATAAAAAGTCCTTTTTCAAATATATAGGGAGGATGAAGAAGGCACTGGGAAACGTGGGGCCCCTGCAAGATATGCTGGGCAATCTGGTGGTTGCACCTCCCCCTCTATGCGACACTGGTCAGGCCACAGCTGGAGTACTGTGTCCAGTTCTGGGCACCCCACTTCAAGAGGGATGTGGACAACATTGAGAGGGTCCAGAGGAGGGCCACCCTCATGATCCGGGGACAGCAGGGCAGACCCTACAATGAGAGGCTATGGGACCTGAACCTGTTCAGCCTTCACAAGAGAAGGCTGAGGGGGGACCTGGTGACCATCTATAAACTCACTAGGTGGGACCAGAAGGGTTTGGAGGAGACCTTGTTTCCCCTAGCGCCCCCCGGGATAACAAGGAATAACGGCCACAAATTGTTGGAGAGTAGGCTTAGATTAGACATCCATAAGAACTACTTCACAGTTAGGGTGGCTAGGATCTGGAACCAACTTCCAAGGGAAGTGGTGCTGGCTCCTACCCTGGGGGTCTTTAAGAAGCGGCTTGATGCCTATCTGACTGGGGTCAATTGAGTCCAATTTCCCTCCTGCCCAGGCAGGGGTTCAGACTTGAAGATCTACAAGGTCCCTTCTGACCCTACTTCTATGATTCTATTAATTGAGCCAGAAGCTGGGGGAATATTCAGGTCCCTGAACATTCCCCCAGTTCCTGGTTCTATTCCTCAGCTCCCCAATCTTCCCCACAGTTCTCTGATCACTTCCCCCAGCTCTTCCTGGGGGGCGGGGGCAGGGCCCCGGATGATGTGGGATTACAGCAGGCTGCTGCTGCCGGCTGGGGATGGTGGTGGCTCTGAGCTATTTCTACAGCTGGCAGTGGCAGCCTGCTGAAACCCTGTGCACAGATCCAGGGGTACGCCCCCTGGAAAGAGCTGGGGGAATAATCAGAGAGCTGGGGAATCAAACTGGGAGCTCTGACTGACAGGTGGATCCACCCCAGGTCTAGGACAGCATGCAGCGCCCTGCTGAGCCACGTTGCACCTATGCGATGGTGCAGCTGCCATGAGGATACCAAGCTGGGGGGAGATCCCTGCTTCTCCCCACTGCCCCACACTGTGCGGGGGCACTCTGCCACAAGTGCCCAGCAACCCCAATTGCTGCTGCCAGAGCTGGTGAGTGCGGGGATTTTTTTTTTAAAGCTCTGCATACCGACTGCAGATCATGTGGATGACAGCATGCGGTCGCTGCCAGGTGAGGCCAGTGCCAGCACCTGCATTTGCCTGGTTCAGCCCACAATGAGTGCTGGAAAGAACCCAGTGCTGGCACTGGTGCTAGCCCCAGTCGGCAGCAGCAGCCTGCTGTTATCTGGCATGCACATCCATGGGCCTGTGCCCCCTGAGAGGGCTGCAGGGCTGTTCCAAACTCCTCCCGGGGGGAGTGGGCCTCCAGATCCGCATGTGGGATGACAGCATGCTGCCACTGCCGGCAAGTGATACTAGTTTTGCTCTGAACAGTTTGAGGTGCAGTTTCACAAAACAAAACAATGTCCCATCAAAATGGTGAAACCGAAGTAAAAAAGAAACAGTGCTGTTTCACACAGTCCTAGGGGACACCCACCTACTTGAATTGGAACTGGCTTATGTAAAGTAAAATTCCACCCAAACGAATACTACAAGCATCAGTCCGTACCACTGAATTCTGTTGTAATGTCATCTACTGTACTGTATATTTACAGGAAATCTTTTCCCTGTCAGTTTCTGCTGCCTTTCTCTGCTCTCCTGCTGCCCCTGCCACCTTTCAATCTCTCCTGCTGCTTTTCCTGTGATTTTCTGCTGTCTGTCTCTCTGTTTTCAGGGTTCCCCCGCACCTTCTGTAGTCTTCCCCCTGACCCCCACAGCTTCCCAGCTCCTCATGGCTGTCCTGCAGTTTTCTCCAACAGCTGGAACCTTTCTCCAGCTCCCAGCACCTACTGCTGCTCCCTACAGCTTCTCTAGCTACCCGGGAGCCATCCTCTGGAGCCATCCCCACACCCACAGCTCCTTTTTAACACCCACACTTTCCCTTAGTCAATTTTTCCTTTCACCACCTACCTTTTCAGCTCCCCCATAGCTCTGGCTCCAGTCCTAGCCTCTGTGGTGGCATCCCTACTGCTGCTCCCTACAGCTTCTCTAGCTACCCGGGAGCCATCCTCTGGAGCCATCCCCACACCCACAGCTCCTTTTTAACACCCACACTTTCCCTTAGTCAATTTTTCCTTTCACCACCTACCTTTTCAGCTCCCCCATAGCTCTGGCTCCAGTCCTAGCCTCTGTGGTGGCATCGCTGCCCTGTTCTGCAGGCTTTGGGCATTGTCTTTTAATCAATTAAGATCAATTAACCTAAAGTTACCCCCGAGCCTCAGTTCTTCAGCCCAGGCCCCTGTAGTCTACCAGTTCTAATCCCAGTCCTGGTAACTTTAATTCCCTAC
>NW_005842165.1:2098751-2106139 GCF_000455745.1 Alligator sinensis | reverse complement strand
TGTGTGTATGTGTAGGTGGGTGGTATGTGTGTAAATTAGTGAATGCACATATATATACATATATAGATATCACTGTGTGTGTGGGGGGGGTATATAAATTAGTAATCCACGTATGTGTATTGGATGTGCAGATGTTAGTAACTGGTAACTGATTCTGTCTAAATTTCGTGTGTGTAGCGTGTATGGGCTTAAACTGGTGATAGGTGTACATGAACCTATAGTAGTTATTTTGAACACGTGTGTATCTGAGTTGCTGGTGCGTGTGTGTGTATGGCATTGTGTGCATGGTATGTGAATTAGTGATCTGTGTCTAACTTTTGGGGTGTATAGTGTATATGCTTGAATTGGTAATAGGTATGCATGTGCCTAGGCTGGTTTGAATGTGTATGTGCCTGAGCTCGTAGCGTGCGTGTGTATGCACCTATTTGATTTGTGTGTTTGTATATGTGTGATTGTGTTACGCCCTCCTGTCTAACAGTGCAATATTGAGATCCTGAGAGTTGACCTGACCCCACAGGGCAAAACTTTGAGCTCTTAACACCTGGACTGTCCGCACATTAACATCTTAAAATGGTGTTAGTGCACTTGTTATGTGGCTCAAAGTTACACCACTCCAGGGCAGGATTATCTTTGATCTGAACACTTAGCTCTTGTTCAATTAGGTTACCTTGGCGTGCAGCTTCTGATTGGTTGCCCAGGTAGATGTTTCCAGAGAGGGGGAATGATGTTGCTGCATCACAGCAACACCAATTTTTCAATACATATTTGGCAGGCTTGCTGGGCATATACTGTCTGAAGGGACAGTGAATCCTGAACACGATGAGCTGCTCATCAGCCACAAGATGTATTCCTGGAATATACTATTTCCTGAGCTGCTCCACAAATTGTGTCCAAATATCTCTGAAGGCAGCAATCTTGTCCACAGCTCTCCTTCCCTCATGTGTCATTTTGTTGTCAAATCTCAGGTAGTTGGTGATTTGACAGAACAGTTTTAAACTTATGGTGGCATGGAAGCAAGGATGCCTGCTGCATTGCTCCCACAACTCCTCCAGTGCCTCATGACCACCATGGTATAGACCACTCAGCAGTAGGAGGCCAATATAGGCTTTCAGCTCTGTGTCACCCAGCTTTTTCCACTCCTTTCTATTTTCAGAATGGCTATCATTCTACTCCCTGGATCTTCTTTCTGCCTCTCTGTTTATTTCTCTTATGATAACAGTCAGGATATCTTGTGAGAGAAACAGGTGGAATGTTTCCATCACTGTGTCTTTATTACTTTCTCGTGTTGGCCCAGCACTTTCATGGACTATGTCCTTGGCTGTTCTCTGATGATGTATTAGCTGTAGCTGAAGCCTTTTTTACCCTCCACTCTGCCATTCCTTCCTCTAAAGGTGTCATCATCTGCAATGTTCTCTGGGGACAGTAGCAGTGGTTCTGCTCCATGTTTTGCTGTAGCTCTCCTTGGTCTTCCACTGTGGTCCTGGGCTGGTCTTCTTCCCTTTCCCACCGGAAGTGTTGGCATCACTTCTGCATGTGGCTCCAACTCCTCCTCATCTGAGCTGGATGAAGCTTCCATAGACACATGGTCTTCTTGCTCTGAACAATCACCCATGTTTGGAATAAAGTCAGCATCCTCAGTGCCTTGGGATAAGATTTCATCAGTGAATGTATTTCTGTCACCCACGGTTACCTGTGCAAGACAGGATTCAGCATTGAATATGCACTGCCTTCTCATACGGGACTGCAGAAAAAAAGAAAAAATGGATTACTGATGAATGTATATAAACAACAATCAAAGACAAGCCTGTCCACCTATGCTGTCACAGAATATGCAGTTAGCACCCTCTTCTCCTGGGCACAGAAGCCAGAGACCAGCATCCACCCTTTGCAGGCAAGCCAAATGTGGGCGGATGCTGTTTGGAAACCACACATGCAGGGGCTTATTGAGAGCAGGTAAAAGGGACATGGGGGATATCAAGCCCTTACCATTGAAGGGGACTCCATAGTGTACGCTGTATTGCAGTATGATGTTGTTCTATTTCTTCTCTGCTGTCCCTTTGCTCCTTGTCTTCCCTTCCAACAAAGGCAGGGCAAACAAGCTTGTATGTTATGAAAGGGGCAGGTGAGGTGGAGTTTTGCCGTGAACAAAGACAGCAGAGGTGGATTTGAGTGTGACAAAAGTTGGAGGGTTTTTTTTCACCTCTTCGCCTTTCAGAGAACTGTCCATGAACACCATACTATTTTTTGCCATAACCTATATTCATGCTAAATGTAATAGTAGTGATATTATTCCAAATATTTTGATTTTTATTCAAATCTAAAAAGTACATGTGTAGAATACACCAAAGTCTAATTTCTAAATATAATCCTTTATAAAGTTTAGGTGTTACAGAAACACATTTAATTTTGCTAAAGTGTTGGGGGAAAGATATCAACAATATTTAGCATGTGTATTTCAAGAGGTTTTATCAACATTCATGAAGCCAAGTCTCACATCACCTTCCAGAGATGGCTAGAAGCATCCACACTTTATAAATGGAGAATGAAGGTACAGACAGATTACACAACTTGCTGAAATTAAAGCTGACACAGCTGGGAAGAGAACCGACATCTGCTGCTTTTCCTGCCTTTATGAACCACAAGCTGGTCAAAAAAATATTCCCAACAAATTTATTTTAAAATTTTGATTGAATAAGTTTAAATTTCCTGCAAGAGGTTGCACAGAATTTTTTTTCAAGTGAAAACTTTTGTTTCAAATTTACTTTTTGATTTAAATATTTTACTTAATTTTGAATTCTTTTAACTGAAAAATTAATCCAAATGATGTTTTAAGTAAAAGGGTAATAAAAGTTTGAAAATTTCCATGAGAAAAAAAAATCCAGTATCTTCTAACAAAACCTTCTCAACAGAACTGACACAAGAGAAAGTTCAGTTTTGATTAAACTGTAGATTTTAAGTGAGAAAGTTTAGTGTCCTAAACATTGCAAACAGCTCCAGAATACACAAAAAATAGGTGGTACAGGATTGTATGAAAAGATTTACTCCATTTATGCAACAGATTGTGACATTCACTACAATAAAACATATGTTTTTAACAGGAATAGAGATAAAAATCACTCATGTTCTCAATGTCCCAGATCCAGTTACTACCTGTGGGGTATTCTCCAAGAGGTTTCAAAATCTATGCTACACATACACTTACTAGGTAGGTCAAGCAAAAAAACTGTTCTTTCAACAATGTACCACCTATTTTAATTTTATTGTCCTTTGAAAAAAAAAAATTCCAAGCCTTATATTAGTAGTTTCAGTATTTCTCTTCATTGCTCAGTGACTTTTGCTAGAAACTGATTTCCTTATTAAAATATCTGGGGCATCATTCTAATGCTCCTGAACAATAAGGAAAAATGCCATTGCTCCAAGGATATTATGCATTGCCCTAAACTTACTGAAACTACACCCAAGACATCATTATGGCTAAATCAATTTCTGGCAAGAAAAAGGGTAGAAGGGAGGGGAAGGAGGGCTACTGATGCTTGTCATCAAGAGAAAGGATACCTGCTAGTTACTGAAAACAGAGACTAGTCAATATAAACAATTTTCCAGTTTTCAGCTTTTATACTTAATGAAGACTTTGAAAAGTGAAGGCCAGTTCTCAGAGTTAACTTTAGCTTGCTTTTGTATTTTATAGACTTCTGTCTTTCGAAGAATACAATTCTTAAAAATAGACACAAAGCTGTGATGTTTGGATTGTTTCCTTGCCTGAAAAGATTCTGTGCTTCTCAGATGGGCACCCATTTCAGAAACTAAAACAAAGGGAATGCCATGATCACAGAAAAGAAACAAAAAGCCAGAGGGGAATTCAGACTTTTATTCTGCAAACACTCATATACAAGCTCAGCGTGAAATTTCTGAATAGCTTTGCTCAAGTCAGTAGGACAACTTACATATGAGGGTGTTTCAGAAGCTAACAGCAATTTCAAAATAAAATCATTTTGTGTGCAATGATCATTTACTGAACCACACCATCACTTCTCTAACTTAGTCATAAATGATAGGTGCATTCAACAAGCCAATGTTCCCAGCTGCTGTGTAGTTTCCACTTTGTAGTTTCTGTGACGCCCTCATACATATGTAAAATTATTGAAGTCTGTATATGGCCCTAAATTTTCACTTGCTATTATAACTGCCATACACGTCACATATTTTAACATATAAAAAAGTCACTACTTCAAATATTTTGTAACACAAAGGTCAACTGGATTGAACAACACCGTATACAATGTTTCCTGCAATCCCTTCTTAGCACTGTTTCACTTTTTTAATGTAGATTTAACAGATTTGTTTTAAATTACTTCTACCTTGGCATTTCATTGTTGGACATGAAAACAATGCAAAACCAGGTAAGTCCAAAATGCCTACTGTTGCTGCAAAATATGCTTTCAAATGAACTGTTGTCATAGGAAAAAAAAGCACCTATAAATTAAGTAAAAGCTAAACCAGTGATTCTCAACCAGAGTGCTGCCACATCCTGGTTGACCTTAAAATCCTTTTAAGGGTACCACAGAAATCTGCATAATATTAGCACTGTTAGGTATGCAAACACTTATACATAATTCACAAGAAAAACCAAAAAATTTCAAAAAGGAATCCAGTGTGTCAAAAATAGTCTGTCCTGTTGTGGTCTTTCTGAGTTCTTTGCACAAAACAAGTGCTCTATTATTTTTCTGTTGTCAGAAAAATGGGGTGCCACTAAATTCAGAAAACTGTTATGGAAGGTTGCCTCGAGTCTAATGAAGGGTGCCTTGAGACTAACAAGGTTGAGAACCACTGAGCTAAACAATCAAACATAACATGATCAAAGAATGAGCTGACAGACAAGTTCTGGCAAAGAACCAGAAGGAAGGAATTATAAAGGTAAGACCTCTTTGAAGAAAAAGCCCATTTACTGATCCTTTAAAGTTTAATCCTGGGAACCAGAGAAATGTGCTTTAAAGCCTTTGGTGAATTTTTTAATGACATTTTATGTTCTTGTGGAAAAAAAATACTGATTTGTAAGAAAAAATGGATCTTTTCATGCAAATATATACATTTAACCTGAAAATTATGCAGATTCTGGATGGATTTTGCTCATCCAAATTAAAGTGTGTCACATGGGCACCAGAAAAGCCAGTAGGCTGTTATTAAGGGCAGCCACCAGGAACGTGGAAAACCTGAGTTCATGTGCCTTCTCTCACTGGTACAGGGCAGAGGCTTGAACCTGGGCATCCCACATTCCTGGCCAGTGCTAAATATGAAGCAACTGGCTATTCCAATAGAGGTCATCCAACCTCTTTTATTGGAGCTACTCCCCACTGGCTAAATTGAATACATTAATAGATTCATAGATTGTTAGGGGCTGGAAGGGACCTTGCAAATCATCAGGTCCGCCCTCCCCCCCAGGTAGGAAAACAACTGGGGCTAGGTGACCCAAGCAAAGTGACTGTCCAGTCTCCTCTTGAACACCTCCAGGGGAGGTGACTACACCACCTCTGGAGGGATTTTATTCCACAGTCTAGACACTCTGACTGTGAAGGAGTTTTTCCTGGTATTAAGCATGAAGTGGCCTTCCAGGAGCTTGTACCCATTTGTCCTGGTCTTCCCCGGGGGTGACCTACTGAACAGTTGTTCACTGAGCTCCTGATGCACTGATATAGCGGTAAACCGCTATCAAGTTCCCTCTCAACCTTCTCTTCTTTAGGCTAAAGAGGCCCAGATCCCTCAGCCTTTCCATGTATGGCTTGCTTTGCAAGTCCCTGATCATACGAGTGGCTCTTTCCTGAACCCTCTCCAGTTTCTCCATGTCCTTATTGAAGCGTGGCAACCAGAACTGGATGCAGTACCCCAACTGTGGTCTCACCAGTGCTGAGTACAGAGGGAGTATCACTTCCTTTGTTTTACATGAGATGCATGTTATTTGCCCTGCTGACCACTGTCTTGCACTAAAGGCTCTTATTCATGTGATGGTCAGTCATTATCCCTAGGTCCCTTTTGGCCGTGGTGCAAGTCAAGCTGTCACCACCAAGCCTGTATGTATGTTGAGGGTTGTTTGCCCACAAATGGAGCAACTTACACTTGAAAGTGTTAAACTGCACCTGGTTCTTGTCTCAGACGGCCGGAGCCGACTTGAGGTGATCTAGAAATTGCTCGGTAGTTGGGCGGGCTGGTGAATGGAGAGGCAGACAAAACGTATTGGTTGCAAAAAGCTTTACTTACGCCGCTAGTAGCCGTGACGCAGGTGGTCCGGTCGCTTAAATAATCACACGAGTTGCTCCAGCTGGCAAGACTCAGGCCAGCGAATCCATACACGAATCAGGCCGGCAGGGAAAAGGGTATGTTGAGGGATGGTGCTTGGCGACGGGGAGAAAATCGATAGTTGATCAGACTATCGATTAGCTCAGCCACAAGTCAGGAATCTTCAAAGGCACTCTGCAGTATGCTCAGAGTTCTCCGACTTGGGTGGAAGTCGCACAGAATTTTATACGGCTAACAAGCCAATCGCTAGCTGCCACGTAGGAATAATTTAGAACTGGCCAATAGTGGGACACAAATTTGCATGCGAATGGCGGGGACTCTCTGCGGGAACTCTCTTGCACCGGAGTTTTCTGTTGCAACAGAAAACTTTTGCTGTGTACAGATACTCTCATGTGGCGGGAAAATTCCACCGTGCCGAGGCACTAAAATCATTGGGTTGTGACAGTTCTGGTTTGCCCAACTCTCGAGCCTGTCCAGGTCCGCCTCTTTCTGCAACCTATCTTCTGATGTGACCACACTGCCCCATAACTTGGTGTCGTCCATGAACTTGGCCAGCAAGCTTTTTACTCAACCATCCAAATCATTGATAAAGATGTTGAAAAGCACTGATCCAAGCACGAGCCCCTGGGGGACACCACTGGCCACTTTGCACTAGGACAACACAGATCCATTCATGAGAACTCTTTGGGTCCTACCCTGTAGCCAGTGTCCTACATAATTAAAGATCCCTTGGAGAAGATGGAGATATGTACAGACGTTATAGTTAGAAAACTTAGAAGTTAGATTGGGCAAAAAATTTCCACCTGTTCTAATTTAGTTCACCCGAGAGGTGCACCATAGTTAGATCAGGCACATGTTAGACCAGTCTACCAAATATGTTTACATATTCAGAGCACAGCGCTGGGAATGTGAAAGCCCACTGCTTGCCTCAGCATCAAGGCTGTGCTTTTTCTAGCCTGCCCAGACTATTTTTAGCATTCTGACATCCCTCATCCCCAGATGGACAACCCCTTCCTGTGGATCTGTTAACCTTTCTGATCCCACCAACACCCTCCCTCTGAGACCACACTAATCCCCCTGCAGACCAGCTAGCATCT
>NW_005842165.1:2098142-2098620 GCF_000455745.1 Alligator sinensis | reverse complement strand
CCACCCCCCAATCCTGCACACCTCTCCTCACACCCTGACAGGCTTAGACCAGGTTCCCGGCACCAGGAAACATCTGTAAAAATGGCTCCCAATTTACAATAATTCTTTTTAATGACAACCACACGACTGTAGATCAGATTATGGGAATGTCTATACCTGGCAACATTTTTTCTGCAATTAATTTGTAAAGAGAGTGATTCAAGTGAGTAATCACTGATTTAGACTGGGTGGCCATTTTTTACTCAATCTAAACTCCGAAACTTTTAAGTGTACTGGGTATACGTATCCAAAGAGGCTTTATGGCTAATATAGCTGGGCACTTTAGGCACTTGTATAGGATTATGGAGACTGACAGTTATGTCCCTGTGCTAAATCAGAGGGAAAAGGGATGGGCCTGGGACACTGACATCATTCGGTGAAGTTCTCTTGGGTGCCCTTTCAGATGGATATTTTCTGGTTCACAAAAGAATCCATGAGC
>NW_005842165.1:2080424-2098111 GCF_000455745.1 Alligator sinensis | reverse complement strand
CCTGCTGAAGAATGGAAAATAAAAATGCCTTCATGGAATTTTGTAGTTTTACACACACAACAAAATCTTCACAAATGGGAAATGCATTTCCTGCTAAGTGCATATAAGCATCACTCCCTATATTTTCTCATAACAAATAATAGGGTAAGAAACTGTGTTGAAGTTAGATCCCAGATCAATCACAGGTTTAAGGACTGGCCCACCATTCTCTTGGTTTCCAATGAAAAGTGATGATTTTCATGCAGGGACCTGAACAAAGATGTTCTCATAACCACAGGGCAACAACTAAATTCTGCACTGGCTGTGGTATCTGGTTAATCTGAACTAGAACACATTACAATGGTATAGTCTGAAAAGGACCAAGGCAGGGACAAGCATTCTAATAGCTTTGTATGAATGAAATGTCCAAAAAGTCACCTGCAAAACTATTCCACTGAGACCAAAACCCAATGCAAGAAGAACATTAGGTACCTCATATAGGTTTTTCAGCTTCAGTTTTATAAGTAAAACAGAGTCTTAGTGCATATAAAACCTAGTGAGCATTTGAGCTAGAACAACTTCTGGGTATCTCCACAAAAATGCAGGGACTCTGGACCAAGGTGCAATATAAACAAGGAATATGTGAATCAGGGGTAACTCCACAGTTAGTAAATGTAATTACTTGTCATATTAAGTTTTGTTTCAACTGATATTAGATCTGGCTCTGTATTTTAAGTACCAGCATACTACAAGCCGCATACACAACACATCTGCCATATCGTGCCAGAAAAGCAGGCATTTCCAAAACTGATCCCAGAATATAAAAGTGTGAAGTTACACATGACACTTCAACCATACTAAATCTGCAGAATATTAGGAGGTTTTAAAGCTAGAATGTGCTGAGAGCAGTTGCACATTAAGAGTTAATACTGTTTCCTGCCTGCACAGCTCTTATTTGTCATTAGAGGACTGGTAAACAGAGGTGTGGCTAGGGGCCAGGACACCTAAGACCTCTCCTTGCTCTGCAGGAGAGGGGAGGGGGGAGGGGAGGGGGTGCTGGAAGCAGTGCATCCTGCAATGCTGGAGAACGGCAAATTCCTCATTTCATCTCCACAGAGCAGATTAAAATTACCAAAATACAAGTCAGGTACAACAGTCTAGAGTTAACCCTTGCCTGAAATAGCATAACTTTAAGTCCCTTGGAACTCACTTAATACAAGTTCATGAGCTTTAACATGCAGGTGTTTGTCTTAAGTGACCTTAGTATGATCTACATGTAACATGCAACTTCACCTTAATGCTGCTGCCTGCACTCCTCTGTCCTGAAACCACATATAAGCTAAGCACAATCTAATTCTAGGTCTATATCCAGCAGAAGTATTATGTTTTTTATGAGCTCTCCACATACAACACATTTTCTGTCCTTTAGAAAAGTACCTTGCTGTACATCTTAAATGTCAGACTAAAGGGTCAATACATATTGTAGTTAAAGTAAGACTGAGCTATTATAGGTGGTTAGCTATAATAGCAATAAATCACGTTGGAACTGAATTTAACTGAATTAAATCTGAAATTAAAGAGAATATGATTTTTCAGTTTGGATATCCAGGATGTGTTTGCAGAGCTCACTCGCTGTCAGCAGTCCTTACATGAAACATCTATTACATTAAGGTTTGCTAGAATGCAAAGATGTTTATGCTCATCAGCTGCTGAAGACCACATGACTTCATTGCAATAATTCATGGAAAGAAGAAAGAAGGCCAGGAAGGTGATTAAGTGATTTGCTATTAAATTCAGGTCTCACACACTGTAGCTGAAGAAAACTTTCCTGGTTTCAAGTAAATATATTTAAGTAATTGTTCTGTTTTCTTTAAATTCTCCCAACCCAAAAATTATTTAGTCGTGGCTGCATAAGTTCGAGTTTGGAGTTTTGGGGTTGCTATTTCACTCAGTTTTTGATCTCTCACTAATGCTGCCCCAAACTCTGGGTGACCTACTGTCTAACTGCTACTGAATACAAATTAATTATTTAATTTTAATTAAGTTTGGTTAAGGAACTGCCAATATCTAATATACTGACTTGGTAAGGTAGATTTCCTAAGAATCTTTCCAAGACCAGATGAGATACAGAAACACTCTAAGCACGTGAGTGTTTTTGTGGCTATAAGATAGTGTTTGATGAAGTAAATGCCTAAAGCCCCCTAGGTTCTACTCAGATATTTGGAAGTGAAACAAGATTTGGGGCCCTATGTACAGAATTCTACTCATACAGAACTGATTGCAGGAATGGACCCCACTCACAGCAGTGTTCTCCTGGTGCATGATAGTGACTGGTATTACTTTCATGTTCCAAGAGGAGTGAAATGAATGGGGTAAACAAAAAACTTAAAATAATAACAAGAAAATAAGATGTTTAAAATTATCTCAGAATTCATCTAAGATGCTATTAGCAACCTAGAATAACAGGGAACCTTTGCCCTTTTGCTGGAGGAGGAATACAAAACTAGCAGAACTGAGGAGGGCCATTTAGAAGAAGGGTTTCTGTGGCCTGGGTAAATGTAGCTGGCAGGGCTAGGACTAATTAGCAGTCCCTGTGCTCAGGTCAGCTTATAACCAGGCTGGCCAAAAAGGGCAGGGTTCAGAGGGCAAATAGGCTTGCCCTCAGACTGGAAGGATAGTGGAAACCTTATCAGGTAGGGATCCAGGTTTTCTCTGTTGAAAAATCCAAAATTCTCTGATTACCTCCCCACCCCCAATCACATGTTTTTTTTCACAGTTAAAATGAAACACCACTCTCTCTCTCTCTCTCTCTCTCTATATATATATAGGTATCAGTTGAACACTATGTTTTATTGATATATTTACAAGTTTAAAACAATTTTGAAGTCTACCAGTGCCTCAATCATTATAATAGGATAAATTCTAAATACATATATTTTGATGTTTGATTTTGGGCATTTTTTTTATCATGGAAAAATTAGAGCTTCCCCTGACTCCTTTGCTCACCAGAATGCAGGTTCAGTTGTGGCTGTTCCCCCTGATGTTTTGGGTGCTGAGCACCCCTGATATGCCAGTACCCTGCCCCTGCCCATGCTGTTGACCCTCACTCCTGATCCACAGTCCCTGGTCCCCACCGTTGCCCCTCACTCCTGATTCACATTCCCCCCACCACCCCCAGCCCAGCTGGCACCCCTCACTACTGCCCTGCTGCCCCCTGTCCCCAGGCCCTGAGTGTGTTGGGAAGGGGGTGTGTGGGGAACAGGATGTGTGTGCAGGGCAGAGTGGGGGAATAGGCAATGCTGCGATGCATCACAGGGACCAGGGGGGGCATGTGTACCCCCGGACTTCTCCACCCACATCAGGGCATGGGGCTGCAGCCTGGTCAGACCAGCACCAAGCAGGAGCTGCCTCCAAAGCCCACCAGGCAGGACTCACCATGGAAGGGAGCACCATGCTGCCATGGCTGCCAAGGGGGCAGCAGCAGCAGGGGGCACACCTCTGCACCATTGCCACCGCACCAGAAGCCCCACACCAGCTACACCACCATGACAACCAAGGTGAGGTGCCACAGCAGCAGTGGCAGCACAGAGTTGTGCCCCCCACTGCTGCTGGGCAGGCAGGGAGCACCTCAACCTTGGCAGCTATGGTGGCATGATGCTTCCTCCTGCTCTGGGTCCTGCCAGCTAGGCCAAGGAGGTGATTCCTGCCCAATGCCAGTTCAGCCAGACTGCGGTCATTCCAACCCATAATAATTGAAACCTCCCAGCCATAGTACAGGTAGTAATACAAATAAAAAGCTCAACTACACAGCTATTCATCAGATGTTAGCAGAGCTACCATGAATACTGGGTAGAATATCAGCTGACAACCAGGAGAATGTTGCTGTACCAGTTTCTTTCCGATGACACTTCACCACAAGCAATTGTTGGATTTTGTCCCATATTGCTTGCTTCAGCATCTGAGCATGACACCATTTGCACTGTCATCATGCAATGTAAAACAATTGCAGGATGCCTGGAACAACAGCACACAGTCATAACATTTGATCAGGCATTGTATCACAAAGTGATACAATGGGCTCAGCCAGACGAGTCTGAAGGAGTAATTATTCAACTGGGAAGCTTCCATAAGATCATGGTTTACCTAACAGCAATTGGTCAGCATTTTGCCACTTCAGGACTTGATGATTGCTGGATAGAAAGTGGATTATTTTCAGGAAACACTGCCACCAACGTAATGAAAGGAAAATTGTACAACCGTGCTATCAGAGCACAAAAGAAAACATTCAAAGTAATATGGCACATTTTGATAAATTAATTATGTTTGTCCAGTTCAAGCAAAGCATTAGATAATGAAGTTCTTGACCAACTTTTCAATACCACAGCTGTTGCATTAAAAAACAATGACTACGAAGCAGGAGGGAATGCAGTGAAATAACAATTCATTCATCTGAGAATAGGAAAGCCAAAATCTGCATAGAGATTTGGAGATTTGTCTGAATCTTTTGTGCAACAAGTGTTTGCCAACTATTTCAACATATGCGATCTCATCAACATTGCCTTCAATTGATACTTATCACCATCCATAAAGGCAGGCACAAAAGCATTAAGGACTCAAACTACTAAGCCAATCTACAGAATTATTAGCAGCAGATCTCTACCATTATCGGCAACATGGAGTAATTAGATTGTAAAAATGCAATAAGCCAGGGAGACTCCTCTCTAGTGTTCTCCTGCAATGACACAGATATACTGGTCCTTGTCCTATGGCATAATCTTGCACCTAAGGTTTAGATTAAGAGAAGGAACCCAGTAAGATTAATTCCAGTTCATGATATTTTGTCAGGATTGCTTGAGTCAATCCGTGCATCTCTAACTGGATTCCACAGTGGTTATGACACCACCAGCCAGTACAGTGGTCATGCTAAGAAAACTGCCTGGAGAGTGTTCATTCAATATTCACATCAGTTGGCAGGTTTAGGAAGCAGGCATGATGTTGATAAGGATTTGTATAGTTGTGTACAAAACTTCACTGTGTTACTGTATCAGCCATCAAAATCTTTGACAACCCTTCTGGATGTTAGGATAACATTATTTCATCAAGGAAAAGTTCTAGATAAGTTTCTGCCTACATATGACTTCCTTGTACACCAGGTACATAAAGCCAATTATCACTCTCATTTTGTGAGGTGTGCTTGAACCTAATCCACCATTGCCATCACCTGACCACTGTGATTGGCAAGCTGAAAATGGCAGTTATGTTCCTATCATAAACACACTGGAACTATTACCAGCAGAATACCTTTGGATAACATGTCACAAGTGCAAGACAGAATGCCAGAGACTAGCATGCTCGTGTAGCAGGTTAATGTGCCATGCATTCTCAGCTGTGAGAGCTATGAGACATGTTGCAATCTGTATAATAACTACAGGGATTCAGAAACTGATTAAAGTGATGAAGAGATCTGAAAAACTTCATTTACCATTTTATTAATGTTATATATACACTATTGTATTACTGATATATTACTGTTGAATTAGACTATTACATTTTCCTATTGCCTTGAGACAAACATGTTCGTGTGTTTCCTTGCCATTGACTTCTGTATTACTATCTGATTTATCCACATTCTGAAATTAAAAAAAAAAGTATAGACTTATTCACTATAACTTGAACAAGCAGGCTACCCTGAGTTATAAAGTTTTCAGTACTGCAAGTCTGTTATGAAATTTGTAGTGATAGAATGTGTGAGGTTTTAGTAGTAGAGTATTGTTTACTAGGGTTTTTTTTAATTACAATGAGTTGATGCATACATGCTAGTGTCAGCCATCTTGGAATCTAATAAAGCTATCATGATGGAAATGTTACAATTAATCTCCCTGGTTCATACCAATGATGGTGTCATCATTGGAATTAATTTTCTAACCCTAGTGGGGGCTGAAATATTGATCAAAATGTGAATTAATGGCAGTCATTTTGGATCCCAATACAGTGGTTACATGCACTACTTGTCAGATTGGCAACATGACTTTTCTGACGTGAGTAGACCACCTTTACCTGAAACACGCTGTTGCCACTTGTGGCAATGATTTGCTTATGACAACAAAATCTAGAGACCTTGTTGGTCAATTTATACCATACAATAAAGGGAGCAGCTAAAGCAAATCAGGGCCTGGCCAAATGTAAAAGATGGAAGCCAATTCACTCAAAGAACCCACTCCCCTTCAAAGGCTCCAGATGCTTCCCACTTAATTGATTCCATCAAGGCATGGCAGGTAAGATAGACAGTAGCAGGTTGGAAGAACTAGAAAGAGGGAGGGGAAAGGGGGAAGATTAGCTAGCCGCTGGGGCACACGAACACCCCCCCGCCCCCCCCCCCCCACGTAATGTGTGATACTATTTATAATCTTGCCAATTGTAATAAAATAATATATGAAGACATTAGCACTCTGAGGGGAAATTCCAATCCCTAATTGAAATATTATGTAATTAAATATTTTAAGGGTAACAGAAGAAAGAGGATTTTTAATTTACAATACATAACTCCTCTGAGCAACTGTGGAAAGTCAAACAACAAGGTAAAACAGAGGAAGACATGATAGAAGACTATTAATATCCAGCCCCAAACCTATTCAGTGATTTCTCATTCAAATCACACATATTTGCTAAAACAAACCTCACAGCATGCAGTCTCTTAATACCAAATTCCTTCAAGTAGCAATGATTTAATGCTTCTAATTACACAGGTTCATTAAAATATACAATTAAAGCAAGAAATACTTTACAACTCATTGTTCCAATTCCCATGTAAGGAGCTACATTAACATTGGAGTTTGCTCCTCTCACTCCCACCTACTGCCAATTCAGATTGCACTTACCCAAAGAGTGAACTTGACAGCAATTTCAAATACCATAAGTGGAAATGGAAAGTGGAATTCACCCACCAAACACTCCACAAAGGCTCTGCTCTGTCCAATTCTCACCCTACAAGGTTTCCTTGATACCTGCAAAGAGAATTGGGTCCTGTTCAGATAGATGAAAATAAGCTGCACATTTACTTTCACTTAGTCACAAAAAGAATTAATATTGATTTTTACATTCTTTTACCAGCTGTAGGGCTTAAAGCTAATATTCTGCAATGCAGAAGGTGGGCCTTCCTAAATAAATAGGTAAGCATCTCTTATCTGTATATTTTTAAGGCATTACTATACTTATCAAGAAATTCATTGTTGAAAACTGCTTGCTTCCATCTCCTGATGACAATGTTATGCTTTGATGAAATTATCATTTGGGAAGGGAAAAAAACTAGGGAAAAAAATTGATGAACATTGCCAGCAAATAAAGTGACGTCATTATATATGATCAAACCTACAGGAAAACACTCCCAAAAGGGAATTAAGCAACCTTGGGTCTGAAGGAGAACAAGTCAAGATTTAAACTGATCTCTTAAATTAACAAGTTTTGATCTTAACATAGCACTGCACTGCTCTACATACGGAAACCTACAGGGAATTGCCAAACCAACAGCTCTTGATTTTATTTAAATAATTTAGCAAAAGAAAAAGGTCAGCTGTTAATTAAAATAACTCCAGAAATAGTCTTACCATTTGAGTAATTCCAAGGGAGATTTATTCATTATAGGAGACTTCAAACCATTTGTTTTTGCTTTCTGTTATAAATGCTTAATGCTTATTTTAAGATTTGTGGATGAGTCATTTTTACAGAATATTTTGCTCAATTCTCATACAACTACAGGTTAATGGAAATTTTGCAGACATTTTAATATTTAAAATTGGTAAACAACGGTCATGGTTTTAAGCAAACAAAGTGCAATGTGTATAAAAGGTACAAATGTGTATAAAAGGTACAAAAGTTGCAGCTAAATCCACCATTTATTCCTCTAATCAATCTGTGGACAGAACTGGCCATTTTTCTTTCATGTCCCATAAAGTGAAATGTCTAAAATAGATAGCAAAAGGCAAAATGACTGAGTCAGATAGTCTGTGCACTCTAATAAATAGCAATCTGGCACTAAAACACTGCCAGGTTGCCTACTACTACTACATTGCCTACCAAGTGCCAGCTCCTGAAAAAATAGTTTGGTCAGTCTTCTGTACTTTCTGTACATGCACTGAAACTCCTCTGGACAAAAATCAGCAAGTGCATTCCACACAAACAAGACAATCATTTGGCAGCTCTTTTGCCATAAAGTATTACATAGAGTGCATGCTATTTATACTCAAGTTGCTCCCCCATGTTACGGTCTTTTTCCTTTTCGTGTGTGTGTATGCACACGTTTTCTGTCCATTACTGGGCACTTCACCAGAAGAGTGCACAGATTGTTTTAATGAAAACTTACTTTATATACTATATGAAGAGGAAAGTACACCTGGAGGTGGCCATGTCACCTGTCAAAAGTAGGAGAGGACATGTGCAAGACAGAACAGACCTGACTTCATGTAGCAGCACATATCAAACTCCCTTCTGCAGCGGTTAATTCAACAGAGGGTTTTGCTTATTACTGAAATCACTGAGCCTCCTGAGGGAAGACAAGGCAATGCTAGTGGTGCTGCTGGTACAGCAGCTGTGATGCCTTGGAAATGGGTCCATTCTTCCTGATAGACTACATCAGGCCAAGTAAGGTTTTAATCCACCTGAGCCATAGTACCACTTATACTGCCTTTCTAGATATAAGGACACTACTAAGATCAAAGTCTTTTCTGACAACTGGCATACGCAGTTCTTTAAACAGACAGTTCTGCATTTACCTGGCAGGAAATATATCATACAAAATTACATCAGTTGAGATTTCTGGAATCAATGAAATAAATGTTAGCTTTTTATGAATGGCCAGAAGCTGTTCCTATATGCCTGATCAGATCAGTGCGCAAAGCAAAGCAGAAATCTCCAGAAAAAAATTGCTTCTGCATATTGCCTTATTTCAGTAATATTATGTTCATCTCCACCCTCAGATGCCATGCACTTCTTTTTAGGACATTCGGAAGTATGATGGAAGTAGCCTACCATTACAAGATTTTTCTTTTTATCCATTAATATCTCCTATGCCAGGACATTCCCTTGTGATCCTCTGCTTCAGGAATAAGTAACAAGATGGTATCAGCTGCAAAGAATCCCACCAAAAGAAAATCTTGACACAGATCAGCCACCTCTTCCTGTGGCTGAAGGTTCATCCCATAACAGCATAATTTCTGTACATTTGCCTCACCCCAAAGATTGCCTTTTTGATGCATTCCTTTACCTCTCCAGAGTCATGATGACTACCTTTCTTGTTCATGCTGTTTACGAATGTATATGTAAAGCTGCTACAGGACAACAATTTAATATTAATGTATCAGGATGCATTTAATTTCCCAATGACAAGTAGGCTATTATAGAGAACTTGACAAACATTTCACATCTGGGACTCAGAAATACAAAACCAGCAAGATACATAGCAGGAAACTACTGACTTCCTTAGGTATGTTTATATTTACATCTACCTTTATCATTTAAAGTCATATCTGTGCTCCAAATCTCAGAAATACAATTTATGATACTGTATCATCTGATCCAAGATGCTGAATGTTCAGTCCGATGGAGGTTATGCCACAATCAGAACAAGAAACAAGATTTGTAAAATAAATTCCAGAGCTGGGTATATTTAGGAGCAGACCTGTGCTATGAAGTTCGGCTATACATAGGAAGGGCTTTAGAGGTAACAGGAATAAAAGGCCTTGCCAAACAAAGATTAAACAAACGTTTTTTGTTCACCATTGCTATTAGATCCCCAGAAGCAGAGGAAAGTCTAGGAGCAGATGATTAAATGAAACAACACTTTCTTAAAGCAAGAGGCGTAAGTCCTCATGAGTATGCTGCTTGGTAGCCTGAGATATGGCGTGAAAGGCACGTTTACAGTATGCTCCTTATATACAAAGAGAAACTACTTTTACACTTTGGAAAACAGGAGCTTTTGTTGGCAATTCTGGCACTAGAAAGATGTAACTGGATGGTTCCTATGGGAACAGACTGTCTGTTGCTAGCCTAGATAAGCAACTGTAAAGAGTCAGAAAAAAGGTGGAGAAGAGATGAATGGTGATCAAAGCTCTAACTTCTTTGAGTGAATCTCCTTTGAGAACCAAAAAGAGAAGCACACAGAAAGCAACTTTAAAAGAAACAAATATCCTTACTTCACATTTTGTTTTAATAATTCTTTCCAATTCTATTCCTTTTTATTTTCAAGTAAAGACCTCTAGCAAACACAACAAGGAAGGAAATCTGGGAGCGGCAGCAGCAAAATGGGAAATATCTTCAAAGCTTAAAAGTGATTTTTTAAGGCACTGAGTAGAAACCTATGAAAAAGATAAATTGAGGGTAGTCTGCAAAGTATAGTCTTTTGATGGACCTGCATGTTTTCTTGAATCTGGCCAAAAAGTGACTTTGCTTACACTTTTGCTTACAAAATCAAACACTGAAGTTTTCCTGTATAATGGACGAGCACAATGCCAACATATCTCTTAAGTCTTAATTGCAGTTAGTGCTCAAGTTTTACTTGCACTGCCCCAAATAGGATTTTTAATGATGGCTGCAGCTGCAAGAAGTGTAAGTGCACACATGTACATGAGCTACCTAATTAAGAAAAAGGATCTGTTTAGATCAAACTAAATTCTTTTTTTTTTTTTTCTCTCACCACCTTAAATGTCCGGCAAACATCACCAAACAGGGCCCCAAACAGTTAATCTAGAATCCCTCTATCACCCCCTGTCAGTCTCTTGCATATGATTAGTGTGGCTCTGCTCTCCATGAGGGAGAGCTGGACCTGGCTGCCCTGCACCTCACCTGCATATAAACTTTTGGAGCATCCCAGGATTTGTGACAAGAAACCCAGTTCCTGTCATGAGTATGTGTGTGTGCATGTGTGTTTGCGGGGTGGTAATTAGCATGTGGATGCTTTGTGGGATGGTATCTGGAGTATACACACATACTGAGCAGTGCTGAGCTATTGGATCACCATTTCTTCAAACACTGTTAACTCTGCTGGAGCCCATTCCAATGTACTATATGGCAAATCATGAGTTTTTTGGCTTTGCACTACTATCATGCCTAGTTTGTGCTATATATTAGTAGGTATAAAAGTCATGTGGGCATTGCTTAGAACAGTAGAGAGCTTAAGCCCCTACCCAAGTATATAATGCCAGTAAAGTAGGCAGAGGAGCAGCTTTCCCCCCTCCCTCAGGAATGTATCCAGCTCAGGGTACAACTCAGGTTTATCTGAAGCCAATGGGGCAGAGGTGCCTGCCCTTTGCAGTGAACTTGGTAATCAAATTGTCAGATAGCAGAGTTTGGGGAGAGACAGAGATGGTATTCTGCCACATGGTATAACTTGTATCAGTTTCAAAAAAGGTAAAATGCATCAATTCTGGATGAACTAAGTCTATGGGTTGTTGGGGTGATTGTATTCGGATCTTGGGGAACACTGGATTTGCAGCTGAATACAAGGCTATAGCCTGTGGCCCAGCAAAGCTGCTAACCACAAGGCAAAATAATATATTAAAAGTAACATTGCAAGATGCTTAGGCAAGCATTTTCTTAACAGTATAGTAGTGTTCTAAGATATATAGCTCATTGTGTAAAAGAAACAGGATGCAAGCCACTGGCTATTGTTAGACAATAACGCAAATCTTGCTTATGAATGGTTATGCTAAGCCAGCCATTTGCTTATGCTAAGTTACCATCTTAGCTATGTCCACCATTTTCAGGTGAGGCTGTGTAAGTCTGTGTGCGGCAAATGAAGTGAAGTCTTAGGAATGTGGAAGATGATACAAGGTGGGACTGAAAAAAACAGACTAGAATGTGAAAGTCAACACACAACTGGTAACAGAAACTGAAATAAACATATGCGAAAAGGTGAATGGTGATTGGTAAAGAAGCCTCCAGAAGCTTCCAGGTTTTGGTCGAAGTCTGCCCAGTGACTGAAGAAGTGGGGTCAGGGTCTTAGACATGCGCTCATAGCAAAAAGACATGTAAATAAGTGAAATACATAGGTAATTCCATGCTAATGAAACAAATAGTAAACAGATGGAGCTTATAATGGGATGGACTAAAGGTGGAACAAAGGAGAGACAAAGGTGGAGTAAAAGTTAATGAGCATAAAAAAGGTGTATAAATATTGAAAAAAATAATGTTCAGGTTGGCTCCCCAGTTTGTTGGACCTAGTATGAAGCTGTCTCCATTTTGAATAGTGCTGTTGCTAGTAATGTGTGCTGGTGTTTGCTCCCTGAGCAATTAGATTGTCGTCTCCCTAGTCATTGGGCGCCCCATGGAGTCAGGGTCTAACATGAGCAGCCATAGTACAAAGTCAGTGTTTTCCAATTTGCTCCTCACTTCCATGTGCTCAGGGAGAGCAGTGTCTGACAGTAAGGGGCTGCAAGGGACAGAGGACAAAAGGGCCATATGATACCCCCAGATTAAATTTTCCCTGGTGTAGCAGCAGGAAGGGGATGAATTCAAGGCAAACCTCCAATAATTAGATTTTATACGTGGAAAATTATAATAAATTTATAAATTTTCCATATATAGAATCTAATTATTGGGGGTTGTTTTATATTTGAGTAAATACAGGAAATTACCCTAAATAGTTGATATATTACCTTTTCAAGAGTGTGCACAATAAATTCTGTATTTTGACTTCCTCTAGCAGGACCCTGAGAGATTCTTGCAATCTTCTTCTTGGCATAGTACTCATGGTCATTAACCATCTCTGGCTATGGAGGACTAGCAGTGACTCAATTTCACTTACCACCAACTGTCCAGAGAGGAATCACTCGCTTGCTAGTCTTTTAGGCCATTTATACACATGTCTGCTGCCAGCTCCAATGTGTGCTAATTAGCATGCTGCAGCAGCCTTGGTGTCTTGTGTATTCCGTGTCCCTGAACTTCAGAATAGTGGCGGGGGCACTTCAAAGCTTATTCAATGAGCTTTAGTTAAAGTACCACTGCCACCATTTTGAAGTGTGGGACATTGAATACATGAGATGCTGAGAGCACTTTAATTAGAGTGGCTCCCAAGTGCTGCTTTAATTATAGTGCCTCCCCCCACCTCAGAGCATGGGTAAAGATACCCTTAGTCAAGAAATAGATTCAAGAAATCTGGGTTTAGACCTGACTTTGGTATAGGCTTTCTGAGACACTAGACAAATGACTTAATCTCTCACAGCCTCAGTTCCCCATTCATACCAACATATACGAACATTTCATATGTCTGTTTTGTCTACGTAGGAACTTTTCTGGGCAGAAATTACTCTTAGTACATTCTGTATTATACGCACACATATACAGCACCTAAAGGACCACCATCTCAAATAAACTCATTAAGTGCTATTTTAATGAAAGCAAACAGTAATCATGAGTATGTGTGCTGGTCTCTGCCACAAGCCCCAGTACTTATCACTGATCCTTCTAAATAAAAAAATTCAGAAGATTTTTCCTGCAGCTAATTTTTTAAAAGTATTTAAAAAAAATGATGATTCCCTAGGAATTATGTAATTCCCAAAATATTGTAAGTATGTCTGTATGCCTTATGATGTTACACTCTGAAAGAAGAAACAAAACATTAGCCATATAATGCATACCATACCCCATTGAGCCAGATAGTATCACCATTTTAATTGAAAGGGCAACTAAGGCCTGAGTTAAGTTGTTTAAAGTGACAAATAGACTCAAAAGTATATGAAGGATTAAATTACAGAAACTGCTGACTCAGACTCACAATGGATAAACGTTGCCATACAGCAGCATTAGAATGCACAAACCCTAAGCACTCAGATCCATTAGGGATACAGTTCATCAAATCAATAGACTGAATGCAGCAGAATTATACTGTATTTTAGCATATTAACTAGGGGTCTACCCAATTCAAAAAAGTAGCCAGCTGATTTTGTGGAGATCATGGGGTTGGCTGCTGTTTTTGCAATCTAATCATGGCAGGCCCCCCACTGCCCCTCCCACACACATACCCCTTTGATTAGTCAATGGGCCCCAGTGGAACTACCCCTTGCAGCTGATTGGTTGTGAGGGCTGTTTGTCATATGGCTCCACTCCTCACCACTGATTGGTTGTGAGGGATGCCTAACATATGGCCCTGCCCCTTACCACCAATTGCTGGAGAGGGGCAGGGCCACATGACATGCAGCCCTTTCAGCCAATCAGCAGTGAGGGGCAAGAGAGACAACCGTCTTGGGCTCCCTTTCATGCCAGCAGCCCCCTCCATTCTTCTCTTCTTGTGGGCTGTGTGGCCAGGCCACAGCACCATGAGGACTTCTGGCTCCCTCTAGGCAGCCAGCATTTTATTTCAAGTCCCACCCCTTGACGCCCAACACCATGGATTTCATAGACATTGCCTGATTTCATGGGAGTTGTTGAATTTAGTGATTTCTGTGAAATGTGTGAAATTGCAATTTTGGTAGGTCCCTATATATAGAGCAAAAAGATTTACTTTGTTTTTTTTTTATAGCAGGCAACCATGCTGTACTTAACTGAACTGCTCAACATTGACCCTTAAGCTTTATACCCCTCCCCCCACACAAATCTCTTTTTTTGTGTATCCTATAACTACACGGTAATCCTACTGTAGTTATTGTGAAATTATTATTTTGCTTAATCTGTGAGTTTAATACAAAAATCTACAATCAGACATTTAACTACACAAATGTTCTGTATCATCTAATTACCTGCCCATTTTTCAGACTCCTGCCATGAGGTAGAATTTTCTAAGCAGAAGTTTGAAGTTTCTGTAATATCACCATGGACCTCTACATGTAATCCCTTTAAAAGCAACTCCGAAAAACATAACTTCACTTTTGAAACAAAAAGCTTATTCCAAATTCATTCCCCTACTTACATGTATAATTGAACACTAGGCATGGACAGGCATTCATTTACAGAGCTAAGAATTCCTGTTAAATTCCTGTGAAATAGGTTGGGAGTAAGGGTATACATGCATTCTGGCCCCCTGGCTGGAGAGGGCTCTATGAGAGCTCCAGCTCCATGTACTCCTGGGGCTAGAACCCTGGGACAGGGGGAGGCATTTTCCCATAGCACAAACTGGGATGATTCCAGCTGTGAAAGAATAGCGCCTATTCCATGCACCCTTCTAGACCCAAGAGGCGTGCAAGAGGCAGAAGACAGAGGCAGCACAGCTAGACCAATCCCACATATATACAATAAACTCTCTCTCTCATATATATGAAAGTTTACTACACACACATTCTATACACATACATACATATATTACATACACACACATATATATATAGACATATCTATATCTATCATATCATATATATCTATATCTATCATATATATCTATACGTATCTATCTATCTATCTATATGTATGTATGTATAAATGTAAGCTTTCTTTTAATATACACACTCACCCTAAAAAGGAGTTAACAGTATCCCTTTAAGATCATTTTCATATTAATATTCCAAATTATTTCTGACACTGTTAGTAAAAAAGATATATTACCAAGTAATAGATATATTACTAAAATATATATTACCAAGTAATAGATCTACACCTTAATAACAATACTACTTGGAGACAAAGAAATCATTGCATTTTTCACAATTGGTTTTCATTTCTCCTTGATCATCTGGTGCACCCAAGTAACATAATGGCAATGTGCTCAGCAGGTACCATTGGAACCTCCTGGGTTTAAAGCTGTCCTTCTGCCTCTTTGTTCACCCATAGGAGCTTCTGCAAGTTCTTTCCTCTTAATCTTTGGATGATTTCTGTTTGATCATCTAATCATTATCACCAGGGTGTCTAAAACCTTTCCCATGCCTCTTTAAAATGTGCTAAATGCTAAATAAGCATGCAGGATTAACTTGAGAAAATGCAGGAAAGTAAAATACAAAACCAGCTGAATCCGAACTGCACATTTCTCACAAACATTTAATGCGCAGTCAGCTACTCCACAGATACATTTTGGGTTGTTTTTAAGCATGACAGCTTAGGTCTTAAGGTTGTAGAAGTTCATCTCTCAAATTAAACTTGTAGTAGATGCAAGTTAATATTGCTTCGATGCATTATGAACTTTATCCAAAGCCCATTAGAGTCAATAGAAAGAGTCTTGGTAGTTTTGATGGATTTGGATTAGGTTTTATTTTAATGTCATGAGAACTCAGGTATTTTGGCATGATAGTTTTTAGCATGATACTAGCAACCTCTTAACTTTTCATACTCGTATTTGCGTACATAGGTTAGCAACGGACATTGTTTGGCTTAAGAGCTGTAGCCAGTTACTTTGATTAAGGTTATCCAAATCACTAGAGTCTTCTTAAAAATAGGCTGGAAACCCCTTGGATTTCCACCTTGCATGTAACATTTGACACTTTGGTCTCTTTACTTGGTTGGACAGACTCTAAAGCAGGTTCTCTTTTTACAGTTTCTCATTTCTGGTTCCACTACCATTCATGAATCAGAGGTGCTTATACACATGACAGGGGTTTTGTCCTCCAAATTGAAATGGTAAATTTTTAATTGTGACAATTAAAAACCCACCATTTCAATATAGCGGCTGCTGTCACTGTTACAGTGAGTGGCCTGATCCCTTTTTTTTTTTTTGCGAAGCCTGCCCACCTCTCCCACAGCTGGGAGTTTTGCTGCTGGTGGGCTGACAAGTCCCTGAGCTGTGGGGGGCCCTGGTTCTTCCCTCTGCAGAGGCAATGCCCTCTGAGGCTGCCTGGGTGATTGGCTAGCAGGCCAGGTGCTGCCCCAGCTCAGGGGCAACACGTGGCCTGATCCAACTGTTCCCCAAGCCCAGCTGCTGGAAGGCTGCCAGACACTGCTCCCTGGACAGGGCCAGGGAATAGTTGGATTGGGCTGGATGCTGCCTTTGAGCTGAGATAGCACCCAGCCCACTAGCAGCCCACCTGGCTGGCCCTGGGAGATGCTACCACCACAGAGGGAAGGACTGGGGCCCCCTGCAGCTCAGGGCCCACTGGCAGCTTGCCCCATGGCTGCAGGCAGACTCTGTGGGGGAAAAAAAAAAGGATCAGGCCCTTTACAGTTTTTCTTCTGGCAGAGCCTGCCCATGTGAGCTGCCAGTGGGCTGAGCAGCCTCTGAGCTGTGGCGGGGCCCAGTCCTTCCTGTTGCAGTGGCAGTGCCCCCTGGGGCTGCCTAAGCAGGTAGGTGTTACCCCAGCTTGGAGGTAGCACCCTGCCTGATTCAACTGTTCCCTGACCCTGCCCAGGGAGCTGGATCCACTTCTTCCATGATCTCACCTGGGGAGCAGCACCCCATGCACCATCCCTGCTGCCTTCCTGCCACCTGGGCCATCTATGAATGGGCTGGCTTGCCCCTGGGGCAGCATAGAATGGTGGCAGGAGGATGTCTGGGTGTGCTGGTGGCTGGAGATGGCAGCGGGGATGGTGCACAGCATGCTGGAAGTCCTGATAGGCTCAGGGAAGCATTGGATTGGGCACCTCCAAGCTGAGGCAGCACCTGCCTGCTGGCAGCCCACCTAGGCAGCTTCAGGGGCACTATCACTGTGGAAGGAAGGTTGGGCCCCCCTGCAGCTCAGGGGCCACTCTGTCTGCCAGCAGCCCAGTCTGCCCCAGCCATGGGAGATGCAGGAAGCTTCTGTGAAAAAAAAAGAAAAAGGATCAGGCCCCTCGCTGCTTCTTCTGCCTGCAGCCCACCTCTC
>NW_005842165.1:2077612-2080414 GCF_000455745.1 Alligator sinensis | reverse complement strand
TGCTAGGCGACCACACCCCCGCGTGTGGGCCGGGGGGGGGGGAGGGGCAAGATGTCAGATTAAAAGCTGCAAAGTTACAAGTAGCTACGTTGTAAACTAAAATACATGGGGATGTGGTTTAGTTTGCAACACTACAGACTCATTTAAATCACAAAAAACCCACGTGTGAAGTATGATGCACTTAAACCGCAAAAACAGGCTATTTTTGTCATATGTATTGTAGCAAAACCCCAGTTGTTGGTTTTTGTTTTGTTTTTTTTTAAATGCATTCCCTCCCCTTTCCCAACTATTTCTGACTTTCTTTGCCCTCTCTATCCCTTATAAGTGATTACAAGTAGTACTAGGTAAGATAAACTAAGTTCTTGTATACTATTATTGTAATAAGCCCCCTTTATATATTGTAAATAGTGTTATGTTTGTATTGATTTTTACTGTTTTATATTGTATTCCTATCATTTATGCATTGATTTTTATTGTTTCATATTAATATTGTATGGTTTAGGCCTGCAATGTGGGTTGGCATAAAAGTTAGGAACTCACCTGTGTGTATGTGTAGGTGGGTGGTATGTGTGTTAACTGTTGAATATAAATATATATGTCATCGTATGCACGATATACAAATTACTGATCTGTGTATGTGCACTGAGTGTGTGGGTATTAACAACTGATTGATGTCTAATTTTCAGTGTGTACAGCATGTATGAGCTTGAATTGAATTGGTAATAGGTATGCATGTGCCTAGGCTGGTAATTTTGGATACGTATGTGCCTGAGTTGGTAGTGTGTGTGTGCGCACGCTTGGTGGGGTTGTATGCACCTAGAGTTTCTGTGTGTGCACCTAACTGATTTGTGTGTGTGTGTATGTGCAATTGTACACCACACCCTCCTGCCTAACACCATGATATTGAGATCCTGAGCATTGGCCTGACCCCACTGGGAAACATTTTTATGGTGCAGAATGTGGGCATATTGTGGGTGTTAGCAGGAGTAAGCATGAGCGTGTAGTGTGAATTGAGTGAGCTAGTGTGCTTGTGTCTATCTTCTGTGTGTGTTATTGAAGGGCACCCGCTTGTAGTAGGTGGACCCACTGTTGTTGCTTATTGAAGGGCACCTGCTCATAGTAGGTGGGCCCACTGCTGTTATTGAAGGGCACCTGCTTCTAGTAAGTGGACCCACTGTTATTTGTTATTGAAGGGCACCTGCTTGTGGTAGGTGGACCCATTGCTGCTCCAATTCTGTTGTTATTGGACTCCCGCTTGTAGTGGGGTCTGATATGGGAACTGCTGCTTGTTGCGTGCTGGAATTGCAGGGCAGGACATTGCAGTTGTACTGAAGGGGTGTAGGTGTGTGTATTTGTAATTGTTTGTGTAATTGTTGTTTGTTGTGTGTTCAGAAATCATGTTCAATTTGTTCAAGAGCAGGACCCCTAAGACCGGGGTGGGAAAGCAGGAGGTCACATGGTTAAAGAGCAAGGATGTCCTCTCCCTCCATAAGGAAATTTTGAAGGGTGGGCTTAGCCCATGGAAGGAGAATGTGTGTCCCAGGCTTCTCCATTGGTGATCTGGAGGAGCACTTGTCTGGAAAACAAGGCGGGGGGGCGGGGGGGGGCCAAGGAAACCCCAGAGCATGCACCAGATCACATAATCACCTAGTCAAATGAAAGTGCATATCCAAAACCAGATAGGCATATGGGGGGAGGTATGGATCAGTATCCACAACCATGAGAGTCAAATTTGTACACAGGAATGAATGGGAACTCCTATCCATATCTGGCATTGCCAAGGCCAGTGCAGATGGGGACAGTATGCATATGATAGTCTGGAAGTTCCTCATAGGTCATGGGGAACCCAAGGAGAAATGGGACAAATGGCCACTACATGACTTAATTAAATGGATGGCAGAGCTTGGTAAAAAGGGGTTAGAATGTTCCCATTCCAACAGGGTCACAGCCACAGCTCCACCTCTAGAGGAGTGCTGAGGGGGCCCCCATGATAGGACCCATGAGCAGAGCCCAGGCTCATGGGAAAAATTGGGGACCCGAATTTGGGATCCAGGTGGCAGACCTCAAATTCCTGTCATGGTGGGAAATCCAGAGCACACCAGTGCTCTTCTAGACACTGGACCTGCATTGAACATATTTGGAAAAAGATGGGACCTGAGCCAGGTTGGTACTGAACAAATAATACTCCAGTCCTTCATGGGGCAGAACACCACTGGGGTTGTGTACAGAGGGGCGAACAGGCTTCTATATCCTGCCTGGCACCCTTCTTGGCTAGCAGGAAGGAACAGCTTCAAGCTGTTGGAAAATATGTGTTGGATGGGTTGGTCAGTGCCTGATGTTGAGGCAGGAAAAGGCCAGAAAAGTCCTTGACTTATGATGACACCCTCCTATAGGTAACTGCTCCAATTTTTCAGTATAGAAGAAAAGCACCCCAGGAATGGCAATGCTGTATGCACTGGCACTGCACATGTCCTTAGACTTCAGGAAGGCCTTCGATACGGTATCCCACCCCATACTGGTGAACAAGTTAAGAGGCTGTGACTTGGATGACTACACAGTCCGGTGGGTGGCGAATTGGCTAGAGGGTCACACCCAGAGAGTCGTGGTAGATGGGTCGGTTTCGACCTGGAAGGGTGTGGGAAGTGGGGTCCCACAGGGTTCGGTCCTTGGACCGATACTCTTTAATGTCTTCATCAGTGACTTGGACGAGGGAGTGAAATGTACTCTGTCCAAGTTTGCAGATGACACAAAGCTATGGGGAGATGTGGACACGCCGGAGGGCAGGGAACAGCTGCAAGCAGA
>NW_005842165.1:2063185-2076984 GCF_000455745.1 Alligator sinensis | reverse complement strand
CTCTTTCCTGCTTATGCAGGGGGTCGGACTCGATGATCTATTGAGGTCCCTTCCGACCCTAACATCTATGAATCTATGTCAGTATTGTACATTTGTAAATACGAATGACCAGCCACTGCAAGGAGTTTTCCTTGGCAGGTTTGTCTGTGTTTGTTTTCTTTTGCAGAAACCACAGTGTATTCAAAGGTGACTGATAGACCAGGAGGTCTCATTGCCACCAGAAGCATCTTCCTCATCTAATCTATGGCGAAAATTACAAAAAAGATTGTCTTGTCTGTGTTGTTTTGTTATATGATTTGTGTTTTGTGTTTGGTTTGTTTTAAATTATCACAGTTTAAATACATATGAATGTCATAAAGATATGATAAAAATCATTGGAAATATCCCCTCTAAAAATTGAATCTGTCTTTAGATCCCAGACCAGAACAATTCCGCCCAGTTGGACTGGAAAGTTGTTCTAATATTTGAAACAAGATCAGCAATTCATATAAAAGTTTTAAATGCAATTTAATTAGCAAAATGATATTTATTAAAGGTTATGTGTATTTTAGGGTTTTTTTGTTTTTGTTTTCTTTTTTCCCTCTTCTCTGAACCATCTGATAAAATGTCAAAATGTTTTGTTTTTGTTTTTGTTTTCCCTTCTCTCAAGGATTTAAATTCTATTTAGACAATCAGTATAAAAAGATGTGTGTAAAAAAACTGCATTCAAAGTCATATGTTAATGAGCAAAGAGATAACTATACCATTGTAACTGTTCAAAGCAACCTTATTGTGTTATTTTCCTTCTCTTCCACCCCCCAAAGTTTTTTGTTTTTAATTTATTTTAACTGCCTAAGTTTTGTTTTAACTTCAAACCAGCTGAAGATGACACAAATCCTTTCTATATAGCTGGACCATGGTGTTCAAACATAGTGTTCATACCCAAACAGTATAGTGACATCACCCTTGTGTAGGGTTGATGTCAAGGAGGGGAATATGTAGCAAAACCCCCAATTCATAGATTCATAGATTCATAGACATTAGCGCTGGAAGGGACCTCGGAAGATCATCGAGTCCAGCCCCCTTCCCAAAGGGCAGAAAGTCAGCTGGGATCATAGGATCCCAGCAAGATGAGCATGCAGTTTGCTCTTGAACGTGTATAGGATCCCAGCAAGATAAGCATCCAGTTTCATCTTGAAGGTGTTCAATGAAGGCGCTTGAACCACCTCCGGTGGCAGGCTGTTCCAGACCTTGGGGGCTCGGACAGTAAAGAAATTCTTCCTTATGTCCAGCCTGAAACGGTCTTGTAGTAGTTTATGACCGTTCGACCTAGACGTCATCCCTTGGGATGCTCTGGTGAACAAAGGCTCCCCGAGATACTGGTGGTCACCCCTGATAAACTTGTAGGTGGCCATCAGATCGCCCCAGAGCCTGCGCTTTTCAAGGCGTTTTGGTCGCTTTACTAGCCGCCGCATCGCATTGCAGGCTCATGTTCATCTTGTGGTCAGTGATGACCCCCAAGTCTCTTTCTTCCATAGTGCTAGCCAACATAGCACTGCCGAGCCTATAAGGATGCTGCGGGTTTTTTTTCCCAAGGTGGAGAACCTTGCATTTATCGGCGTTGAACACCATCAGATTCTCGTCCGCCCACTTGCTGAGCCTGTCCAGGTCAGCCTGGATAACCTGCCTGTCTTCTGGTGTGGATGCTTTGCCCCAAAGGTTGGTGTCATCGGCGAACTTGGCCAGTTCTGATCGCTTCTGACTCCAGTGTCCACATCATTAATGAAGATGTTGAACAGTATGGGTCCAAGGACAGAGCCTTGGGGGACCCCACTGGTCACAGGACACCACGATGAGTGACTTCCATCGATTACTACCCTCTGGGTCCGACCCCGGAGCCAATTTTCCAGCCAGTGGATCGTGGAGGACCCAAGGCGACAATTGGCCCGTTTCTCCAAGAGGCGATCATGGGACACCAGATCGAAGGCTTTTTTGAAGTCAAGATATATGACATCAATCTCTTCTCCCTTGTCCAGGTGATAGGTCACCTGGTCGTAGAAGGAAATGAGATTGGTCAAGCAAGACCTACCCGCAACAAACCCGTGCTGGCTATCCCTTAAGATGTTGGCGTCGGCCAGTCCATTAAGGATGGCCTCTTTAATAAACTTTTCTAAGATCTTCCCCAGGATAGAAGTCAGGCTGATGGGCCTATAGTTAGCCGGATCCACTTTCCTCCCTTTCTTGAAGATAGGCACCACATTGGCCTTCTTCCAGTCTTCGGGCACTACACCAGAGCGCCAAGAGTTTTCAAAGATCCGTGCTAGAGGCTGGGCTATGATGCTCTCCAGCTCCTTGAGTACCCTGGGGTGAAGATAGTCAGGGTCGGCTGACTTGAAGGTATCCAGCTTCTCAAGATGTTCCTTCATGAGGTCAGTATTAATGGAGGGCAGGGGATCACCCTCACCTGGACTTCCCTGTCCCGTAGCGGGCATGGGCGTCCCATGGGACTGATGAAAGACCGACGCAAAGTACCCATTTAATAGGTTGGCTTTTTCCTGGGCGTCAGTTGACACCAACAGTTGTTGCAGGGTGTGTTTTTTTGTTTTCTAAATGCATTCCCTCCCCTTCCTCAACCATTTCTGACTTTCTCTCTGCCCTCTCTATCCCTTTTAAGTGATTAAAGTAGCACTAGGTACGCTAAGCTAAGTTCTTGTATACTATTACTGTAATAACCCCCTTTTAATATATTTTAAATAGTGTTCTGTTATGTTTGTATTAATTTTTACTGTTTTATTATGTATTATATTGTTTTCCTATCATTTATGCATTGATTTTCATTGTTTTATATTAATATTGTACAGTTTAGGCCTGTGTCTATAAAGTGATGTCAAGTATCCATTCCCATCTTGTTCCCATCTTGTCCCCATGCCCTGTTGTGTAAGTATGTTGTAATTCTGTAACCTCTCCCATGTAAATTGGTTTTCCTTGAATGCCTGAAACAAAAGAGTGAATGGATGAGTGAAACTCAATGATAGCAGGAACCCCTACTAAATCACCCCACCATCAAACCAATACCTGGACCAATGACCCAGCCATTGGAACAACCCTCAGCATTCAAGAAACAAAAGATGAGGCAACCCACCATTGTGCCAAGGCTGCACATGCTCAGTATGAACATCTGGAACAGGACTGATATTGCCTGGACAGGCCCTCCCCATAGGAGATCAGAGGTAGTCAGCCCCATAAAAGGGGTAGTGAAGACTGACTCCTTGGGATGCCCTCTCCATCTGGACCAGCACCATGCCACACCACCTATCCACCTGGAGGCCCTGCTGGCAACCCCCTCTGGACAACACCTGCTGGACAAAGACCCCTTTCCAGCCTGGATAGGTAACTATCACCCCCATCCTCTCTTCAACCAAGGACTTGGACTCTGTCTCTCTTCCCTACCTGGACTCCAGCCCTTCCACTAAGTCTCTTTCTCCTGCTACCATTGTGTGAGTGTGTGTGGGAACCAACCTGTACAGTACAGTGTTCATTTAATACAACTGTTATTTGAAACCCTGAGTTTGGTTTTGCTTTACTATGGTTCCGGCCCTGCTCCAATCTCTGCTCCTCGCCCCTCTAACTTCTGTCTCATTTCTCCCTCTCCTGCTTCTGGCTCACCACCACTTCCAACACCTGTTTCATGTTCCTGTGGCTCCAGCCATCCTGAGCTCCTTTCTGCCTGTTTATCCCTGTTTCTTTGCCATTGTCTCATCCCCACTGCCTTTTCCCCTGATCTCCCAGCTTTCTGCCTCTGTCTCCTGGCTGTTTCCTCCTTGCCACTGGGCTTTTTCCCTTGCTTCCACCCCAGCACCAGGTGATCCCAAGTAACCCCAGGGCCATTTGACTTTAAGTAACCCCAAGCCTCAGTTCCACAGCCAGCTTCTCTCTATACCAGTTCTAATCCCAGTTCTGGCAATTTTCACTCCTTACACTTTCTCCCTCACCTTAACCTTCCCCCAGGTATCCCAAGTACCCTAAGCACACTCATACACCATCCAAGTTAAAAACTGACCTGTGTGTTTGTGTAGGTGGCTGGTATGTGTGTGAACTGATGAATATATGTCATCAGGTGCGTGATGTACAAATTAGTGATCTATGTATGTGTCCTGAATGTGTAGGTATTGACAACTGATTGTTGTCTAATTTTCAGTGTGTATAGTGTTTATGAGCTTGAATTGAATTGGTTATAGGTGTGCAAGTGCCTAGGCTGGTAATTTTGGATGTGCATGTGCCTGAGTTGGTAGTGTGTGTATGCATGCCTGGTGGAGGTGTATGCACCTAGAGTGTGTGTGTGCAATTGTACACCATGCCCTCCTGTCTAGCAGCATGATATTGAGATCCTGAGCATCGGCCTGATGCCACAGGGCAACGGTAGAAGTGCCCCAGAAGACAAAAACAAAAACAAAAACAAAGCAAAACAAAAAAAACCTCAACACACACACACTCATCAGATAAAAAGAAAAGATTCATTCAAATTAATTTCTAACAAGGGAAATGTAGTGTGTGTGAGCATATGGGATTCTTAAAGTATCTGAATAATTCTGTCTTTCATTTAAAAAGTGCTAATATTGATGCTAGTTCTAGGCTAACATGGTTACCAGAATTGTTTTTCTTTGTATATTTGTAATTTGCCTTATTTAGTGCACAGAAAAGTGAAGTACACGCTAGATGGTGATAGCAGAAGAAACAAAACTAAGTTTAAGCACAGTCTGAAAAAGATTAGTACTCTCCACCACCCTTTACTGTTTATAGTCTGAGGAGTATACCTTTGTCTGATAGGAATTTAAACAGATTAGCTTTAGTTATGTATCTGGCAGATATGCTGTAGTTTACATTTGGTGGCTTTGCAGGGTTGTTTACAGGTTGCTTACTGAGGTCTGTTGTAAAAAAAAAAATGACATACTGATTCAATGAGCCAAAACCACATTTAAACACCACCACCAATATTTATATAGATCCACAGGAACAGTAACAATGAAACAGATCTTTTTCTTTCCAATACTCCTCCTCGAGAAGAGGTCAGTTTCTTATGTTTTTCAGGACAGGAAAATAAGATAGAGATTTATACCTTATCACCTGGGCAAGGCCTTTACTGTTGGTGAAAAGAAAGACAAAGAGAAACTCCTCTCGACTATTGTAGACTAAGCTCAGTCACTGAAACTTTTTTCATCTCTCTTCTCAACTTAATTCACAATGTTATATACTTATCCCTCTTCAATTCCACAGTACATTTGGCTCAATGATCCAAAAAGTGCCTATGGGCTAAAGAAATGCATTAAAAAAATAAGTTCTTAATTTCTTACTGTTAGATTACATTCAATGTCTACTTGTTTTTATGAGGTGGGAACATTACAAGGACAAGCAATAGATACTATTTGCACATATTTCTATTAATTTCAACAGGATGCCGATCGCTACCAACATCTCCTATATTACAGTCCCACTCTTCTCTATAATGAGATAGCTGGTTTCATGTAGATGAGCCATCTTCCTCTTGAGGGTGAGTTCCTTAGCAATCCCTGACAGGAAAACAGAGAGATGTCATTTAAGATAATGGTGTCATGTGTTTTATGGGGACAGGGGAGAAGTGAGCACTTACTTCTCACATCTTCACACATGGCTGCTGCAATAGTGGTGGCAGCGTGGGTTGCTACTGCCTCAACACCAGCTCCCTGAACATAGGATGTGGCAACGACTGCCATTGAAGCTGTAGCAATGGCATGGCCTTCAGCAGGGTGACATTTTGGCACCACCTTCAGAATTGGAACACCCCCCTCCTCCCAAATTTACACTACCGGGAAAACAATCGTTGAAATAAGGGACTCAAACCTTTTATCAGTGGGCCTTGCCACCACCTCAGTTTTAATCTTTTCCTAGTGTAACAGACTAAACTGGCAGCCAGACTCCATTTCTCAGCAAGCTGCTAGGAAAAGGAGAAGGAAGCCAGGGGAGTTTGTGTGTGCGAATCAATGGCTGGGAGACAGAGCGCATGGGAGCAGCAGTGGCTGCAGCCGGCAAGATGTGTAGCAGAGACCCAGGAGCTGCAGTGGGGCTGATCCTGAGAAGCTGCAGAAGCTGATCAGATGTGTGGCAGAGATCTGGTAGCTGCAGTGGGGCTGAGTCAGAGAACCATAGCAGTGGGGTCAAAGTGTGGGGCCTGAGTGCATAGTGAGACTGCAGACAGGTTTGAGGGCCCTCCAGAGTTGAGAGAAAGCTCCAGGGTTCCTTAGTGTAAATATTCCATGTTTAGTGCTTCTTACTGGTTACCTTGACTGCTTGTACACATACCCTTTTGTTCCATGACATGCTGGAGATCCAGCAGGTCAGAGCAGACTCAGTTAATTGAGTCTGCTCCACACGTGAGCTGATGTGCACTGTACTACCTGAAGTTGCATAAGTGGCGAAATGTGTAGCAGCATGCAGAAAATGGTGGTGGTGCACTTTTGAACTAAAAAACCTCTGATGTGCTTTAATTCAAAAGCGTGCCACCGCCATTTTCTCAGCTACATGAGCCAGAGCACTGGGCACACACATGTACAAATGCCCCCTGTTATTTGTTAGTGAAAAGTTCTAAGGCAACTGCCTAGCTACCTGTTATGTTTATTCTAAGATAAGCTTACCCGTTATGTCTATCTTAAGTGTATGCATCCTAATGTATTCATCTGTGCACTTCCATTCTCCTAACCCTGTTGGTCTGTGACCCTAACCCCTTAGTACACCACACAAATCTGGAGAATTCGTCCTTGGCTCCTATGAGGTTGTAGAAAAACCCGCATTTTTTCCTTTTTTTTTTCTTTTAAAATGCATTCCCTTCCCTTCCCCAACCATGTCTGACTTTTTCTTTCCCTCTCTATTCCCTATAGATAAGTATAAGTGAGCTAAGACATAGGATAAGCTTCAGCATTTTATGTTGGTAGCAAGTTGTATTTGTTTTGTTTTTTCTCCTTCTTTATATTGTATAATTATTATGTTTATATTGATTTTTTACTGTTCTATAGTACTGTTTTACTGATACTATATGATTTAGGCCTACATATATAAGTTAGCATAAGTCATGTCAAGTTTCCATTTTGTTTGTCAAATCTCCATCCTGTCCCCAGGCCAAGTTGTGTAACCCATGACTCGCACCTACCCCTCCTATGTAACTTGGTGCCTATTATATATTATAATAACTTGGTGCCAATTATATATTACTGAACCAACAACACCAGTACCTGGACCAACGGCCCAGCCCTTGGAACCACCCTCAGCATTCAAGAAACAAAAGATGAGGCAACCCACCATTGTGCCAAGGCTGCACATGCTCAGTAAGAACACCTGGAGCCCTCTGGGACAGGCCTTCCCCATAGGAGATCAGAGGTAGTCAGCCCCATAAAAGGGGTAGTGAAGACTGACTCCTTGGGATGCCCTCTCCATCTGGACCAGCACCATGCCACACCACCTATCCACCCGGAGGCCCTGCTGGCAACCCCCTCTGGACAACACCTGCTGGACAAAGACCCCTTTTCAGCCTGGATGGTTAACTATCACTCCCATCCTCTCTTCAACCAAGGACTTGGACTCTGTCTTTCTTCCCTACCTGGACTCCAGCTCTTCCACTAAGTCTCATTCTCCTGCTACCATTGTGTGAGTGTGTGTGGGAACCAACCTGTACAGTACAGTGTTCATTTAATACAACTGTTATTTGAAACCCTGAGTTTGGCCAACTCTCAGGATCTCAATATATATATTGAGCTGTTAGACAGGAGGGTGTGACACAATTGTACATATACAAACACAGAAATCAACTGGATGCATACACACACACACCACTAACTCAGGCACATACACATCCAAACTAGCCTAGGCATATGCATACCTATCACCAATTCAAGCACATACACTATATACCCCAAAAGTTAGACAAAAATCAATTGTCCATACCCGTACACTCTCTACACATACACAGATCACTAATTCATATATTACACACACAATGACATACACACAGGATGCATACACACACACACCACTAACTCAGGCACATACACATCCAAACTAGCCTAGGCATATGCATACCTATCACCAATTCAAGCACATACACTATATACCCCAAAAGTTAGACAAAAATCAATTGTCCATACCCGTACACTCTCTACACATACACAGATCACTAATTCATATATTACACACACAATGACATACACACATACCAGTTCACACACATACAACCCACCTACACATAGGTAAGTTCCTAACTTGGATGGCACGGTATATATGTGTGTGCTTGGGGTACCTGGGATACTTAGGCCGTCCACTCCTGCACCCTCCATGCACCAATAATGCACTGTCACTATGCTCCCGCCACGGCAGAGCAATAAAGTGTAGGGAGTGAAAGTTGCTAGAACCAGTATTAGAACCGGTGGACTATAGAGAAGCTGGCTGAGGAATTGAGGCTTGGGGTTACTTAAGGTAGATTGGGGCTGGAAACTGAGGCAGACAACTGAGATATTGGGTGGGGGGGACAGATAAGTGGTTGCAAGGAAGAGACCACCAGGAAAGAGAGAGAGAGAGGCAAAAACCTGGGAGCTTGGGGCTGGAAACAGGCTGACAGCTTAGAGAAGGGAGGGGGGGGCAGATAAGTGGTGGCAAAGAGGAAACAATCAGGAAACAGACAAAAACCCAACTCGGGGTTTCAAAATAGCAGGTTTATTAAACAGACAACACACTACACAGCCCCATGAAGTTATTGGTTCGCACACACACACACACACACACACACACAAGCACTCACAATGGCAGCAGGAGAAAGAGACTCAGTGGAAGGGTTGGAGTCCAGATGGGGAAGAGAAGCAGAGTCCAAGTCCTTGGTTGAAGAGTGGGTAGGAGGTGATAGTTACCTATCCAGGCTGGAAAGGAGTCCTTGTCCAGTAGGTGTTGTCCATAGGGGGGTTGCCAGCAGGGCCTCCAGGTGGATAGGTGGTGTGGCATGGTGCTGGTCCAAATGGAGAGGGCGTCCCAAGGAGTCAGTCTTCACTACCCCTTTTATGGGGCTGATTACCTCTGATCTCCTATGGGGAGGGCCTGTCTAGGCAAAGTCAGTCCTGTCCCAGAGGGCTCCAGGTGTTCTGAGCATGTGCAGCCTTGGCACAATGGTGGGTTGCCTCAAATTTTGTTTCTTGAATGCTGAGGGTGGTTCCAAGGGCTGGGTCATTGACCATGGTTTGGTCATTCAGAGGGAGCTATTTTTAGACCTACTGCCATTGTTTCTCAAGCACCCTCATTCATCCCCATTCATTCAGGCACCAAGTTACATAGGAGGGGTAGGTGCAAGTCATGGGTTACACAACCGGGCCTGGGAACAGGATGGAGACTTGACAAACAAAATGGAAACTTGACATGACTTATGCTAACTTACATATGTAGGCCTAAATAATATAGTACCAGTAAAACAGTACTATAGAACAGTAAAAAATCAATATAAACATAATAATTATACAATATAAAGAAGGAGAAAAAACAAAACAAATACAACTTGCTACCAAAATAAAATGCTGAAGCTTATCCTGTCTTAGCTTACTTATATTTATCTATAGGGAATAGAGAGGGAAAGAAAAAGTCAGAAATGCTTGGGGAAGGGGAAGAAATGCATTTTAAATGAAAGAAAAAGAAAAACTGGGGGTTTTGCTACATGGGCATCCCTGTCATACTCTGTCATGAGAGCATGATTACCATCTTGGTCATTATCAGGACCTGAATTTTGGAGCTTCAGATGTAAAAGCATACATCTCTGCAACTTGTCTAACCTTAGTTCCCTATGTAGTGGCTATAGCAGAACCTAACATTTGAAAGGATGGACCAATAAGATTATACACGTCCTTGATTGAAGAGGGGGTAGGGGAATTTTTATAAGCAAACCACTTTAGTTTAGAGAGCTTAAAACAGTTTCCAGAATGGAACTATAGTAAAAACTTTTTCCTGTTCTAACAGCATCTGTATTAGGCTTTTGCTAATATAGCTCCTAATATCACATTCTTGATAGACAGAGTGACCCCATCAAGAGATGACATGCAGGCCTTATTTCCTCTGTTGAGCAGGCAGATGTGGATGCATAGCACACAGTGAACAGGAGTTACCCTTGCTGTTGGATCATTTACCTAGTGAGTGACAACAGGGAAAAATGCTATTTAAAATAAGAATAGTAGTCATTTTGTACCCATTTTGCAGAAATTCTGATGTCTGCATAAGGCACTCAAGGTCTGATTCTCCACTGAGAAGTAAAGGATCAACATCCCTGAAAACAGTGGAAATTGCTCCTTTTGAAAGCATGTCAAACTTTCTTTGGTTTTCAGGGAATGGAAAAGACTGATCAGTTGGTTGAGTATTTGTAGTGATATGATAACCACTTTGCTGCTATGATGGAAAAGGCACAGGATGTGTTCCACTAGAAGGATATTTTTGCTGTTTTTCCTCTGGACTTTTTAAAGCCATTTGTTCCGCTGCTGTTAATTCTTCATTTCACAAGCTCAGATACTACTGAACATTTTTTTTTTTACAACATATTCCTAAAGATATCATTAAGTGCTATTTATATATTTTACATCTCCATTGTACATGATACCTCTAGCTATATATATTTAATCTTCCTATGTTGTGTATTCTCTCCTCTCCCACCTCCTAAGGAATTGTCAATTATTCACACTAAAATACAATTTTCCATGAGAAAGATTTTTATACCTATAGTGCAATGAAAGTATTCAGGGAACTATGACTGCCATTAAAGTATGTCCTCTGGATTATACACTATATTATGTAGTCATGAACTCATGTATTAGTGTCATTTAACCTTTGGCAATATTAGTCTAGAGAGGAATGTTAACACTTCACATGAAGGATGGAACATTTATTTTTGGAACTTATGGACTGTGATATTATCAGAGCTGGAGTAGATGGCATAGTTTCAACTACGGTCTTCTAAGGTTACAAGCCTACTGCAGCAGAGGTCTTCATGCTGTTTCATATTATGAACTATTCCTTAGGAAAAAGTGTTCTAGCAAGGGAATGAACATATCTCCCACATCATCTGCCTCCCATGGGAGCTCCTTCTGGTTTTAGGAACATGTGTAGCATGCTTAACAGGCTGTAAAAGATGTTGCATTTCTACCAGAAGAAATCCCAGGATCCTACAGGTGTTCCTACTCATTGTCCTACTACAAGTGCCTGTGAAGTAGGCTGAATAAAATGTGGAAACAGGACATTGTCATATGCATGGTTAATTGAGGTCTGTTTAACTTAACTGTGGTTCATTCCAGGGACAAGCCTGTCAGGCTCTGCGCTCTCCCAGGCTACCTACTGGCAGAAGGCAGCAACATAGCATGGGAGGTCTATGTATAGGGATTTACCAAAAGCACAGTTTCATGGAATTCACAAAATCCAGCATTTGCCCACAAAATTGGGCAATGCCTGTGAAATCCATGGAAAAATAAAATTTACTGAAAATAAATTCTGGCTCCCCAGAGGAAGCTAGTAAAATTATTGTGCTGTGACCTGGCCATGGGGGGGTGGGGGGGGGTGGGGGGGTGGGGGGGATGGAGGAAGAGGACTGCGCGCACAAACAGGAGCCCAAGATGACTGCCATCCCCACTCCTTGCTGCTGATTGGCTGAGGGGGATTCCTCTTGGGCAGCCTCACCCCTCTTCACCAATTGGCAGCAAGGGGTGGGGCTGCTTGATGGACAGCCTTCTCAACCAGTGGGGAGGGGCAGTGCCACTGAGGCCCCTTGGCCACAGGCATGAAGGTTTCCTGCTGTGATCAGGCTGTGAAAATGGCAGCTGGTTCCACAAAATCAGCCAGTCACATCCTCAAGTTAGGTAGACACCCCATCTATGTATGTAAAGGGCTGTGCTGCCCCTGTTTTGATCCAAATCAAAGCTGAGATAAGTCAGGACCACCTCAAATGAGATGTCTGTTTACCACATAGGAATTTCAAGTGCTCACAGGAGAAACCATTTAGGATTGTTGTTATTTTAAAGATAGAGCTGAGAACAGAGAAACAGCAAGAGAGGATGGATGAAGCTTAAAACCTAATTCTGGAATAGAAAATAAATCACAGTCCTCTCTTCTCTCTCACACACATGTGAAGAGCAAGAGTCAATATAAATTAAGTTTATATCATTTTGGTGAATGATATCTTCAGCCAAATGTGTAGGCTTCCCTTTCAAATTACTTTAAGCCTCACAGGCACTAGCCCTGTATCTATCCATCTTCAAACTGTATAAAAATCTGATCCTGAGAAATGCAAGCACTCTCCGTGCCTAGTGAAGTCATAGCTTGTATAAACAAAACATATTCACAAAGTGAATTGGGCATTTTGGTTATTCTTTCTGCTTTGTGTTGCATGCTAGCTTCTTATCAGGTTAAGAAAGGTGTTCTGTATTATTGGGAGTCACCAGATGAGGGTGTTACAGATAACCTCCCAAATTCTGTTAGTAAGATATAGTTGGTTCTTAAAAGAAACTCTTATTGTCGTATTGTGATTCTTTATTAAGGGTGCAGCAGCTTACAGACAAGGGGAATTTTCTGACTCAAATTCCTCAGCTCAACTCAAGTTTGAGTTGCAAGTAAAAAAAACCAAAAAAACTGCTGAACATTGTCAAACTTAGTATGGAGAAGGTAGGTAGGAATTCCTGTCTACTGGTGGTAAATAGAGGCATAGGTACTAAGGGCTTTACACAGCTCTTGGTTCTAAATTATGATCACCAAATTCAGAAGAGTTGCTACTCAAGTCAAGTCTCAAGCCCAGTGGGTGCCTGTACAAAAGCCAGGAGGCTGGTCCTATGTGCTGTAATTTCTGTGTGTAGGAGCAGACTTGATTAATTTGATTAATCAAGTCTGCTGGAGCATGGTAATTACCACACCTTAGCCTGCCTCTGGATCTCATGTATTAGCATCCCTGTACTTCAAAATGATGCTGGGGGTGCTTTAGATAAAGCTTGTTTCACAAGCTTTAGATAAAGCGCCCCCACCACCATTTTGAAGTATGGGGATACTGATACACAAGATGCTCTGGATGCTTTAATTAGAGCAGGTCTCAGAGCTGCTCTAATTAAAGTGCACCCCCATCCCTCCAACTAAGAGAGGATCCTAAACAGGAGACAAGAGTTGGGAACTGGGAATAGTACCTCAAGTAGCATCTAGCTAGTTGGGCAGTAGCTGTTAGTAGATCAGTTAGTAAGAGATGGACCAACAGCAGTGATGTAACTAGGGCAGAGTAACGGAGGCCATGTGTCTAGCTCTGATTTGGGGGTCGGGGAGGAGGCTGGGGAAAAAAAGCAGCTGCTAGTAGCAGTTGCACAATCACAATTGTGATCAGGGGAACAACTTGTTGCCCTTTCCCCCGGGCACTTGCTGAGCAGATGTTGCATACTGCTCCACAAATTAAAGTGTATTGTTTGTCTTAATACATATACTTGTGCTTATTGAATCCACTGATCACTATAATGGTTAGCATCTTCTAAATAATGGTGAGCAGGTACTCATATTAAAACCAGAAATTTCAGCCTGGCTTATGGTGTAGAGATGAAAGATTTCACTCCATCTCAGATGACCTAGCAGCAGACCTCCTTACAAAATTTACATTTCAATAAGCCACACACCCCACAATCCTGACACAGAAAGGTCTGTGTAGTGCTTGTATAGGTCAGGGCAAGTTTTTTTCAGGCAACTGGGAAAACAGCCATTTCATTCAACTTACCACATCCCAGCTTTCAGTAACATGAGACAGACTGTAAGCA
>NW_005842165.1:2014178-2063154 GCF_000455745.1 Alligator sinensis | reverse complement strand
CCTGCTGAAACACTTGGTAAAAGTGGACATTAGAGGCTGGGCCCAAACTGGTTGATGCTGTTAGACATGAAGGGGCAAAAAGCAACTGGGCATTCAGGTAGGGAAGATGTTTGATTTACAAAACACCTCTGTACTTTACAAAGCAGTTGTGTAACATCCACGTCTCTCCACTACATTGTGCTGAATGATTTATTTTAATTGTTGTGTGTTGTGACCCTTACATTTATTACACACCAAAACAGTCTCTACACTCCTATTAATATTTCTCTGAATATATATAAATAAATAAATAAAGGAGATAAGAGAAAGAGGAATGCCAATGGGAACCATATTGTGTATTACAGGGATATACCAGAGAGACCCTCCCCTTCAAGAAAAGGGTAAAGAAAAAAAAGTCTGAAGTCAGCTAGGAACCTAAGCTAAAGCTCAGAAATGTTAGCAGGAGCATTTTCATGGATTCAAACCCACTTTGAAGCAAGTCCTAGAGTCCTCAGCTCTGGAGTTCTGGTATACAGTATGGTGATAAGCCATCTACAGAACCTCAAAATATAGTTTTTTTTTCCAATTGCAGCTACAGTGTATTTGAAGCTAATTTTTGTAGAACTAAATGATAACACTGTAATAATGGTTCTAAGAGCTATATATTTCACTATGGTAATTTTTATTCATGGCAGATCCTTACCTGCTTTTGCTTTCTAAATGAAAAAGTCAAGTTAATTGTGTTTTGACTACTTAGACTATTTTTCCACTTTTAGCTTTTTTCTGGTAGAAAATCATAGGGTACTAAATGCAACCTCAATTTAGATCTTCCTGAAAAATAAAATTAAACACCTAATTTCTTTCTGTCAATAGGAAAGCCTTTTTTTGTGCAGAAAATCGAACTATCAGTGAGATTGTTTGAACAAGTGAGAATACGGGTGCTACAAAGAACCCTGTGCTCTGCAGAGGAGTGAGGAAACAGCTTGGAAAGGTGATGAACAGTGTTTTCTGAATCTCCTCTGGTATGTATTTCTGTCCCCATGAGTTTGTTTATTTCTGTAGTTCCTGTCACCATAGAACCTAAGGCCAAGGGACACATCATGACCAAGGGACACAATGTACAATACATTTAGTAGCAACACAATTTGCAATAAGTACTGGCCTGTTTAAGTTACAAGCCTAAAAAAATATTACTACTTTGTGAATATAAAATTCTTTTTTTTTTTTTACATGGGAGCCAAAGAACCTTCTGCATGAAAAGTCACTTCTGTTAGACACTGAGGCATGAATGGGTTCACCATGAGGATCAACAACCAAAGTACAGGTATAGTCCAGATCAGTTCCCAGGGAGCTGGGAATCTAGAAGAGTCTGGCATCATAACTAGGTTTGGGAGCTGTAGCAAAAGTCAGTATAGGACAGGGTCAGAAGCAGAAGCCAGAGATAGGGTAAGCCAAGGGTTAACCAAGATCAGAAGCCAAAAACCAGAGCCAAAGGTCAAACCGAAATTATGAGAAGGGACCCAGACTCAGGGAATGCCAAGGGTCTTAGCTGAGTTGGAAGCCAGTCAGAGCCTAGAGTCAAAACCAGAAGATCGGCAGAGAAGGTACATAGAAGTTCCTAAGCAAAAACTTTTGTCTTTGCTTGGATAGGGATACTAAGGGCTAGGTCTGGCCTTCAAGGGCACATTGGGTCTGTTGCCTGTGGCCTCATGGCATTGGCTGCCCTGACTGCCTTACTTAGTTGAGCTGGGGCAATGGCACAATCCCAGGCTTGATGCAGGTGGTGCTTGTTCAAGGGATAACTTGCCCTGATCCCTTGATTGGAATTGGCTGAGTCCAGGATTCTGGCCTGTCCTCATTACAACTTTATGATTAAGCCAAGAAGCCATTTTGATCGCTTACCACCTGACCATGTATTACAGAAAGGATAGAACTTCCCTACCAATTTCTGCATCAAGACCAACAAAACTCAGTAATACCAACTTAAATAGAATGTATTTGGAGACATCCACTTTTGATTTAAAAGGCTTCAAGTGATAGGTCATTCACTACCAGTGTGATCAGTGATTCTGATGATTCATTTTAAAGTTTCATTCCAACTTTTAGGCATTGAATTCGTTTTGCTTTTATCTGTTGGATTAAATAGCAATAAAGTGTCCGATATCTTCTCCCATCTACAGTCTACAGTGAGATCACCTCTTAGCCTCCTCTTTGATGACCTGTAAAAACTGAGCTGCTTATGTCTTTTGCTATAAAACTTGCTTTCCAGACTTCAAAATCAGTCTTATAAGTCTTTTCTGAACTATTTCCAATTTCTCAACTTCCTTTTAGAAAGTGTGGACACAAGAAGAGGAACAGCACTCTAGGAATGATTTCACTAATGACATATACAAAAATACCACTATCTCCCTTCTCTTTCTTGTTACATTTTTGTTAATGTATTTTTAAGTAGCACATTACCGTTTCTACTCGCAGCACTTTTCAGGCTCCTTTTCAAGCCTGACCTTCATTCCATGTGTACATCTTTGCTAAAGGTAACTGTTGATACAATACATTTTAAAATATATGTTTTAATACAGTAAAATGCAACCAATATTGTGATCTTGGAGAACAAAATCAGATTTTCTAGACATGACCTGTGGTTTGTCAAATTTCTTCTAGGTGCATCTAATCAAGTGACAAAGCTCTTCCTCCCTTCACCAACACAACCTTTCATGAGGCATGATAAAGACTACAATAGTTTATATGCATAGAAGACATTAAAATTGAATGCATCTACTCTTTTCCAACACTGAGAATATCAAGCTCATGATGCCATACCTCAAGAAAATACTTACATTTTTTAGCCACTACAGTTATGATCTAGACATTCTTTGTGCCCGGGGGCGGGGGATAAAACAAAAAAATTAAGGCTTACATTTCTGGTTTATTTACCAGACACTTTTCTGCCTTGCCCTGTAAATTCTGTTGAATAAATGCCAAATTTTCCCAAAACAATAGTATTCCTTTTCCAATCAAAGACAGGGTATAATGAAAGAAATACAAAAGAATATTGAAGAATGAATCCCTTAAAAATTTGGGTGACTCTCTACTACTCAGATTTTTCTGGGTGTGTGCTTGGCAACTTAAGTTAGCTTAGTGATAAAATTCATAGCACGCTCTCTCTATTTATTTAAAAAGATGGACAAAGCACAAATCCTATGGGAGATGAACTTCCTTGGGCCAGATCTAAAACTAGGCCTTCATTTTAAAACTAGGCCTTCATTTCATCTGAAGTTCTTATGTTTTTGTCCTTTCTGTCCTCAAGCAAAAAAAGAAAATGTCACGTCCACAGACTAACTATGGTAAAGTGACTAGACTGAACATTGTGAAGAGGTCTCCCCCTTTCTTGCAGCAATTTGATTTCCAGACTTTGTCATTGTTTAGTAACTTGGTAGAGTTCCCTGATGCTTCCAGACTTCCTATTTCACATCTCAGGTCTAATAGCAGTAAGTATGCATGCAAGCTTTTCTCTTCTAGCCTGGAGGGAGCTTTTTTGCCAGGGTTTTTGAATGTCAGGTAAGCAATTTATTGAAACTCTGTACAAGTATGGAAATAGAAGATCTTTGTAGTGTCAAAATAGAGGGCATCATAAGTATGCAAATTCAGAATGACTACATTACCTATATCCAAGTAAATGCAAAGCACAGGAAACCAGCTACTGCTTTTACACAGATATCTTTGTGACTAGCCCAAATAACACCAGCAAAGTCAGGAAAATTGAGCTGTCTGTTAAAAAGTTGCACGCAATATTTTTCTGCAATCGTAAACATTTCTTTATGTTATGGGCTATACCCACAAGCACATAAAGCAAGGAACTGCTCCAGAATGGACAGCTGCAGTATAAACCACATGCAAGCTGGGAGCTGTACCACTGGCCAGGAAACAAGAAATACCCACTGGATACAGTGATATGTTTTAGGCCAATGGCGGTCAAACGTTTTGGCAAGCGTGCCATAAATTAACTCTGCACTCTCCCCAAGTACCACTCTGATCTTCTGATCCCATTTTTTTGCATGATCTGCTGTTCTGCTTTGTCGCTCCCCCTTCATAAGATAGCCAAAAGCAAGGCAGCATTTAACAATAACTTTCAAAGGCTAACATTTCTTCCAATTTGATGAGGTTGAAAATGTAGGTCTTTTCCATTTTTCAGAAAAAATGTTTTGATCAATACTTTCATTGAAAGCATTTATGGATTTTTTTTATTGATTGGAAGCCATGCTTTCCAATTTAAGATAAGTTGACTAGTACACTGAGCACTGGACCAATGAGTCTGTCAAGCAGCAAATCAGTCAAGAAACTGGAACCTATGAACCACTGTTGGAGGTTGTGTGACGCAGTACGTTGCAATGGTTTGGACACATCACAAGAAGGCCAGACACCCTTGCCAACACCATAATGCAGGGTGCTGTGGAGGGAAGGAGGGAAAGAGGAAAAGAGGTAGACCCAAGAAGAGCTGGGGAACCAATATCTAGGACTGCTCAAGGCTCCAACTGATAGAGTGCACAAAGCTAGTCAAACACAGGGTGGAGTGGAGGAGGGGTAGGAGGGTTGTTAACAGCATCTAAGGTGCCCCAATAGTTGCAGCAGCCTCAGGACTGACTTGACTTACTAGTACACATAAAAGTAGTGACATTTTTGATGATTTTAAAAAATTAAAGGCATTGTAAAAAATGTAATGAAAAAGCAACAGTCATAATTTTGAAATGCCCCACTAAAAATATTTAACCCACCCCGCTATTGACTTGCACAAAATATACAACCCCCTTTTAGCCAGTTCTGCCAATTAGCTTCTCATTAGCCATTTTATATTCATAGAATTTTAGAGAATTAGGGCTGGAAGTGACCTTTAGAGGTCATTTAGTTCAAGCCACTGCCTGAGGAAGGATCATCCCTATTCAAATCCTATACCAATCTACAATCTAATGTCTTAGAAAAACTACCATTAACCTTAAAACAACAGAAGACCTAACACACTAACCAGCTACAGGTAAATCAGGGGGACCATGCTTCTGTAAAAGGTTAATATACAGTCAAGAGATGCCAGGTAGAGGACCACGGCCTTGTAAAGATGAAGGCAAAATCTCCCACGGTCCATACCTATCTGACCATGGGATAAAATTACTGCTTGATCCCAAATATAGTGATTAATGAGAAGAGGGGAAAGACCTTCTAACCAGGAACCTCCAGGTTTATGTTGACGAATTTTATTTCCTTTTACGACCAGGTGACCTATCACCTGGACAAGGGAGAAGAGATTGATGTCATATATCTTGACTTCAGAAAAGCCTTTGATCTGGTATCCCATCCCCAGCCCCTCCCAGCCCCATCCAGCAACCAGCAAAGCTCACAAGGGTAAGAAACACCCATAGTATAACATAGGCATAGCTACACCCAGATCATCCCCAACTAGTGGCTGTCCAACCTCTTGAACAGGAGAGTAGGTGGAGAGTCCACAGCTTCCTCTGTCTCATTATTCCAACAGTGAAGAAGTTTTTCCTAATATCCAATCTAAACCTACTTTGCTGCAACTTCCAACTTCAAGCCATTGGTCTGTGGCCTGCTCTTGCAGCAATGGATAAAATGTGCTGTCCCTATTCTTTATGCCAGTCCTTCAGGTATTTGAAGACTGTTGTCATGTCCCCTTTTAAGAGCCTTTTTTCCACAAACTGAATATACCTAGTTCCTTCAGCTTCTCCTTGTATAACTTGCTTTCCAATCCCATCACTATCTTTGCTGCCTGCCTCTGGGCCCTCTCTAACTTCTCTGCATCCTTTTTAAAATATGGAGCTTGAAACTGCATCCCACACTCTAGATATGGCATAAACAGAGCCAAGTAGAGGGGCACTATCACTATCATTTGCACTAGCTGCTTCTATTGAAGCGTCCCAAAGCCACATTTGCCTTTTGTGCAGCTGCATCACATTGCAGACTCATATTGAGTCTGTGATCTACCAAGATTTTGAGATCTTTCTCCATAATGCTGCCATCCATCCAGGTATCACCCATTTAATATTTTCTATTATTCTTCCTGAGGTGCAGCACCTTGCATTTGTCAACGTTGAACTTCATCCTGTTAGCTTCAGCCCAGCTTTCCAATCTGTAGAGATCCTTCTGAATTGTGCTCTCATCTATGTTTATAATCATGCTCAGTTTCATGTCATCTGCAAACTTACTAAAAAAGCTTTCTATGCTAGCATTTACATCATTAATGAACTTTTTTGAACAGCACCAGGCCTAAAGGCCTAGAACAGACCCCTGTTGGCCTCCATTCATAACTTCCTGCTATTCTGATATGGATCCATTAAAATTACCCTTCACTTGTGGTCACCAAGTGAGTTGTCTGTCCACCTATTATTTTTGTCAGCTCACATTTCTCCTGTTTTTTTTTTAATGAAAAGGTCATGTGGGACCTCATCAAAGGTTTACTAGGCACATCTACACATGCAAATGCTGTAGGTGTCTACATGTGTGGAGATTTTGGGAGTAGATATCCTGCTCCCGGCAGCAGTGTGCTCCTCCAGCCCTGGCCCTGCACCACCACTCTGCAGCAGCCAGGGGGAGCTCTAGGCTCTGCCTGGCTGCTAGCGCAGGGGCTGGCAGGGAACACAGGGCCAGGAGACAGCTGTCTCCTGGTGGGGCCTGGGAGATTGCTCCCTGTCCCCAGGAGCTGCCTGCTGCCAGGGCAGGCTTTGGTGGCAAAACCCAGGTTGGGACAATGTCCCCTTCCACTGACAGCAGGGTGCTCCCAGCCCCAGGTCCCCAAATTGGGGTCATGGGGCTTGGAAAGAGCTGCGTGGGATGGGCAGGCCCCATCCCCCTGACCCAATCAGCTGGTGTGGTAACTAGCAGCGTACCCCTGGCTGGGTGGGGATTTCCAGCCAGGGGATTGCTGCTAGCTGCCCCACCAGTAGATGATGTCAGGGGGTTGGGAACTGCCCCTCCCCCACAGCTCTTTCCAAGCCCCATGCCTCAATGGCCCAATTGGAGCATGCAGTTGAGAAAAATCTGCGGGGCTGGGACCCGGCCCCAGGCTGCATGGCGAAGTCTGCACATGCAGTCTGGAGCTGGCTAGGGACTGCCCAAAATGGGACAGTCCCCAGCCACCTCCAGGGGAAGTTGGCAAGTCCAGGGGGAGGCTGTCTGTTTGGGGGTTTAGGGGGCCTAAAATTGGCCTGGTCTGGGTGGAGGGCATAGGAAGAGACCAGTCCAAGGATGAGGGGAGCAGCTGGGTTGTTCCAGCCCTGAGGCTGTGTTCTGAATGTGTGCAGATATTCACTGGATCAAGCTAACCCATTCCTGATCTAACTTAGTTCGCCTCCTCACGTGAGCTAATTCAGAATGGGCTCGCCATTTTCTGCCTGATCTAACCTTCCCTACTGTATGTACTGGTTGGTACTTAGATCAACCTAACCCTACTTAGGTTGATCTACGTGTAACATCTGCACATATTCCAAGTCCTAATAATTCCATTCTAGACTTGGTTAATAAACTAGATATATGGGCCATATATATGGACCATATGTTCTCTGAACTTAATGCCACCTTTCTGGTATCCCAAATTCCTACTATTCCTGGTGAACTAGTCTTTGGTATCCTAACAATCTTCCTGACCACCTGTCAAAACCAACAGCTAGCAGCAAATCTCAACTTCTGAAGAAATTTGACAAAACTTTTTGGGTGGTGCTTACCAATTAAGTGAGCTTTTACAGAGTCCTTCACAGAGTTTTTGACATGAGAAAATGATCTAACATGTCTCAGTCATAGGTTTTACTTCCTCTAGCCCCACATATGTAATAACATGAACTAAGCACATTATTTAATGTTTTCTTAATAACTTAAGCATCAATTCCATTGAACTGAGCCTTTCATAATTCCAATACATTTCTTCATTCCAAAAACTATTCAGTTGTTATGACACGCTTGGTTTCCCACTGCTTCTGACATTCCTCCCATTTAAATTTACACAGTAGACATTGTACAGTGCTTTGCAGTATGGGATAGAAAAAGTTCAAGGTTCATGAGGAAACCTAGGGTTGCAACAGGGGCTTGGGAAAAGAAACCAGAACAAACTCTCTCACTCAGATGCTGGAGTTTAAATAGGGAATGTTAGCAACTCAGTATGCTTAATAAAGATCATTCTTGCAACAACATTTGCCTGTTGCATAATTTGTTGCCAGTGGTACCACCATAATGTTGCATCTGTGAAATGACCAATCTTTTCTATAGAATGTGTGTGTCTGTGTGGGGTACTAACTGCAATAGCTTAACAACACTGCACAGTAGTGTGTCGGGCAAAACCTGTGGTAATATGCTACTGTGTTGTAGTATTAGGCTACTGCACATTTAGCATCTGTACAAACTTATGTGCTGACACTACTGCGCAGTAGTGCCAGTTACTGCACATCGATTTAGTACTTGGTTATCCAAGTACTAAACTTAATGTGTGGTAACTACAGTGCATTAATGAACATGTAGATGTACCCACTGACAGTGATATTTGAAGCACCATGGCCCAAGATGGACCAAACAGGTTCCCAACTTATCCCTAAGGTACAATTACTGTTGTTCTCTGCATTTAGGAGGGCAGGAAAGAATTAGTATGGTAGAATTCTTGATGTGTAATATATGTCTCTAGTCAGCAAACACGGATATATAGAGTGTTGAGCTGCAGACCTATTTTGCAGTGAAGTACCTGGTATACAGCTACTGCATTCCTCCACTGAGATTCCACTGAGATCATGTTTGATTTGCAAAAGCGTAGGTATGCAGAAAGCTGTGGGGGACCATGCAACATTACATGGCTGCATTATTGCTAGTTAATATTTGGCTCTGAATTAGAATGGACTAGAAGAACAAACTGAAGTAACTAGATTTAGAGTGTCAGGTAAAATTTGATGCTTCTATAATATTATTTTAATACAAATATTTTTGTGCATCTAAGTTGTCGATTAATATTGGGAATTATCCTTTAGGTTTCTCTTTGTTTTACCTCACTGGGGGAGGGAAAACAAAAAAGGAAAAAAAAAACAACCTCCTCAATGCCAATTTCTGCCCCTACCCCCAAACTGATAATATAGGGTGAAATATATTAAAGCTTTAAGTTCCATATGTATAAGGACCTCCATTTCAGCACGTAAAAAACATACTGGTTGGATTTCCCTCCCCTACCCGCATCTCACTTTGCAAGACAAGATTTTATTCTGCTATCTATAATATTTCACCTATTATTTCAAGATGAGTGTGACGAGACAAAGGAAAAAGTCTCTCTCCTTTGAAAATGCAGCATTGCCTATGTAAATACAGAGGCTTCTGTGTATTATTTTAGTATGGCCTAAAATGATATAATCAAGGAGACATCAGAGAACAGTTGGTATGGAAACAAGGACAGTAGTACTGACTGATTTCATAAATATACAAAAAATAAACCATGGCCCCAAACAGGAGGAAAAATCAAAATAACTGTTGCATTTTATACTTTCTCTGTCTGAATGTCTATTTATTTATAATAGACTCATCTCCTTACTACTTATCTAGATATTATATAGAGCTGGTAGGAAAAAGATTCCATCAAAATGAAACTTCAATAAGAAACAAAGGCATTTGTGAAAATTTCTCCAGAAAATGATTTGCCCTATTTCCAGCAGTTTAACAAAAGATGTTCTCCAGTGAGCTATAAAAATGTCATTTCACTGACTATGAGGGGAGGGAGACATTATGAAAACCTCTCCTTGCCTCATTTGGTGATGAATTTTAACCATAAATGTAACTAAGAAAAACAAACTTTTATTTAATGGACCATTTTTTACTCTGCAACAGGCATTTAAATTCAGGATAATTTTGTTTCCAAAGCCAAGATTGGTACCTAGTCTTATTCAATGAGAGGATTTATGGATTTGTTTCAGTCCTGAGCAATGCAGACATATAGGATTAAACATCTTGCAATATCAACATCTGTACAAGGTTCAATGGCTGTAAGGTACCGAGATCTATTTAACTAGTTGAAGTTGAGACCAAAGTTGGTTCCTAATACAGTATGTCTGTGTAGCAAGGTGGCAGTTTTGTAATTGATGGTCAAGGCCTAATTGTAGAACAAAACATGGGACAAAGACAGAAAATACAGACTGAATCAAACAAGCAAACCTCCACATGCAACATATAGTTAGAAGAAACTTCTAATGTTGTAAGATTCTTTTCCTTGAATAGCCTCAGGTTGGCAATTCATTTTTTACAGGACACACTTGAAAAAGTAGAACGGGGGAGGCATACAACTTGTATGGACCTTTGAGACTATGAAGGATCAATCTTAAAAGATATTTGTGTTAGGAACATAGCCTCTGAACATCTGAGGAGAGTTTCGAGCAGTGAATGAAAAACATTATGCGCATGCTTTCTCATCACTTGATTATTCTACTCTTACTCATGCACTTTTGAGAGTGCTCTGATCGATATCAGTGGAACTAGCTGCATCAGCTAAGCACTCACCAGCATGAGAGAGTTGCATAACACAAACCATATTGCTAATTTTTACCCTGAATGTTCTAATACATCAGAACCTGCTGTCTTTTACTTGAATTTTTGTGCAATCCTACCTTCCTGCACCCCAACCAGTTAGCAGTGACTAGAAATAAACTTGGGTACGTGACACAAGAGCTGGCTGAAACTATTTTTAATGGATAATAAAACATGCAAAAAAATGAAGTTTTGGCTAACTAGAGATTTCTAGATGAGGAATACTAAAATGAATCCAGAAGAACATCTGAACCACTTTAGTAGGAAAAAAAAAATCTCTATTTTATGCAAAATGGAGCAACTCCAACAGCAGGATTAACTGAGCCTCCCCTAAGAATAACCTGTAAATTAGTGGTTAGGGAACTCTCCAGGGAAGTAGAAGACCCAAATCCAAAATAATTTCTATCTAGGTTAGGGCAGGAATCTAACCCAGTGTTTCAGGACAGTGATTTAACCACTTAGCTAGTTTGTGGAAGTGGAGGGATAGGGGGAGTCCCTCAAACTTTCCTGTTGGAGTTTTTTTCCATTTGTATAAAGTAATTAAAGAGGAAGAAAAAGTGAGACTGGATCTAATCTGGTAATTAAGGCATTCATGTGAGAAGGCACAGAGTCAAATTCCCTCAGGCTGAGTTGAGCACTGAACCCAGCTTTGGGTGACTGTTTTAAGCCTTGACCTTCTGGATAAAAGGATCCAGAAGGACTCCAAACAAAATGTTTCATTTGGAATTAAAATAGCACATGTCATGTTGAAAGACATGAAACATTTTTTTCCAATGGATAAAAATTAAAAAGTTGAAAGTCAATTCTATGAGAATATTTTTTTTAGTTTTCAGTGGGTCCCTCCCCCACTTCCCCAACCCCCCCACCTTCCAGCTGCAAAAATGAAACCTAGTTACTCACACTCCCCTAGTCTTAATCTTAAAGTAGAAGCCTCCATTGATTGAGGTAAAGCTCTCCAGTTCATTAAACAAAGTTGTAACAGCCTTATTGACTTTCTCTATTTATCCCAGTTACTATAAAAGAGCGACAAAACAAAGTACAAGCTATAGATGGGTAATATTGAATCTTAGTTTAGAATGAGGAACTATAGCATTAAGACCCTTGTTTGTTTATTAAAATGTGGGGGGAAACGTACCAAATCCAGTACTAATTTAAGAATGTGAATAGAAATCAATGGCTATTTCAAGTCACAAATTGAAAACAATAAAGCAATTCATATAATTAAATTATTATATAAATAATCATATACATCATATAATTAATTAAAACAAGCAATTACAAAATCACTGACAGATCTCTGACAATACATTATAGGATAATTTAGATTGCTAGGGTACCTGTAGATGTACCTGGAGGCTGTTCTGATGCACTGTAAATGCACCACATAGAAGCAGACTCGATTAATTGAGTCTGCTGCAGCATGCTAATTAGCCTCTGCATCCCATGTATCAGCATCCCCATGCTTCAAAATGGCAGTGGGAGTACTTTAACTAAAGCTTGTTCAATGAGCTTTAGTTAAAACACCCCTGGCACCAGTTTGAACCACGGGAATGATGATACACGATATGCTGTGGGCATATTAATTACAGCAGCTCTCAAATCCACTGTAATTAAAGTGCCCCACCCCAGTGCACATGTAAAAATGCTCCTAGTGGCAGAGCAACTTTCAACTGAAGTGTTATTTTATTAACAGCTCTGGAATGACCCATCTTATACAAGCAAACAGTAAATCTACTATTTAAACCAGGATATTCCATTTAAATTTCAGTATCTGCACTATACTTGTATAGCCTGTCTATAGTCCCAGATAAGAGCATTTAATAATTGGAAAAACTTAAGATGTAGACATCATTCAGCTGTGTGAGTTACAATGGCATAAGTCAGCAAAGTCCTAATGAGATATAGCTGCTCAGTAAATCAGCACCTGTTCTTGACCCAATGGTGTCAAAAGCTGCCCTGTCCTGGCCCCATAAGTACAAAAAGCTACCCTATCAAGTAGCTCAGGTCTACTTGCTCTTAGGAGCTTCTGGGGCCTGGTCAACTGGTACCTGGGGACACTACCCCTTGTGCCAGCTGGACTGCTGAAGCAGGCCTGAAGAGTTTCCTGAACCTTCTACCCACTGCAGCAGTCTGGCAGTGGGGGATGGTGCCTGGCTGTGACCTGCTGTGCACCTGCCAGACCTGGATGGGGACTGCACAGCCGGTAGAGGGATCTGCCCTTCTGGGCCTGCCGCCAGCGGGCTGTGGCTGCAGAGTTGGTCTTTGTGCAGCACTATCGCCACGTATGCCCCTGCCCGGCTACATGGGCAGCTATTGCCCAGAAGATGTTCCCAGTGTAGTAGCCTGCTCTGAACTGTCGAAGCATGTCCTACTGGTCTCAACTGGCCAGGAGGTCATCCACCTCCAGCTGGGTCCAACGTGTCAGCTCTGAGCAGGTGCCTCTGTCTGGGGCCTGCCACTCCTGCCACTGTCCTCCCTAGCAGGAATTCTGATGTTCCCTATTTGAAAACTGAAAAATCCCTGATAAAAAAAAATCCTGAAGTCACACTGTAAAATACCCCAAAAACCATGTCCCTCCACAATTAAAACAAAAGACTGCTATATATATATATATGAGACAGACAGACAGACAGACAGATAGACAGATAACGATCAGTTGGGCAAAGTTTTATTGATATATCTACAATGTTAAAGCAATTCAGAAGCCTACTAGTGTCTCTATCATCATAATACAATGATTTCTAAATACCCATATGGTTTGCTGTTTGCCTTTGGTTTTCTTACCATAGAGCAGTTAGAGCTCCCCCGACCGCTTCACTATCCAGGATGTGGGGACAGCTGCCCCTGCAGCCACAGCTCCTGCCAGCAGGTCTCATCCTCTCTGGGAGCTGGGTATGCATGGTGTGTGCAGGGGGATGTGGGATTTGCAGGAGGGGGGTAGGAAAAGGGTTGGGAAGAGGGATAGGGGGATGTGGGTGGCTGTGGAGTGCTGTGGGGTGCCATAGGGTGTGTGGGCAGGTGTGGATGGATTGTGGGGGGACTGTGGAGGGGGCTGCCCAGGAGGGGTGGGTCCCCTGCCCACTACAGGATTCAGGCCCCCCTGCACAGCTCACAGACTGCCCCACAACAGGGACTACAGTCCCCCCAAAGGGGCCACATGGTCCCTGCAGGGGCTATCACCCCCCCGCCTTCACAGGGCCCATGTGTCCCACCCCAGCTTGCTCTCCCAGCCCCACAGATTGCTCCCCACAGGTTGCTGCCCCACCTGGCCCCATTCCCCGCTGGCTCCTGCAGCCTCCACAATAGCTGCCTCGCCCAGTCCCACTGCCAGCTCTGCACGCTGTTGGGCATCTGGGGCCACTGCAGCTTCCACCCAGGGCCCAGCAGTGTTCAGCCTGAGCAGCCCCAGGTGCCTGACAGCACATGGAACCACACAGTGTCCTGCTGACCCGGGCTGCACCCATGTGACGGGGCAGGGGCAGTGTGAGTGCCAGGCGACTAGGGCTGGTCCCCACTGCGTCATGCTGTGCAGGGGGCTCTGCCAGGAGACCCCAGTGACCCTTATAGCAGCTGCTACTGCTAGTGAGTCCAAGGCTTTTTAAAAATGTTTTTAATTGCTGGGATGCTGGGGCCGGATGGGGCAGTGATAGGGGTGCTGCAGGAGCCAGTGGGGATGAAGCTGGGTAGGGAAGTGATCAGGGGGACTTGGGCAGGGGATGGGACTCGGTGGGACAGCAATCCAGGGGGGCTCAGGGAGTGGGAGGGGGATGGGGATGGGGCTGGCAGAAGTCCCCCCACATGGTCCCCTCTCCCCTCCTCCAGCCTTCCCCCACCCACTACTTACTGGCAGAGAGCCCAGGTCTAGCTCCCTCCAGCTGGCATGTTGCCTGCCATGCACAGGAAGGCAGTGTGCTTCAGCACTGGGGCAAGGGCCAGCCACAGAGACTCTCTGGCTGGCTACCAGAGCATCTTTGTGGAGGACCCAAGCCTCTGGTTGCCTCAGGACACGGGTCTTGACTATGCCCTGCCCTGCTTTTTTTGCCCAGGATATTTTTTGACCCCTGGATATCCAAGGGTCTAATTTTGTCCCCACGCCACAGGTTTTTTTGTTCCCGCATGTGCTTCTTGTGACATCTCAAAGGTCTTTGAGATGCTGCAAGAGGCACGTGCATGCTCATCTGGACGTGCCTAAGAGTTGATTTTCTCTGTTCCCAGCATGAAATTAAGAACATTTTACCAACAGAATAAAACGTTTCATCTCTCAATTATAGGTTTCCTCCCCCTCCCAAAATAGTACATTATATTTTTATCCACAAATCGCATTACCAATATTTGACTAGAGTGCATATTGTAATACCGCTCCAATCTGAAATTTTTTGTCAGATAAAGCTCCTTTGATTTTACTTGCAGACTAGGCATAGTGGAGACTGAGACTTCTTGTTAATGTTTCCTTTGCACTAATGTTAATATTTCTTTTACATCTCAACCATATACAACATGGTTGAGAACAGAATCATGAAGAGTCTGGCTTAAATGTTCAAAAGCAAGAGAATCACAGTTAAGTTTGTCACCATGCCATTCTTAATTCTGTCCTAGAGCTGTTTCAAAGGATCAATTTCACACGCTAAAATTAAGATTTTCACAGATTTCCATGGCTGCAATGTCATTATCTGTGCCAGAGAAAGGTGGCGAATAACAATTTTACCCAAACCACAGCCCTTTACACAACTGCTTCAGGCTCAAATTTACACTCTTTGCAAATGAACTGTTATGTTCCAGAGTAAAAAGTTTGCCATCCACAAGCATGACTTTGCATGTTTTTTAACCTAGAAAAAAAAAAGAAAGAAAAAATGTAATTCGGGTGAGGTGGTTTTTCCCTTCTTTCCCAATTGATTAGAAAAGTGAGGCATTTTGTTCTATAAAGCTTTACATACATCGATTCATTGCATAACATTTCTGCCTCAATTTTCTAACCTAAGGATTAGAACATGCTCCAATTTACGTCAATGGCACAGACTCCATTCACTTCAGGGAAGCAATATGGGTCCTAGCAGGAACCACATCTTCCATTTCCTATTTAGCTTTTCTGCATAGTTAAACACATATGCACGTACAAACTATCATTTATGTCTATTTTGATACCAAACACTTTTCTGCCAAGTTAAAAAAAGCTTGTTCTTATTAAACTAGTTCTCTCTAACATATCTTTTCATGAGCTGCGTTTAGCACTGAAGTAAGCCATGCTTATATGGTGCAGCTCACTCTTCCTACCTAGTGGCTACATCGCAGAAGGTTATGAAGCTGCTACTGACAAGGGATGCATTCTTCTAGGTCTGGAAGTCCAGGGCTCAATCCCTGGTGTCAATAATCTACTCAGGGATATTACCGAAATAAATGACCCTTTTTCCTTATTAAAAAAATGCCAAAGGGAGAGCAGAAAGGTAACAGGGAAAGGAACAGGTGGTCACAAAACAAATGGTGAAAACAGATTTTTTTTCCGCAAGGAAATTTTTAAAATTTGGTTAAAAAGCCATTTTAGCTTTTTTCCCCCCTCAATCATAATTGCTGAAAATATTTGACCAGCTTTAAAAACAAGACAGGCAAAGGTTGAAGGCAAAGTAGTATCACTGCTCTCTTTTATACATGGGTGTAACAGGTTAAGTGCCTGAGGGCTGTTATGATACCCCCTACATGCCCCCCTCATCCCTGCTAGGCTCTCCCTCTGCCCTGTCTCTTAAGCTCTCACCTTGCCTTCTCATTTGCCATGTCTTGATGGCAACTTCATAAAAGGGGGGTTGCCCTCAGAGACTGATGATCCTAAGGTGCTCTCTCCTCTCTAGTGGTCAACTCTCCAGACCCAGCTTGCCTTAAGGGCTTATTATGTGGCTCCAAATGTGGCTTACAAAACATCTGTGAGGCATGGGTGTGGTGTGTCATCCATCAGGTGGGATGCTTGTCCCTAAACCATCAGGACTTCCACCCCTTTACACTGGCTGGCCCTCAGTCAAGACCCACTCTTCCAGACCTGGCTTCCAGGCTCCAGCCCTAACCTAGTCCTATTGGGGTTGGGCTTAGCCCCTCTCAGGCTTCAGGCTCCTGGCCCTATCTCTGCCCTGCTCTGGGTGCTGGGCCTTTAGCCCCTGTCTTCTCAGGCACTAGGCCCCCTGGCTCCTGTCTCCATCCCTGTTGTGTGCTGGGTCTTGCTGCCGTCTTGAGCTCTGGGTCTTCTGGCCCCCAGGCTCTGCCCCTCTCTGGGCTCATTGCCCTCTTATGCTGGACCTTCTGGCCCCCAGGATCTGCAGTGCTCTGGGTGCTGAGCCCTCTGACCCCAAGCTCAGGCTACACCTTGAGCCTGTACCTAGCAGCACTCAAGGTTACCGCATGCCTTTAGGGCAGTAATGGGACCTACCCCCAAACAACCTATTCAGTCCCTTCCACAACCATCAGTTCAAACTCAGACAAAAGCGTATTAGCCCTTCTGGCTCTGTAACAAACTCCCAGCCAACATGCTGCTTTGCCCAGCTTCCCCTTGCCGTGGGGCCTATTCCCATAAGAGCAAGCATCCAGAGTCTTACTGGAACATTGTTCAGGATTCCAGGGGTCAGCAGCATCTCCCCTTCCATGCTCCAGGGCAGGAGCTCTTCACTCTGAGGCTAGCAGAGTCAGACTGCCCTGCAGTCCCCAATGTCCTCCAGCTCACAGTAAGGCCTCCTTCCTGCTGCTTCTCAGGTCTAACCCCCTGGTCTGGTTCTGGCTCTAGCTTATATACTTTTAAAGCTCCTACTCCCATGTGGTCATGTGACTCCCTGTTCAGCTGACTTCAGTATAAGGCTTGTCCTTAAGCCCCCTCCTCTTCTTCCTGACTCTTCCTGTGTTACAAAATCTCTGCCCTTAAAAGGGGCTATGCCCCATTCCAGTAATAGGGAAAGGGTTCCCTTTTACAACAGGGCACTAATACAGGAGCATGAAATTACTAACTCGAGGTTTCTTCACATCACTGACAGAGCTGGGGACAACTGAAGATCCCCCAATCCAACACCTTGTCTGCTGAGTCATACCATCATATGTAGGGGATGGACATTATTTCCACTGCAAAATAGAGATTATGCTAAATAGTTAAACAATAAACACTTATATAATTTTCATATTCAAAATGAGCCTTTTAAAAGTTTCATTATGTAGGGTAATTTTTTCTAGCCTTAAAAAAAAAACAACAAACCAAAAAACTGTGAAAATAATACATTGGAAAAAGAAATCCTAAGCAACACTTTCAACTTTAATATGTCACTTCCTAGTGCCTGGAGTCTTATTTTCTTCTTGGTGCAATGAAAAATACTTTGAAGACTGCTGCTGAGGAGTTAATAAGGGAAAGGTTTTTAGATAGTTTCTATCGCTGCTGTGAAACTGTGTAATTGTCTCCATTCCCAACGCCAGAGGAGCACAGAATGAATGACCTGTCATGTCAAGGCATGAAATGAAATTTAAAAAGTGGCAAACGAACTCTTTCTTAATAAAGAATACTTATAGAAAACATTTGTTATGATTCATATTTAATACGCTGTCTGGTTTTGAAAAGTTTTGCAATTAAATGTGCATTAATGGCAATGATTTTTAATTCATGCTATGAACCTAACAGAGCATATCCAACTATGTTACAATTGATGGACAATTGTTAGCTGTCAGTAGATAACACCATTTTCTTTGCAATGAGTTCTGCAGTGTTACAGCAGAAATAAAATGGATTTAGCACTACTTACAAATGCTATTGGAGCAACAAAACTTTTAGGACTTTCCTTACAGTTAGGCTGTCTTCTCATAAAGTTTCATGTACAGAAGCAGGGAAAAGGATTAGTTTATAGGGTATGCAGTGCATTCTACCTGCTTATGCATCTCACCGTACATGCAACAGCAAAAGGTTACGGAGAAAATAGAAATGGTCTCCTAATGGTTAAGAAAAAAAAAGCCAACCATCCTGAAAAAAAGAATGCAATGTCAAATAATTGGAGCGATCCAAGTAAATAGGCCCTACAATGAATGCTGAAAGCAACCACAGGAATACGTCTCTGGTGGAGATGCTTACAAAGGTAACTCTAAAATGTGATTTCTGAACTGACTTGGCTATGCATCCTGGCTTTGTATGTAAATGCAAAAAAGGGAGAAAAGGCTGTTTAAACCAAACAACAATGGGTGTATAAACTGTTCACGAATAAATTGAGTTAACTGATTTGGAGGTTTTTAAATCAACAGAGGAGTAAGGTTCTGAAACAGTTTTCCAAGGCTATAAACAAATATCCTTGGAGCGGAATCAGCTCTCCTGGAATGTGTCCCAGAACAGCTTATGTCCTTCATTGAGCAACACAGGCATCACCTCTTGTTCTCCAGGGTTGGGCCTAATCCTGTGAGGCAACTGCACAGGGAGGAACATCAGGTTCCCACATTAACAGAGGCATGCTGCAGGAATCCCCTGATAGGGCATGTGCCTGGGGAATCCCTTGCTGGAGGAAGCACACCTCTGCAAAAGAAAGGCAGGTGCTCTCAGGATTTTAGGGCCCAGTTTTCCATGGTCTGAGAAGTCCCTTGAAGGGAATCCTGGGGGTGCAGGGTCGGACCCCCAAAGCCCTGGGAGTACTTTCCTGGGGTGGCTAGAGACCATGGACAGGTCCAGGCTGCCCAGGCTCTCCTGCCATAAACAAACAGATGTCTACCCCCAAAAAGCAGCACATATTTTTACCACCTCTTGTGGCCACAATTTGGGGTATTTGTATTGGAACAAGGGACATGGGTTTTGTCCTGCAGTGTGGTGGCACACAGGCAATGCTTATTTACAACCCAACAGGGGAAAAAAAAAAGAGATAAATTAAAGATGGAAGTGGACAAGTCTATGAAGAGATACTCCAGAGCTCTGTGCCCAAATTGAAAAGGAGCTGAACTTTGGATAATCCAGTGTCCGACACTTTGCTCCACTCATATATAGGCAAGTAATGGGATGAATATCATATTCCAACTTAGGAAGAGAAGCACTGCTTAGAGAGAGAAGCTAATGGCAACCTATTTTATAAAGGAATAACTGCAGCCAATCTGAGTGCTCAAAAATGTTTTTTTCAAGCCACTCTAATGATACTTGGCATATAAATCACTAGCTAGTAAACATACATTTCTTTTGCCTTCTGGTTTGTAATTGTTAAAGTTAATATTTTCATGATTTCTTTTTACTATCTCAAGAGCTAGGAACTTACTCCCCTTTAAATAGAAGTTGAGAATCTTTTGGAATGATCTATCAGTGTGACACCTGAGTTGGTAGAAATATCTCAACTGTCAAGAGATTTTCATTTAAAATCAGAAGAATTGGTTTAGACAAGCTACTCTAATAACACCAGGGAGAGACCTCCACAGTGTTAGAGTTACTCTTCTGTATCTTCAAATAAAGTTAATGAACTTTTTCCCTGCAATTCCAATTCCTAGAGCTATGTTTGATGGTATGATGGTACCCTTGTTTCCAAACCTCTTCCTCACTGAGGACAGATGAATTAATGCATCTCTGAAACAGTACTCATCTTCACATTGATAGCACCCTGATACAGTCTTTGTTACAAGGGGAAAGGATCATGGAGCTCTAGAATATCAACCAAGCAAAGTGAAGGCAGTGTGTTCCCATACAGAAATTCTGTGAGGTGAACCACAGCTATTTCAAATATGTTTTTCCCTCTTTCCTCGCTGCTGCCAGCATGATACAGCCACTGGGGAGATGGAGTTACAGCTAGTGGGCCCAATTCTCTTCTCACACCAGCTGTGTAACTGCATTAATCCAGTGTAACCCCACAGTTTGGCCTGCTTGGAATTGCTTCCGATTAAAAAAGGTGGAAGTGAGAGTAGAATTAGGCCCCACCCGCTGTGAAAATGTGAATTTCATAGCAGAACTATGCTGCTTCCATTCTGGCTGGACTATCTTAGACGAATAAAAACCTTGACTAGAAACAGCTGGAACAGTTCAGAGAAGTGTATAAATCATGGCAGGAACACCTTTACTTGCTCATCTGATTTGCCACTTTACCTCTAAAGGCTTGGTTCAGAAGGTGAATTTTGATGCGGATCAAACACCACTATCCCAGAGGGGAAAATTGATGTAGTTATACCACAGAAATCCTCTCTGAGCTGTGATTTTTTTTCACCTCAACCACATACAGAAATGTACTTACGATAAAACACTGTAAAATAATTTGAGAAATCAAACTCACTCCAACTATAGTGGAAGACATTACACCATCTTTAACCTTCTAATTATGGTCTTATTAAATGTAATACTTACTTAAAGCTCTTGTTTCAGTAAGAGTTAGTCACCATATTTACCTTCTCTACTGATACATCATTGCAGCCAAGGCATGATATACATGACTGGTTAATACTAGAACCATCCTAGGAGCTACGGCATTAGCTCACAGAGAGATACTCAACCTCCAACTTACAAACTTTTTCAGAATACCACAGGAAACTCATGTTATGAATCCCAAGTGAGAAAGATGGGATTGAAAGCACCATACTTAACATAAATGAACAGAAACTGAGTGGTCAGTTCTCAAACGTTCTTCCTTTCAAAGTCAGGTAAATTAATAAGGGTGTTGTTTGATAAATGAGGCTAAAAAGAAAAGAGGAATAGCATCTAAAATTTCTAAATTCCTTTACTACATTGTTTTTGATTACTATTGCACTTCAGCTACAGAGTACAGTTTTCAAAGCACCTATGATTCCAAGTGTTTGCATGTGAATAACTTTCATTGCAATTTGAAATAAAAAGTTAAAACAAAAATAGGTTATTCATTTATATTTATAACAATTGTGTTCACAGGCCTCATTTAGAAATCAAATTCCATTCTGATAGGTGCTCTCCTGACATTTGCAAAGATGTGATCTCATATGCTAGAATTCAGGCACTAACAAATTGCTCATCAAGAATGATGGGGAGGGAGCTTGCTAACCCTATCTGCCCCCACCTCTCAGGAGCAGGGGGGAAGGGAGAAGCTTGCCCCGCCATCCCCCTCCACCAGCACTGCATGTCACTGCTGCCTTCAAGGAGCTGGGGGTGGGGGAGGGGGAGGCGAGTCCAGCGCTCCGTCCCCTCCATCCCCACCATCATAGCGGTGCTCCACCGCCTCAAGGGAGCAGGGCTGGGGCCACCACCACTGGCCTCACCACTTCCCTCTTCCCCCCAGCCTTGCTCCCTGGAAGCAGCGGAGTGCCACTGCCTTCTGTCCATAACAGGCTTGGAGCACTCTGATTGGTTGTTTCAGTAACCAATCAGAGTGCTCCAAGAGCATTACGGACAGATAGATGGCTAAGCCCTTTATTATATTAGAATGATAAATAGCAATAGGAAACCTGAAAAATTGGTTTGAGTTCAGAATACGAGTTACATCTTATTATGGTGTCATATCCCCTCAATTAACAGCCATACAATATCTCTCTTTCCAGTAAACCAGTTAGTGAGAAACAAACACTGGAAAACCATTCTATTGTTGTAGAATATTCCAATGAGACCAACATCTTTTAAAATTTTCCTACCAGTAATCTAGCAATGGTCTTCTGCATTGATTTATCCTCGTTACCATCTGCTCATATAGGCAAATACTCCCTTCCCTACAAAGAAAATGAAGCTGAGTAGTTTGGAGTCCAGATGAGAATTAGCATTGTGTGTCTTCCCAGCAATTGCCTGTCAGGTCATCAAGATAATGAACCATGGGATGAGAACACACAACTTTGGCATTTTTAGTTTGTGAATTGAGCTATAAGTCCTATGAAACAAGGTCTTCAGTGGCATTTCAACAAATTTCCAGTAGACTTTAACAATCTACTCCATCGCTCTGCAAACGAAGCCTGCAAACTACAGAAACTCCCTTATTACCCTTGTACACACAATATCCTATCTCAGACATGTAAACAAATTCAGAAGTTCATTCCGATATTGGTTCTAGAAACTGTTGGAGGTTTGCTTCCACCTTTTCTCACTGCTTGTTATAAAATACCAAGTTCAAAGTTTATTTTGGGTGCATAGAGGTATGTTCACTGAACCTGGTATCTATTCATATGGCTTACATTAAGGCGCATGAACATAGACTGGGAGCAGCATGTGCATAGACAGAAAGCAGTGTTTGTTGGTTCTAAGAGGCAGGTGGGGATACTGGATTAAGTAATTCATTGTGGGGGAAGGGGTGGGTGGGACTACAGGAGGCTAGCAAGTATGATGTGGCAGATTGGTGGATGTGTGCACAGTGGTAGGGTGGAAACTGGGGACTAAAAATAGCCTGGTCAAGGTCAGGGGGATAGGAAGAACACAACCCCTGGGCTGAGATGCATGCATTCAATAGACCAGGTCCCGATCTAAGTTAGCTCACCACCTCAGATGAACTAACTTAGACTGAGCACAACATTTTTTTGCCTGATGTAACCCACCTGAATAGATGAGCATTCAAATAAACCTAACTCCAGTAAGGTTAATCTAAATGTAATGCCTGTGCATACCTTTATGGCTATTAGAATTCCTAGAACGCACAGTTCTCTCATGTGAAAACCTGAGGACCTTATAGACATATAACACCCACTTGGGTAACAGACATGATTTATTTGACTACCGTGCTTTACAACCTTCCCCAACCTCCATAAAATAATATTCTATCATGCCAAAGTCAAGGTAGAATTTCTATATTCGATTTGTGCGTGTATAGGTATCTATCCAGGAAGTCTTCATACACAAAAAAATCCCAAGAAAAACTTTCCACTTCCATTCCTGAAATGAACCCTCCCTTTAAAATTCTTCCCCCTCCCAGCTTTCTCTGATATGACTATTCATGATGGCACTTCTATTGCCTGGGACAAATGAAAATAAAAGATAATTACCATTCAAAACTGCTCTAAAGAGAGGCTTATGAAATTAAGTCTTGATAAATGATCCCTGTTCACTTGCTCCAGCTTGGTATAGACACAAGCCTATTCATTAGACAGAATATGTGTCTTAGATTCTGAGTGTGCACCTGAGAAACCCTGAAGAGTTGCATAAGATCAGTGCTCAGGACCCTCTTTAGCTGCCTACACTGCCTAATTGCCAGGCTTAGACAGGTATAAAACAGAAGAAAGAGCAAGTGATCAGGGAATCTTTCTCAGCAGCAGTGTCAGACTCATGGGGAGTGGCTATGGACAAAGCTTATGTTTTTTACGGATCACGTGTTACTTATTTAACTAGTAATAAAATGCCATGATCTCCAAAAAATAAATATTAGAAAATCCATTCTCTGACTTCTATGAACAAACCAATCCAATTATGTTCTGTACTAGATGTCAAATCACTTTAAAGGGCTATCAATGTGTTCAGATTTCAACTGATAAACTGACTTATTCAACTCTTAACAACAGGAGGCAGAAAAAATAAATTGATCATTTTTCATACAAATACCAGGCTCTCTTTTTACTTCTGAAAGCTCACATTAAAATGGAAAGTATAAAGATGTAAGCATGAGCAAAAGCTCAACAAGCCAGTTTTATTTATATTAGTGCATCAATAATGGCCCTGCAGTGAAAAGAACTATTACAATACAATTGTAGATAATTATTCTTTAAAAAAATTAAAACATGTCAAAGTGATCGAGACCAACTCATTTACAAAGTTAAAATTGACATCTAGACATGTTCTTTTAGACTGTACAACAAGCAGAATATAAAAGGAAGAGATAGGGACATAATTCCAAAGTTATAAAGATAGTTCTTGATGTTCATGCCTAGAAGTAACCTTGTAGCATGGAAATACTGTACTTACGCTGTAAACCTCCAGCTGTCTTGCTCTCCCGCTCTGGATGAAGAAAGGTCTCATCACAATGTAATAATAATCAGAACTTCAAGCACAGACATAGCTGCCAAATTATGAACTTTGTTTCTGCCCACTGAATCTTAATCCTTTATGTCATCAACTTCCAGCTGATGCAATTTAAAATAAAAGAGGATTTATTTTCTTATATAAAGACTGCCACCTCTGAGTGCCACTCTTGATTCAATGTCCATGTACTCCCAACCAGCTGAAATTTCCCTTGACAAGGGAGTACACAACCTGGTACAGAACCAGCTGAAGCAAGGAGCATTTGTGTTTGGAATATCACAGTGCTGTCCTTAATGTGGCTAGCCTTGGCCATTTGCAAGGGGGTATGCCAACCTGCATAAACATGGATAAAGCCAATAGCCCCCTAGCCTGTTTCTGGCTAACTACAAAATGAACCTTTTACAAGTTGCCTGGCCAGCAAAGTAAAGAAAGCAATCAACATGTTTAGTTCAACTAGTAGTATAGTCAAACTAACAGAGCAAAAGGCCTGATAGAAGCACCCATTTACATAGTATTTCCTACACATGTCCCTATGGTGCATTTGTTAATGCGTCACCATTTAGTACTTCCTTTAGGAAGTAGTAAATGGCAGCACAATAACAGCCCATACAGCGCTGTGCATGCCACACATGGTTAATTTCAGCTGCTATGTCACCATAGCAGCACGCTATAATGAGGAAGTATGTTGCTACAGCAATGTAGATGTGGCATCATGGTTTGTGACTGCTGATACTACGTTGCTGTAATGTGTTGCTATGGCAATGTAGCATCATGTGTAGATGTACCCAAAAAGTCCTTAAGATAGATAACCCAAACATAGTATATTACAGCTTTAGCTTAAAAATGTTAATAGTAGTGACTGATGGAACCACTTGTGTTTTTATGTAGTTTTTCTATAATTATGTTGCTGTAAAAAAGAGGCAGCTATGTCAGTGCAGATCATAATACAAAATAAATTAAAAAAAAAAACATAGGGCAGTGGAAGTGACATTGTACAATGGTGAAGGAAGGAGATAAGAAATTCTTCCTACCAGAAACTATGATTTTCACAGGACATAAATCCCAACTAACTGATACTTTCAAGGCTACAGAAAGACTGGTTCAATTCTGTTTCCAAAGTCTCAGTGAAACAAAGAAACTTAAATGAACCAGTCAGAGAATTTGTCAGAATAAGCCATGTGTAAACATTAGGCAAGGAAGGAAAAATTGGAGAATTCAGCAAATCCAAGATGACCTGTGTGTCCTCTTCCTCCCCCTTCCCGAGTCCCCTCAGGCAGTATAGGTGAAAATCTATATTGTACTGTTACAGGCAGCTAGATAGCTACTGGAATAAGTGTTTCTTCTTGTGCAATGAGTAGGGATGTACTTAATTCATGGAGCCAGCCCCTTTTTTTTCCATGGCATTGTTATACCCTTGGGCTGATTTGTCACAGCTTCAATAGTTTCCATTCCCCCATACCTCTGATTGGCCAAGGGGGATGGGAAACCCACCCCCGGCTGAGAAACAGACAGCCTGAGACCCAGAAGCATGTAATTAAACTCCAGCTTTTCTCTAGGGAGATTGAGAGTCACTCCCCACTTTGCCCTCCTCATCCCGCTTCCCCTCCCTGGGTAAGCATGCAATTCCCACATTTTTTGGTTCCAGAAAGACCATTTTTATGATGCCTCTATGTCAGGGGCGGGCAAAATGCATCTCACCAGGCCATTCCATCTCGTTCATAGTCCCCCCCCCCCAATTTAGAAAATTAATATTTATCTGCCCTTGGCTGCCTGTCACGTGGCCCTTGATGGCTTGCCGAAACTCAGTAAGCGGCCCTCTGCCCAAAATAATTGACCACCCCTGCTCTAGGTAGATTCTGACAGCCACTCCCACTCCCCTGCCTGGTGAAGCAAGCAGAAAACCCACCCCATGGTGAGAGATGAACATTTATACCAGGGAGCATATAATTAACCCCAGTTTCTGCTAAATTCTGGGTATTAACTTTCTTTGCAGTTCAGGTAATCACCTTCTAGTGTTCACCCTCATTGCCCATTTAAAGCCCTCCAGAAAAGGACAATTGCTTTCTTTCCTCCCCCCACCTCCATTAAGGCTGCTGGCAGCTTCTTTGCCTCTCTCTTCTCTCCAAAGCCTTTCCTGCTTTTTTCCCCCCTGGAACCCACTGAAATAGAAGGGCTCTGTTTTTCCTGGAAAATGGTGATTTTTGTGGGGAACACCTGATAACATTTCCCATGAAGATCATGTAAGCATGAATTAAATATATCACTAGCTATGAGAGTGTAAAGGTCAGGCTGTAGACCTGCCTCTTGCCTCAGTATCTAACCTACCAAAACACCTATAATCAAAATAACTCTAACCCTTTGTAGTATGCAGTTCTTTGGAGACTATTGTTAGCCTAATATGTTTGGACAGCCAACTAGTTGCTGTTATTTCTACCAAAGTCAGTGCTGACCTCGTCTCACTCTTACAATTCACTTAGGTACAACCACCTCCTCAGTGTGCTCCTCCTCCTGCCCAAGAGCAGATTTAGCAGAACAGAGAACCTGTTCATAGGACAGACAGAATTCTTTGCTGCCTGGATTTGTCATGACCAATGTCAGGAAATGAGTTGTATATGAACAAAGTAAAACCTACTACTTAACATTAGTTTAGTCCTACACTGTCTTTATACACAGGGAACAAGGAAGGACTTAAACACTGGTATTCAACTTATTCCCATATTGGCTAGGTACACGGTATAAGTGATTGGAAACCAGCCTATGCCCGTAAAAGAACAGAAGTGTTGAACACAAAACCAGTCTATATCTGTTACAGAACAGAAGTTCAGCACACAGACTGAACTGGTCTAAAAATGCCAGAACCTGGTCCAAGATTTGCCTTCTCTCCCACCAAAGGGTGAATGTGTATTCTTTTTGTTACTGATCTAAAGTACACTGCTTACAGAAACCCATGTAACTTATATCAATTCTGCCTTGGGCTTTTTGAATGTCAGTACCACTACCTAGCTAGTGTGATTTCTGACAGGTCACTTAGGGAGCTAAGACACAGAGAAGCTATCTTCAAATGGGGATTTTAACACTCCTTTACCTAATAGAAGTGTCCAAAGGATAAATACATAAGACTATGAAGCATACAGATAAAAACACAGCAAAAATATATTCTTCTTTGGCAATCCATCACAGTTGAAGAAGATCATCTTCCATGAATCTCTTATCTGTGGGTCCAAAGATGGCCGATGAAGACTGATCTGGGAATCAACAGACTACTGCAACTTGGGCATGTGCTTCTGTGTGGGGTGAGCAGCTCCAGATTCTTGATTCGATCTGTGACACACTGTTTCTTCCACTCCTGCTTTTCCATCTCCTGTTGTTGTCATAAGGTTTCAAAGTACTAAGATCCTTGCAGCAAACTCTTCCTCCATTTGGAGTGGTCCTGGGCAATAGTCTCCCATGAGTTGATATCAATATTGCATTTTTTCAAGTTGGCCTTGAGGATGTCCTTCAAGTACTTTCTCTGCCCTCCTCTTGAGTGTATGCCTTAACTGAGCTGGGAGAATAAAACTTGCTTTGGGAGCATAGAGTCAGACACCTGGATAACGTGGCCGGCCCAGTGCAGTTGATGTTGAATGATCATCACCTTGATGCTCTTGGTGTTTGCTTGTGAGTGCCGTGTTACTCCTAAGGCCCCTTGACCGTGCCAATTTGGCTCGCTGGGCACCCTCAGTTCTCACCTGCCACGTCTTAATGGATTTGTAGTATAGGGAGTCTGCCTTTAAGTCCTCTTGGACATGGTTTGATGGACTCTCTGAACCCCGTGGGTTCTCAGACTCCTTGTGGGTCTCACTTCAAAATAGATGTCACAGGACACCCCAGCCTTATGGGCCATATGAGTGGCTCCAACTGCCCCTTTACCATGTCCCAAACCTTGCAGATGGCATTGACTTTGTTGGGTCTGGGCCTTGGTATGAATTGGCCCCCTTGTCCTCTCTGGGCTCTCCGCAGCCCTGTTGCTGCACCCTGTTGGCGCCGGGGCTCTCCACAGCCAAAATGCCATGCAGGGCTCTGTGCACCCTAAATGCTGTGCCCTCGCTGGTGCCGGGGCTCTGTGCACCCCAAATGCCATGCCCTCACTGGCGCCGGGGTCCCCATGCTGCAGTGGACCCCAATGAAGCCTCCTCCTTCCCCACATAGCCTCACCCAAACCACTGGCCTTATAAAACAGCAAACAAAACACAAGCCCCTAAACTATAACATAACAGAAGCTGCCCGGCTATAATACAATTCGAGTCACACAGGGTGTGCTCTGCCCCTCAACAGTTCTAGAAGCTGCACCTCAGGTCAGGCCTCTCCCCTTTGCTTCCTCTGGGAGAGCTCCTTTCCCCTTGGCTGCTGGCAAAGAACTGCCTTCCTGGCTTCAGCCCTGGGGTTTATATATGAGCCAAGCCCTGCCCCTTCGGGTCAGCTAAATGCTGACAGGTGTGGGCCAACTAACTCCTCCTGCCTGCCCTGGTAACCAGCAGCTGGGACTCCCAACTGACTGCAGTTCCAGCCTTTAAAAGGAGCATGACACCCTAGTGCCCTGTGACAGTGAGAAGAAGCTAATGTTGATTTATCTTTCTTCCCACTGGATTCAAAGGATTTTCTGCAGGTACCATCAACTCCTCCACTGACCTGAGGTATCTCTTGTATATTGGCCATGTCTCAGCTCCATATAATAAGGTGGGGATCACAACTGCTTGATAAACTGAGAAGATGTCACAATCCTTGAACACCCATTTCCATAGGCATCTGAAGACTGTACTTACATGTTTGAGGCAATGTTGGATTTCTTTGTTGAAGTCAGCTGTCAGCCTTCTGCTTTCTTCTACTGAAGTCAACCAAGATATTGGTTGACTTCCAATACTCAACATTCTCTAGAGTCTCACCATGAATCTGAATTACCAGACCTGGGAAATGCTGATTAAAAGCTTGTTGATGGAGGACCTTAGTCTTCTGAATGTTAAGCATCCATCCTATTTTCTTTTATGCCTCTGTAAAGACATCAGTGATTGCCTGAAGGTCTTCTTCTGAGTGATCACAGACTATGGCATCATCACCATACTGGAGCTTCATGACTGAGGTCAAGTTGGTCTTGGTTTTGGCTTGCAGTCAGCCAAGATTAAACAGCTTACCTTCAATTCAATAGTTTAGCTCCACTTCAACTACAAGCTTGTTAGTGGTCAGATAGAGCATCGCAGTAAAATATAGTGAGAAGAGTGTTGGAGTGATAATGCAGCTTTGCTTAACTCTCATTTTATCCTCAAAGGGATCTGTGATAGATCCGTTACTGAGAACCATCACTTGCATACTGTTATGGAGCAAGCAAACAATGGTGATGAATTTTGATGGGTATGTGTACTTCAGAAGGATTCTCCACAGTGATTCTCCCTTGAGAAAGTTGAAGGATTTTGTGAGGTCAAAGAGGGCCATGTAGAGAGTAAAGCAAAAAGATACCACTGGGAGTTAGCGTGGGGGCGGGGTGGGGGGAGGTAGGGGAAAGCCATTTTAGATTTTAGGTCTTCAGCTTTGTGGGTCTGCCAAATTTAAATGGCCAGCTGTCTGAGATCATGCTGGGAGAAAAAAGTTCCTGAGAGGGTAGACCTGTATTTTAGAAAGTTAGTTCATAAACAAAATGGTGCTATAGGGGTCTCTATAACTTAGTTACTACAAAAAAGACTCCTTGGGGACAAGAAGTTGCTCCTATGATTATGTTAAACAGAGCTGATATGTCTAATTATGCAGTCAGGCAGCATAAATTCCCCAGGGTTGCCTGGTCAATGTATGCAGTCCGTGGATAACCCATTCTGACTATATCTCTAAGCTCCTTACATTCTCTAATGTTTATGCAGTTGAGAGCCACAGTGAGGACAAACAATGAAAGTGGGCAGATAAAGAAAACTGAAATGTCCATTATAGTTTGCTACTGAAATATGGATCAAATAATGAAATATGTTTAAAATTTGGGAGTGAGGAAGGACTTCACCTCCAATGAGGCCACTGTTATTTGCCTCTAATAGTGAGGACCTCCTCTTCCCGGTGACTGCACTAAGCACTAGCCTTGCTCCCTCTTGTGTTCTTTCTGTTCCAGTAAATCTTGAACTCTTTTGAGAGAGTGGAAGAGCTTCAACAGGGTAGGAATTCTCACATGCCCTCAAACAATTTCTAGTCTGGCTCTGCCCACCAGACTAGAAATTGACCATGACACGTGTGGGTTTCAAAACTCCTTAGGAAGAGCAGGGAATTGAAGTCTCCTGTAAGTGCTATAAACATTAGGTGATTTATCAGGTGGCAGCACTGCCGTAGCAATGAAGTTTTGCACCCAGGGCAAAGCCTGCAGCAACAGCCCACCATCGCCCCATTCATAGATCTGGGAGGCACATGTTTGTCTGGGAGAGCATGCAATGGTGGGAGCTGCCTTTCCCTCATCCCTATGCCCCCCCAAACAAGATGCTCGTGGCTCCTTCCCACACCCCAACCCAGCTGGGTAGTGCCTGTTGGTGCTCTTTCGCTTTGGCACCGGGGTCAGTCGCCCTGCTTGCCCTCCCCCTTGCTATGGCACTGGGGAGCAGCACTTGCTCCTTTGCTATGTATTTAAAGAACGGAGCCATCCCTCACTCCACTTTCAAAGGACAGGTTGTAGGTGCCTAGCCTCAGGGGTAGGTTCCAACTGGTACATCCTATATGGAAGGGATCATGTCTTTGCAGCCCTGAGTAAAGCATCTGAGTGCTAAGGAGGGGCAAAGTGTAAGCCACAGTTCTCTCCTCAGGATTTTCTATTAGCTAGGGATCAGTGATTCAAAATATAGGTTATTTTGGATCCCACTCTGAAGAACTGATCCTTTTCTCACCTGCTTTGTTGGAGGCCTAGACACTTAACATAGGGTTTTGGATTCCATTGTAGGACTTTTTCTCAGGAGACTGGGAATGGCCTCTTGGGTCATTAATTACATAACCCTGTATTCACAGGCAGTCATTAACTGAAGAAGTCCTCAAAATTGCTACTTCTAATCCTCATCCATGGAACAAATTCTGAAACAACACAAACTCTGTGTAAAATGCCATGGGTAAAAACAGGGGCAACAAGTTCACTGGCCACTTCACCAACAAGGACATAGTTAATAATGCACAACAGCACTACGGAAAGGACCATGACCCAAATTACAAAGGAAGACATAACCCCGCCTCTCCCCTCCTCCCCCTCCAAAAAAAAACCAAACCCAAAACACTCACAATCCATGCTAGGGAAAAATAAGGCACTATGATGCTGGACATTACAATGCTTAAATCTCTTATTTGACTGTAACTTAAAGTCACCATCCCATATGAGTACTACAGTTTTCAAAGCTCACAGATTGCAGGTTCACAGGAATGGAAGCACTTCACAAATGAAGGAAATTTCAAAATTGGAGTAGGACTTTTTCACATCCTGGGCTAATTCAAATACTTTTCTTCAACAGGGCAATATAACTTTCACTTAAATTAGGAAGAACTTCTGCCTAATCCCTCTGGGCCTGCATTCTTTCAGCCTACTGCAGAATTTAATCGCTCTTGCAAAACTTCAATTTCCTTCTGTAGTTTTGCAACAGGCATTCTAAATGCAAATTTTCGGAGGAAGAGGAAAAAAACCACTACAGATGTGACAGGAAAACCTACCTATAATTAAAACCTAATTAAAATCCAACCACATAAACTGTGGGATCTACCCATTATTGATGTAAAAAAGTAGGGGGGTAAGAGAACAATGGTTTAATTTTTCAGTTTCTCTTTAAATAGTTCATTCTCACTTGCTGTCTTCTACCATACAGTATTTTCCCTTTCTTAGAGAATCTGCAAACAGCTTTTTGCCTAAAACATGTGCTCATGCATACACTACATGGCTTTACTCATAAACTAAGTTGGTTTGCACAAAGATACTTAGCTGTGCAATTAAAGTAGCTGATTTGCAGTCCCAAGAACAAGCTATGTGTATGCAATGGTTGAGTGTAAAAAAAAAAAAAATAAACAAACACACCACCTCCAACCCCCAAAAAACCAACCTTTGGGTAAAAAACCTAAACTGTGGGCATTTGAATCTAAATATTTGGCTTTAAAGATCTTTTTGACTACATGTTGTCTCATCCTTACAGCTATATCAAAGCCAATATTAGTCACCAACCTGTAAGACTTACATCTTCCCTTCCTAATTTTTACCTGGTGGTGTTCTTTCTACAATTAAGCAGAAGGACAGGAAAAGGCTCTACCAGACAGCTTTATATAAAATACTATAATAATAATTACACTGCTAGGAGAAAGACAGCTATAACATAGTAGCAGTCAATTACTCTTTACCAAATGGAGAGAACAAGACCAATTAGTTCCAAAGTAAAGGGCATGCAAGCAGCACAATAAAAGATGATAGGAACTGACATTCATTCACTCATCATCTTACAGAGAGCACATTTTCATCAATCAAAGTTTAAGAGGAAAAATGACAAGTGCCTAATTCACAAAGAACAATTCTTTGTTGCCCATGAAATGGCCCCTACTCGGGGACGATATCCAGAATATAAATCCAATATAGGTACAAAAAGTTACTGTAACAAGTGTGGACTGAGTTTACTGGTCAGCACAGAAATCTATAGCTTCCAGACTGTCCTGTGAAAAGCTGTACTATCACACTAGGGCAGTAGATCTCAACCTTTTTTGATGGACTTATGGCACCTTGATGGACTTATGGCACCCCCCCAAAAATGCTATCTTTTTTTGACTACAGGAAAATATTAGAGCAACTCTTCTGTTATAAAGAACTCAGAAAAAAACACAACAGAGTGACATGCTTTAACACTATAGATTCCTATGTGAAAACCCTGGGTTGACCTTGTGAATCTTGTATGCACGCTTAACTGTGCTAACATTATGTGGCATCCCATGACACATATGAAAGGATATCAAGGCACCCTGATTGAGAATCACTGTTGAAGCCCAGGAGTGGGATTTAAAATGATAAGTGACATCAAGGAGTAGCATGTTGTTGTGACAAATCTGAAAGCTCACGTGATTATTGGGTTCATCAATACATCAGAGATTGAATTCTCTTTTTATTAACAGTGTTCAACTTGATTGGTTTCACCAAAGATACTGCTGTCCTGACTTATACTAATATAAACAAGATAGAATCTAGCCCCACATATTTGTAGAAGAAAGATGTTCCTCAGAGTATTAGCTAGTCTGAGACATGGAACATTAGGTATAAGTACTCATTCCTCAAAGGTTTTCAGTGTGACCTTAGGCAAGTCACTAATATAGTTTGTGCCTCAATTCCTTGTCTATAAATGAGTGCTTCCCCCACTCATAGGTAGGGATGATGTTGTGAAGCCTGGGATGTCCTAAGCTATGACAGTAATGTGGGTCATGTCAGTACCTTGAATAAGCCACTAGTTGGTCCTTTAAATGCAATTTTTAAATTCTGTAACACAAAGGAAATGACTGAGATCTTCAAGACTTTTACCTTTACTTGTATTTTTATGTGAAGAGAAAGGCATCTCTATTTACCTAGCAAAACTGTGATGGAATATATTGTTTCAACACTTGGCAAGACCACTTCACCCAAGAATATGTACTAGATATTCATAGCTTTACACCAAAAACTGTTTACTTATTTTAGTGGCAGGCAAAAATGACTGAAATAAAAGAAAATGGATTTTGATTTTTAGGTAATCTGTCCCAAACATTGCTTGTTTTTTAGCTTCTCTGGTCAAATCCTGCCTTCAGAGTTATCTTGTACACTACCTCCTCTGAGCTCTGTGGGAGTTGTACATATATTTTAGGAACACTGCTTTAATGAGTCTTTTTTTGCACAGATTCTGCCCTAATATTATGGGTCTGATGAGGACAGTGTTGAGTCCCAGGGCCCTTGTGAAGATACAGGCCCCATGTTGATTGCACTAGTTTTCCACAGGATCTATTTATGTATGTGTGAGGGGCTGTAGGGACACAAACCCTAGTTCTTCATCTCCAATATCCTACCACCTCCACAGTGGATTCTCCACACCTGTATTTGTTTCCTCAGAGCATGCTTCTCCTGCTTGTTTTACTATAGGGAACTGTGTCCTCTTAATTTAGGTTCTTCAGGTGGAAACAGAAGTGCAGCTCCCCACTGTAACTGGAAACACTTTGCAGGAAGTGTTTTGAGTTACAATGATCCCCCTGACCAAACAGAAGTTTGTTGTTGGTTCCAGGGGAAGAGGAATCTAGCTGCTGGCTGCAACCTGCAGCTGATTTCTCCTATCAACAGCCCATCTTCCCAGTCAGGCTAGAAAGTTTTCAGGGGGGAAAGGGAGCAGGGGGTGCTCATTCGTGGGGATTCCCCAGCTGGTGCTGGAGGATGGGGTGGGCAAATTGGAGCTACTCCACCTCAGGGGGGATCCAATACATCCATCCCACCCTTCAATAGGGGTTGAAAAATCCCCAGATTGAACTCCTTCTGCTCCCTTTCCCCCCTCAGTCATTTTTTAAGCTGTCTGCAGCTGTGCACTCGTGTTTGGTCATGGCTATGGACTGTTTTCTGTGGCGAGATTGGGTGAAAATTATCACTTCTGTCTACGTCTTTCCTGAGTCTGAAGACCTTAATTCTGACCCATTCAAGCTAAAGGGGCCTTTGACACTGACTTTATGCTGTGTAGGATTATACCCAGAGCACTGACAATTGAGACTTTCTAGGCTTTAGAGCAGAGTTAGATCTCACATATAATTGTATAAATCTGGAGTTAGTTACTTCATAGAATCAGCAGAGCTTAGAGGGAATAAAATGATTGTATCAAAATCAGTTACAATATTTTTAATCACCAGAATTGGACATTAAAATGGAAATAGTATGGGTTTTCTGTCTTCTGCACCAATGCCTTTTTTCTCTCCTTTTCATTGGGTGGGTGCCAGAAAGCATGCACATACATCATTCATCACCCTATTTGTCCTTCACTCCCATGCTGATAAAATCATTCTATGCCAAACTTCAGCCTAAGTGACCATTTTAAATAAAATTCAGGTCATACATATCTGTCTACCCTTAAAAAAAGAGAATTACTACAAGCATTCTCTACTTACTCCAAGAGTCATGTCAGTGAGAGTCATTGATTTATTGTCAACATATCCAACCTCATGTTGATAGCATCTGTAAACACTTTCATCCTTTTCTAACATGCCCATCTAGGAAATAATGAACAATCCTTACCAACCTCCAGGAGCTGCAGGTGGGGTACAACATTTCTGTTTTTGTGTTGAGTGTTTATAACAGTGTTGGGAGCTCTCTCTACTGCAAGAGACCTTTTTCTAGCATAAGTGCCCTGGGTCCATAGAATCTGTCTCAGACACATACCTGTATTAATGTGCATGGCACACATCGCACACTAAATTATTTTTTAGCTTCTCTTGACCTCTGTTTTAGGTGAAAACATCCAGTATTTGAAGGAAAAAAACTTATCCCCTCCCACCTTAGGCACTTTAGAAAAATTTACTCTTAAGTGCCTAAGTTATTTAGGAGCCTAAGAACCAGATCATATACCTACAGGGTATATATGCCTACAGGGCATCTAACTGGACCTAGGTGCCCCAAAATGAATCTATTCCACTCTATTCAAATCCCTGAAACTCTATTAATGTATCTACTTTTAATCTAACACACCATCATCTTACCTGAAACCACAAAAAGCCTCAAGAAGGAGAAGGACCCATCAATCTTTTGTTGTAACAGTTTTTCAGGGACTCAAGCATGGTGGAGTGGGATTTCACTTATGAACTTAAGTCTAGTGATGTGCCTAATAAGTGGCTCCACAACAGAATCTAAGGGTGCCTATACATGAGCAGGCAGGCTACTCCAATGTGTTGGAATTTTGTGGCAATTACCATGCTCCAGCAGCCACCTACATCTTGTGCATCAGTCTCCCCATACTTCAAAATGGTAGCAGGGGTGCTTTATCTAAAGTTTGTTCAATGAGCTTTACATAAAGTTTCCCCACCGCCATTTTGAAGCACAGGGACACTGATATATGAGATGCTCCAGGAGCTTTAATTGGAGCAGCTCTAATTAGCTCAGACTGCTGAAATGCAAAAAGTACATTTTATATTTAAAAAGTCCCATGCAAATGATAAAAATGAACATAGGTTATCATTAGTTGTTGATAGAGACCAGACATGATAGTAGTTAGCCAAACTTGCTGGGATAGCTTTGTGATAAACTTGAACATACTTGTGGAAATTAAGGTTCTAGAAAGTACCATGTATGGGGAGAGGAAAAGGTCTTAGCAGCTTTATCATGATGGGCAATCCTGAAATATACACTAATAGTTCTAAACATGTACACAAAGAGAAAAATAAAATCAGAGGTTAACATTTTCTGGGAATCAGATACAGACTTCAGGTGTGGTTTGTTAGAATGAAGTCATTTTCATGGACAGAGGTGATGGAAAAAGTATCTCCACTGCACAAGACAAGCTGGTTGGATTCATGCATTTGATGGGTGCATAAAATCACCAGCAACATGTATAAGTCTAGTTTTTTACAGCATCCTGGAGATATTGTCTCAGAATAGAAGTTGCAAGCATAAGAGAAGCATCAATGACCTTTAAACCCCTCCCAACCCAAGAGGAATGCATTTTTAAACAGCTAGTATTCTGGATGAAGCCAACTTACTCTGACAGCTGAGAGTTCAAGGCAAGCTTGTATCAGAGACAACATCAAACAGCAGCAGCAATACAGCCTAGCAAATAGTTACCTCATTGTCATGCAGAGCCTAATTAAAAGATTAGACTTAGAAAGCGGCATCCAAGGTGTGCGCACAAAAAGGCCAGCTCTGTGTGAAATTGCCTTTCTTGGCACACATGACTCTCTAAGTGTGGAGCTTGTGCCATTCTGAATGCCAGCAGACAGCTGCAGTGGGACTTTTTCAGCTGTGGAACAAAAGATGTATTCTTCACCTGCAGTGCCTTTGCTTGATAATATTGCAATTTCATTCTCATTTTAGAGTGATGACTAAATTTAAACTCCCCAGCCATAATTAGGAAGACTTAGAATAATGACAGAAGGAATGCACTGTAGCTTTTCTGGATAGGAGGAGGCTGTGTTCCTGACAGAGTTTGCAATGAGACAGGATGTCCCAATGAAGGACAAAAGCTTTCCGATTTTAACTTATTTTCAAGAAGCTTATGAGAAAGGCACTTTAGTTGTAGCCACGCACTGGTTAGTAAAGGAGCAATGGGGGGGGCTCATTCTGTGTGTTGGTGAAAAATATGAGAGAAATTTTCAAATGCTTGTATAGGGTAAACCCCCTCAATTGAGAGGTTGTTGGGGATAGTTCATCTTTTTCCCCACAGAAAATATCAATGATATTACAGAGATAATAATGATAAAAAATCCTATTTAAAATAATATTTCAATGCTCCATGAGAACTATACTTCAGGTGCCTCCTGCTTCCATTCAATAGGTTAGACCCTTTGGTTGGAGACCCTTTCCCTCACAGTGTACTCCACTCTCCCCTCCTGGAGAGGAATATCATGGGCAATCCCATCCATGATGAATCATCACAGAGGGAAATTGGGCATGAAGCCAACCTATAGGCTACATACAGACAGTCAAAAAGCTTGAGGATGAATCAATTCAATCTTCACAGTTTAATCTAACCTGAGTAGACTGAACAGATAAGCAAGTGAACAGACATGCACTTTTGATTCCAGAAATGCAGCCATATCAGCCACATGCCTGCAGTGGCCCGGGGTGGGGGGAGGAGGGGGAGGAAGGGCAGCTAGAGCAAGCCTCCCTGGTCAACTGGAGCATACAGGTTTGGCCAAGGCTACCTCACCTACACTGCGAGGTATGGTTTGCAGGGTAATTGCAAAGCATCCTGGGATGCTGAGGGACTGTGAGTTAACTTAAATCTGGAGGGGGCAAAAGTTCAATAAACCAATTTAACCTAAATCACTTAAGTCTGATACTACATCCATCCAGGTTTATCTTAAACCGGTTTCAGCCATTTTGAAAGCAGTTTATCTGCACTGAACTTATGTTGTGTTATAGATTTAAACCAATTTCTGACCACTTATATCAGTTTATGTGTAATTTCTGTCCTTAGCCATAGAGGCAAATAAAGCCACATGAGCATTTCCAAATTGAAATATTATGGTTTTCAGGAATTTGCTTTAAAATTTTTAAATGTTCCGTGGAAAACAATCAAAATAGAACCCCCAATTTTCCAGCAAAAAACGGGATCAGCAAGAATGTAAAATCAAATCTGTATTGACAGAATAGGGTAAAACTCCATAGCTAGCAGCATTGCTGAGAACAATATGGGGGTTACAGCCAATAACAAAATCAACATGAGTCAGCAGTGTGATGCTGTTGCAAAAATTAAAACAAAACCACTAAAACAAAAACACAAATAAAATTTTGAGTTGCATAAACAGAAGTAGCATTTGCAAGAAATGTGAGAGTGCCACTCCAGTCAGCAGTTGTTAGACCTTATTTGGAGAACTGTATCTAGTTCTGAACACCCTAGAAGAATGTACAAATATTTGGAATACATCCAAAAGCAAGCAACAAAGATGATAAAGGGGTTGAAATGTAAGCTGTATAAGAAAAGAGAACTAGGTAGGTTTCATTTGGAGAAAGGCGAATCAGAGTGGGAACATCTTAGCCGTTCTCAAATATTTAAAAGGCTTTTGTAAAGAAAAGGAAGAATAACTGTTCTCTCTTGTCAGAGGGCAGGACACAAATAATGGCCTGGTTTAGATCGAACTTCAGGAAAACGTAGTCATTTTAAGAACAATAAGATAATACCACAAGTTACCTAGGTAAGGTATATAGCTCCCTTCACTAAAGGTTTTCAGTAAGAGGCTGGATAGGCATATTTCTGGGTTGGTTTAGGAATCACAAGTCTCATACCCATGCAGGGGTATACTAGCTATCCTTTGATACCTCTTACAACTCTATGGTTCTAACTTTTTTGTTCAACCACTCACTGACAAGTAAAGGTAGCAGATAGATGCATGTAATATTTCCAAGGGGGGTGACTAATCATATGCAGAGTGTATGCATACTTGAATGGATGGCTGGATACAAAATGGCTCAGGAAAAGGCTGTAGACTCAGGATATAGGTGCACAAAGCCTGGCTCAGAGTTGCTTGTATGTCACTTTGACTCAGAAAATAGACATATAGGAAGTGCCAGGGTTTGAGGAGCTGGTGAAAGAAAAAGATGCTGGGAAAGAGATGGCTTTAGAATAGGGAGAAAGAGCAAGCTGAGATATGGGAGATAGCTGCTAAGGAATGGGTAAATAATGGTGTTGTAGTTTGCTCTGGGGCAGGAAACAAAAGCAAAAAAGTGAGCCATTCAAGTAGAATTAACCTGATAGCACATCTACATGTTTTTTGTCTTAGCATATTTAGAAATGGACAAGGCTAAATTCATATTAATCTCATTAACACATACTAATGACATATTGGGGCAAGGTCTTACAACCTTGCATGTACAGCCTGGGCTGTTTAAGAACTGCACTGTCATGAAACCTTTCAGGACCATGACATGATGATCAACACCAGGAGTAAATGCTCAGTTAGCTTCTGTATTAGTCCCAATAGCATTAGGACTAATAGGCTTTAAAGCACCTTAGTATAGCTACTTTGTTCCACCAAAGCACTTTAATACATGCTTAACTTGCATACCATTGCACCCATTCATTCTGAGGATGAGTGAATCTTATCAAAGTTAAGCACATGCTTAAATGCTTTCCTGGATCATGGCCATGTTCTCCTCCATTAATAAATATACAAATGAAAATTATGAAGTGCATTTTCCTCTGAACAGTAAGCTCTGTATCGAGTATCAGCTTTGTGAAATATATACTACCAAAAATGATTTTTATTAAAAAGACATTGCAAAGTAATCTAATTTAATTAGGAAGAATTATTAGAGACTTAAGAGAGAATTATTAGCATCAAAAGATATAGTATTGACAGTTCAACTTAGTTATAGTCCCCCTCTTATTTATTTAAATATCAATATAATTATCAGACTTTTATTACTCCATTTACATTTCAACTCACAAAAACAAATTTCTAGTGATATATTTTGTCTAAATTAATTATATCTACTACTACCAGCCCTGAAGCTAGAGGGAGCTCTTTTATGGCACAGTAAATCAGAATAGCTAAAACTATCCCATGTTCTGGATAAAGCCTGAACTTCCTTTCAAGCAGAGGTGTAATGTATGCAGCATGAAGGGTTATAAGCTGCTCAACATAGAAGTGAAATCAGTTAACAGTGACATATAGTAATATAATATTAGTATTTACTTTGATAGATCAATCTCAAAATACTTTACAAAGGTGAAAACTCTTAGCACGTTTCAGATGCATGTTCATTGAGACCCTAAGAAACTTAAATTTGTGCTTAAATATTTTATTGAAACATTAAAATGAGTCACCTTGAGCCACACAAAGAGCAGCCATAACAAATAGCAAGGTCTCTTGTTTCCAATGTCTAAGTCCTAACTATTGAGTATGGATATAAGTAACACTCAGACAAGTTTCAATGCAGTTTAAACCTGAAGTGGACAGGCATATAAGCCCATTAAACTGGTTTGAAACCACTGAGAACAGTTCAAAATGTGTACCTGGACAATCAAATACCCTTATGAACCAGGTCACCTGTCCAATGTTATATGTGGACACCAAGCAATACATGATATGGCTCTAGTGTCTTTCAGGCATTGCACATACTTCAGGTCTCCACCCCCACTTTGCAATTGGCTGGTCTGGCATGTGTCCAGAACTATACTTCGTTTTTTTTTCATTTTATTGGCACTTTTAATAACTTTAACTGTAAAGTAACTGTAAAGTATTCTGTAAACCTTTACCATGTTCCCCCCCAAGCCTCCCTTTTTTAAACTGAATAGGACTAGCCTCTTTAGTCTTTTCTCATATGGAAACCCTTCCATATTACTAGTCATCTTTGTTGCTCTTCTCTGTACCTTATCTAGTTCTTCTATATGCTTTTTCAATTGCAAGGGACCAGAACAGTGTTCAAAGTGTGGACACAGCATGGATTTATAAAGGGGCCTAGATACTTTCCAGTTCATTCACAATTCCCTTCTTAACAATTCCTAACATTTTGTTTTCCTTTTGATGGCTGCTGACCACTGAGCTAGTTTTTAGCATACTGTCCACAGTGACAATCAGGTATCGTTCCTGTGTGGTAATAGCTAGTGTAGAGCTCATTATAGTGCAGGTATATTTTGCATTATTTTTACCCATGTGCATCACTTTACACTTATCTATTTTGAATTTCATCTGCCATTTAGTTGCCCATTAGTTTCCAGAACCTTCTTTATTTCCTTGCAGTCTGCCTTGGTCTTTACCACTTTGAATATTTTTGTGTTATTTGCAGATTTGGCCACCTTGCTACTCACCCCCTTTTCCAGATAATTCATGAATATATTAAATAGTCCCTGAGGGACCTTGCTGTTTACTTCTTCCCATCCTGAAAACTAACCATTTATACTCATTCATTGTTTTCTAACCTTATGGAAGTTTATAATCTGCAAGTGGCCTTTCCTTGTAATCTCTTGATTACCTAAGTTCCTGTGGCAGGGCATCTTTGGGTCCCTGCCACTTTAAGGGCAGAGGCAGGCAGCTACCAACTGCCTGATGAGGGCAGATATTTTGAACACAAGGAATATAAAAGCTGCAGTTTGCTGCTGTCAGGTGAGGCAGAAACATTGTCTAGCTGAGCTGCAACAGGAACAACCTTGGAGTAAGGATAGGAGCCTAGGGGGATGGTTTGGAGGCTCCTGGTGGGGCTCCTGGTGGCATGGAAGTCCCCAAGAACTACCAGACCAGTTACCTCCCCAGTGAAAGGTAAGAAGGGGCTCCTTAACCCTAGCCCCCATCTTCACGTGGGTTTTGGAAGCAGCTGAGGGAGTAGTGAGGCCAGGTATGCTCACATGTAGGTGCCTGAGCAACACAAGGATATAAGGTCCCTGAGATCCCAGAGCAGGTAGTGTGGAGAATATTGGAAGGCCTTGCACAGAGTAGGGTTGAAGTGTGAGTAGGCCTGTAGGGCTGTGCATGTGAGGGGGCTAAAGTCAGAGTAGGCCTGAAGGACAGCCCAAGGGTTGCACTGACTAGGGTTGAGTGGGAGTAAACTTGAAGGACATCACAAGGGCCAGCCCTGTGAGAAGTTGTGCCTGGTGAGAGGCTTAGGGAAGAATTAGCCCAGGGTTTGGCATAAGGCCGACCCACGTAGAGTAGGGGAACTCGTGGGAACCAAAGGTTCGGCGTGACAAAGCCAGTATGAGAGTAGCGAGGCCTGATGGCCCAAGAGTAGCTACTCAAAGAGAAGCAGGGCAGTGGTGTGTGTCCTGGTAAGTATGGGCAATATGCCAGAGGCCCCGGTGAGAGAGTGGTAGCGTGGAAGAGGCCTCCTGTGAGAGGGGAGGTGGTATGACTGTGTGTGTGTATGGAGCCTAACTTTGGACTCAGTTTGCTCTGATTTCAGACCAGGAGTAATGTTAATCTGGATGCCATCTGTGAGGCATGGGCTGCAGTGTAGGGGAGGTTTGGAGCAACAGATAGCACCCCCTGGCATCTGGACATGTAATGGGCAGTCTCCCATATTTACCATCTGTTTGTAGGAACAGCAAAGTCATAGCAGGTGAGACTGGGCGGATTTCCCTGTAGCGACAGGCAGACAGGCTAACATGAGACCTGACCCCGAGAGTCGCCCTGTCACACTTCTTTAAGAGCATCTGAGGGAGGACTTTGTCAAAGGCTTTTTGGTAGTTCAGATATACTATGTCAGCTGGATTACCCTGATCCACCTCTTCCATCCTCAGGAACAACAGCAGCCCCCTCTCTCTTCCCTTGGCAAGAGTAGCAGTTGGTGCTCAGGAGATTAGGATGATATGGTGAAAACTAATCTCTTACCCTTGGATTCTAGCCCAGCAGTCAGAAAGTATCAGTCATAATCATTTGAGCCTGCAGCAATCCCCTCCTCCTCCTCCTACACCCACCCATAGTTATCTGCTTGGTGGTTTTGCAGGTGAAATTGAGTTGACTGGGGAGAGTTCAACCCTCTCAGCCAATTTTCTACTGTCCCAGTGCACTAAGTACTTTAATCCTATACCACTTATCCTAAATTAAAGATAGCTTCTCCATATGCCCTCCAATATTCTGAAAGGTTCTTCGTCTTCACCCTTATATAGTGTACTAGAAAAGATGTGAAAGGCTATTACATGAGCTTCTATTTTTTTTTTTTTTGGCATGGAAGAGCATGGGAGGCCTGAAATATAGTGGGTTCAATGTAACTCAACAGTACCAGGAATGGAGAGACCAGATAAGGAGACTGAGCAAACACTACAAACCACCCTTGTGCTGTGGTCAGTCCAGAAATTTCACTTGCTATCTACTTTCTTAATCTTATCCCACATTGCAATCGCACACTTCATTCACTCAATGGTGCTGTCTTTGGCTATCCAGTTGCCAATATTGTAACTATACATCTCTGGATTAGTCAGTCTAAAGAAGGAAGAATTGGACCCAAAAGAATTTGCACAGCTATCCGCTCAGTTTACAGGTAGAAATGAGATTTTTTTTCCAGGCAACACAACAAGCGCAACTTCTCTAAACCAATCTACGTTTCTCCTGCATTGTATATCTTTATTCAAGTGCTTCCCTGCTGAGCTATTCCCCTCATGTTCAATATCACCAACACTTGAGATTCTGGAATAAGAATTTAGCTGGAAATGCAACCAGAAAAAAGGATTTACTCAGGTATCCCATGATCTGTTTTACAGGACAACTTTAGTTGGCTACTTGCTTGAGCAGAGCTAGAAGATGCATATAGGAGTGAATATAGACAGTAAATAATAAAAAATGCCTCATCTGATTCAGCTGATTTTTTCTTTTTATTGCATAGTTTAAATGTATAATGAAAGAAATTGTAAAATGAAGAGTACACACTAAAAAAAAAAATCATTAGTTCTCCCATTGACTTGCATTATTATATTTTATTATTTGTTGTTATTACTTATTACTGACAAGTAAGAAATAGCATAACAGAGAGGAGTGGCAGCAAAGCATGACTCTACCAAAAGGAAGAATGTATATAACCTTTAGCTTGCTTGCTCTTGCTTCATTCAAACCAAGTGATAAAAACTACCACTGGCTTCTTGGGAAAAGGATTGAGTCCCTAGGTCCTGATCTGATATGTTACGGACCATCTCTGACTTCAGTGGAGCTCTGCACATGTGCATGGATTAACCCACCCACAGCTGACAGCAGAATCAGACCTTCATTTATAACTGTTTGCCTTACTTAGAAAATAGATGTTTTTCATAGATCCAGAGCTTGTTAGGGGCTGGAAGGGACCTTGCAGATCATCGAGTCCAGCCTTTCTGCTCTAGGAAGGAAGACAACTGGGGTTAAGTGACCCCAGCGAGGTGACTGTCCAGTCTCCTCTTGAAAACCTCCAGGGTAGATGACTGTACCACTTCTGGAGGGAGTTCATTCCACAGTCTGACACCCTGACTATGAATGAGTTTTTCCTGGTATTAAGTTTGAAGCAGCCTTCCAGGGGTTTGTACCCATCTGTCCTGGTCTTCCCCAGGGGTGCTCTAGTGAACAGTTGTTCACCAAGCTCCAGATGCAGTGATATAGTGGTAACACGCTATCAGGTCCCCTCTCAACCTTCTCTTCTTTAGGCTAAAGAGGCCCAGGTCCCTCAGCCTTTCCTCATATGCCTTGCCTTGCAAGTCTCTGATCCTATGGGTGGCTCTTCTCTGAACCCTCTCAAGTTTTTCCACATCCTTATTGAAGTGCAGTGCCCAGACCTGAATGCAGTATACAGTGGGAGTATCACTTCCTTAGCTTTACATGTGATGCATCGGTTGATGCATGTCAGTGCATTAGTTGCCTTGATGACCACCGCCTCACACCGATGGCTCATATTCATGCGATTGTCAATGATTACCCCTAGCCCGAGCCTGTGTGTGTGTTGAGGGTTGTTTGCCCCCAGATGGAGCACCTTACACTTGGAAGTGTTAGACTTCATTTGGTTCCAGTCTGCCCAAATCTTGAGCCTGTCCAGGTCTGAATATATCTGCAACCTATCTTCTGACATGACCACACTGACCCATAACTTGGTGTTGTCTGTGAACTTGGCCAGCGAGCTTTTCACTCTCCCATTCAAGTAATTGATAAAGATGTTGAAAAGCACCGGTCCAAGCACGAACCCCTGAGGGACACCACTGCCCACTTTGCGCCAGGATGCCACAAATCCACTCATGAGAAGTCTCTGGGTCCTACCTTGTAGCCAGTTTCCCATCCACTATCTTACAGTTTTCCCACAAGGATATTGTGGGGTACTAGATCAAAAGCCTTTTTGAAATCTAGGCATATAATGTCTATCGCGTCTCCCATGTCCAGGTGGCAAGAGACCTGATCATAAAAGAAGATGAGCTTAGTAAGACAAGACCTATTCACAACAAACCATGCTGACTGTCGCTCAGAATCTTACCTTCCATGAGTGCATCACACATAGATTCTTTAATGAGCTTTTCCAAGATTTTCCCTGGGCTAGAGGTTAGGCTGACTGGCCTATAGTTGCCCGGACCCTCCCTCTTCCCCTTCTTGAAGATGGTACAATGTTGGCCCTCTTCCAATCCTAGGTGACTCATAGCAAAACAAAACAAAAAGCAAAATAAATTCTGTGTCCTTTCCATCCATATTTAGAGACTTGAATAACTAGCCTGAGTGTCAGAAGTGGATTGAGTTTGAGCCACCGCATGCTCAACAGTCCTGGAAAGCAGGCCCGATAGTGCTTCTGTTGGAGTCAGTGGAAAATGTCTCATTGATTTTGGTGGTACATGATTGTGTCAGTAGTGGTGCCGCTGTGAATATAGGTACCTAAATTAAAGCTTCTACATGTTGAAAATCTTAGCATTTGTCCTCATGATTTTTTTCCTTGGATGCAGTGATTTTTTTATCATTGTACGGCTTGAATTTTAAAAGAGGTAGAACTTAATTCAGTAGGATTTAATACCATCAAAGAAGACTATAATATCTAGGAGAAGGGAGTGTTTTTATCATCACTGTGATAGCACTGGTTATAGTCCCAGGAATCCATTCTTGCTCCTGAAACTTTTTAAAAGGTATAGTGTCATTGAAGAAAAGACTACATGGGAATAGTTTAAATAGTTTAGAGAGTGTTTTAAATCATTCAAATAATTTTTCTGTTTATATTCAGTTACTTTCAAGCAGCCTGAAGGGGGGATTCATCATGAAGTGCACAACATACCTGTCTTAAATAGCTAAAAGCCTAGAATGAATATTAAATGGAGTCTTGTCAACATAAAACCCCCACAAACATGAAGGCAGAGACACACAGCGTAAAATTGTTTCAGCTTCTTTCAAGATTTTTGGATTGAAGATACTGCAAGTTTCTCCCTTTAGGTATAAAAAGAGAATGAAGTATGAAAACCTGGTTGAAGTTCATTTCACGCAGTGGCATATGATGTATTTGTAAAATAAGCATTATCAATTTTGCATTATAATGGCAGGACACATGAAAAATGCAATAGAAAGGTTAGCCATGGATGTTTGTTTTCTTAGAGGCATAGAACAGGTTGATTCCCAGTTATGGCATTTTTTAGAGCTATGAATAGTGTACAAAATGACTGTCCAAGCTGTGTGCATTGCTGCTAACACACTGCATCCCTTACTTGCAATACATGCTTTCTGATATTCTGTTTCTAAAGTCTCCAGAGCATAGCTTGCCAGCCTGCTCTATGCTGAAGTATATAAGCTCACTGTAACAAGGCTCTGCTCTGTCACTGGGGGCTCAGGGGAGCCTGAACAGCCCCACACCCCAGAAGCATCTCTGCACGCCCAGCCCAGACCTGGGAAAACTAACCGGAGGCTGGGGAACCAGGTTCTGGGATGAGTCCCTCAGCAAATGAGCTGACATAGGTGTGGGGAGTGAGAGAGCCAAGTGAACCCAGAGCCAGAAGGATAAAAGATATTGAAAGCAGCCTCAAGGGGCTGCACCTGGCCAGAGAGCAGGCTGCCTGGAGTTACCAGGGTTTAAGCAGCCACTGGGAGAGCCTGGAGCAGGGCTATTCTCTGTTTGCTTGATCATTTGCTTGGTTGCACAACTCTGCAGGCTCTGCAAAGCCTCTGAAAGATAAGAGGCAATCAGATGGTGAAGCCTGGAAGAACCACTAGAAGACAGCTAAGCGCTATCTTATTTGCTTAACTTCTTTTGTTTGTTTTGCATCGCTAACAAACTTGGGGTGGCCTCCAGGTATTATCTACTAGCCTGGCTGCAGCCGAGGCAAGAGCTCTGAAAAGTGGGTCCTTGGCCAAAGCCAGCAGTAAAAGTAATACTGGTCAGCTCAACTAGCTTGACCAAACATACCCTGCTGTGATCTGCCCATAGCAACCTACACTCATGTTTAAAATACACATTTATTTAAGCACTATAGTGACCATTTTGAATGCCTTTTAGATGTCACTGAATTTAGACTTGTAACATTATTGGGAGGGAGAGAAACATTTGCACAAAGAGGTCAGGCAGGGATTCAATGTCAGAGCTAGGAACTGAACCCAAACTATCTCAGGCTAGGCCCAGGTCAATGCAAGACCTTCCCAATGGGGGCAGACTATGACTCGTAGTCACACCAAGAATCACTGGCTTAGGGAACAGACAGAAGTAACAATTTTTCCCTGATTTGGCCATAGAAAGCAGCCTATAGCTGTGACCAAACAAGTGCATGGCTGCAGGTCACTTAAAAAAATGGGTGATTGGGCAAAAAACTGAAACCTCATTACATGAGGGTTCAGAAGTTTCAATACAGAGTGTCTTCAGTAACTTCTGTCAGTGCTGCGCCTCAGCCTGGCTCTGTTTTCTGAATGGGAGGGGAGGGGAGAGAGAGGAGGGAGTTCAGTCTGGGGCAGTTTCAGCCTGCCGTGGAGGGTTAGATGGGTGCATTGGAGCCATCCCTCTGCTCCCTTTCCCCCACTCCAATTCTGATACAGGGACTGGCTAGGAGAGAGGAGGTGCCATTGCTAGGGTATACTGATTGCAGGCATCCAGCAGCTAGATTCCACTCCCCCCTGGAACCAACAGTGAAATTCTGTTTCATCTGGAGGATCGTTGTAACTTAGAATGCTCCCTGCAATGTATTCTGAGTTACAGAGAGAAGTTGCAATTCTGTCTGTGCCCTTAAATTCCTATGTTAACAAGACAATTTCCAGCTAATTTTCTACTAGAGAGCAGACCTAGATTGAAGTCATTAGAAGCAAGGGAGGGGGACAGCGTGTGGAGGTGCATTAATTTTTTTTTAATGTATTGACACTAAAAGTGTAAAACCTAGTTGTCCAGAGCCTCAGAAATGGTTGAAGACTGTTTACTGCCACTCAGGAATGAAGGGTGTGGTTTTACAGCACAGTTTTTATGAGGAACCCTATAAGCCAACCTAGGGAGGGCTGATCAGAGTAGAATAGGGTTGTGGTAGAGAATCTCCTGCT
>NW_005842165.1:2010493-2014167 GCF_000455745.1 Alligator sinensis | reverse complement strand
AACAGATCTACCACTGTGCTAGAGTCAAGCTAGGTGCGTGTTCCAGACCCTTTAAGATTCCTTCTCTCTGTGCATTCCCTAAGAATCTGGCTGTGCTCTTCAGGTTGGGTGCCTGAACCCTGATTTGATCTTTTGTGAGTTAAGCCTTACTTAACAGAGGTAGAGCAGTCTAGCTCAATGTGGCACCAGGGACAGTGCTGGTTCCTGCCATGCTGACTGCAGTGGCATTATAATCTGTTGCTATAGCTACAACTCCTTTCATATACCCAGATCTGCTGCCCTGATCACATTGTCTCCCCCCCCCCCTCTCCGCCTCCCCCCCCCCCCCCCCCCCCATCCACCCTCACCCAATGATGCTACTGTTACTTAGGCCAGGCACAGATATTACAATTTTACCAGGATAAGTGATCAGAAACTGGTCTGTACCCATAATAAAACGGCAGTTCAGTGTACACGGACTGGTTCAAAAAGCGTGGAACTTTGTCTAAAATCTGCCCCCCCACCCCCACCAAAGGGCAAACGTGTGCTCTGTTCATAACCAATCTAAACTATACCACTTACAGTGAACTGTGTAATTTGGATTGTTTCTGCCTTGGGCTTTTTGAATGTCTGCACCTAGCCTTAATCTCCAAGGATGCCTGTAGACATGATGTGGGTCTGCTCTGGTGTGCTGTAATCACAGCATGTCAGAGTAGACTCAATTAATTGAGTCTGCTGGAGCATGGTAATTAATTGCATTCCAGCCAGCCTCCGTGTCTCGTGTATTAGCATCCTTGTGCTTCAAAATGTCAGTGAGGTCACTTGAACTAAAGTGCATTGAATGAGCTTTAGTATAAGCACCCCGCTACCATTTTGAAGTGTGAGGACATTAATACATGAGATGTGGCAGTGTTTTATTTAGAGCAGCTCTCCTCCCCACCCTTGGAGTATGTGTAAAAGTACCCCAACTGTCTTCACATATTGCAAGCTGAAGAGTTTTCATGGGAGCAGGGATTTCAGTAGTATATACTTACATATATTTATTGAGCCATTGAATTCCAAGCAGAACTGTAGGGTTTCTAATTTTGTTTTCACCTAAACCCAAACAAATGCATAATACAATCATATACTGTAGCTTATAAAAGCATGTGAGCAACAAATTATTGAAAAGAAAGAATACATAAGCATTCTGTGAGTGCAGGTTGGAGTGGGATGGGTATTACACTGTCCAAATCATAACGAACTTGTTTTTATTTTGATCAAAATTGCATTACTGTTGTAAAAAAGCAGGCATGAAACAAGCTTGGCATCTAAAATGCAAAGACACTATATAGACTCTCTTCCTGAAACTCTTCTGCAGTAAAGACAGAACTTCTTTCATGCCCACCTGTATTATTTCTGAAGGGAATGGCTTGTAAATAATACAGAAGCCTGTGGCTTATTTTATCTATTTGCAAAGTAATTGAAACTAAGCAGAGATCAGTTCAACTAGTTTTGGCAATGGCTGCATTGTATGAAACATTTTTGGATTAGCAGGTGAAACTCATTATCAGCCTCAAGCTGTCTTTCCTGTATGTATTTGGTAGCTTCATTGTACAATAGGCTTGCTACCTGCAAATAGTTAATACACAACCAGAAAATAAGTATGAAACTTGGTGTCACGCATGCACATCAAAACTTGGTTTTCCTAATAGCATACAGCAACATACAGGAATAGCTCCACTGACACATTGGTACAACCACCTCATTTGACACCAGCTGAGACTGACCTGTATGGAAGATGACAATACTGGGCATTCACTGTGTTACTTAAAGGCATGAATAGAGTGGGGGCTGATTTGCTGAAGAGGTTTCAACCCAGGAGATAACTCCTAGTGCTGTGAATTCTGAATCCTCTCTGCCCATCACTCACTGCTAAATATAAAAACAAATCAAAAAACGCATCCCCCTACAATTAAAGTTTAATTGCATTTTTAAATTACATTTACTTTTTTGAACCATTAATGATGCACTGCCCTCCTCTTCTATGCCCCATAGTGATTTTATGGATTCCCTCCTTTTCTGTATTAATGACTATAGAGTAGACTCATGTTGATACTAAACACTCACCAGAACAGAAAACCTCACTGCCTTCTCTACTATAGAAAATCCTAGACTAAAAAAAATCTCTAATGCTAATTGTCATCCTATTAGTGCTACCTAATTTCTGACATGTATATTGGTTGTGTTATCACATTCCAGGGCAACATTTCTACACAGAGCAAAAAAGATATTTAAAAAAAGCTCTCTCAGTAAAGTTGTTTTCCCTTTCTAATAAACTTCCATGTTCAGAGCTAGAAGGAAGCGCTGGGGGGTGGGGAGTGGGGGGAGGGTTCTCCTGTGATTCTGGATCACTCTAACATGACAGTCTGGGCTAAGCAGTCAAGGAAAGGCCTGCTCATTATACTACATGTTCCCTCCTTCTCTGTCCCAGCTGCCTGCGGAGGGTTCGGGATTGAGAGTATGGTCGGGGGTAGAAATGTAAGAAAGATTTATTGACTTAACAAAAACACAACTACGCATAGTAACAAGACAAACAATGACAGACAAAAGCAATTTGCGTTGGCAAGTTATCGGCAGTCCCCTCTGATGCCTGATACACATCAAGCTTCTTTTCCTCAAAGTTCAGCAAAGTCAGGCGTCCCTGAACGACACTGTCCAAAGGGGTACCGGAGAGGACCGTGGAATGCAGTTCTTGGGCTCTTCGAGGTCCACAGGCCCACTGATCCAGGCAACAGCTAACTAATCCTTTTCACAGAGCTGTATCTTCCTTCTGAATGGTTTCTAGATATTCCAGCCAATTTAAAGCTTCTGAATGGTTCTGATAATGTACAACCACTCAGATTCCTTTTACTTCAACTGTCCTTAGACTGACCAATTAGAAGTACAAGCCTTACATTCCTTTGATAAGGTAATTTTAACTATGCCACAGGGCCTTACTACTTCAAGGCTTTGCTAAATTTACTAGGCCTTACTTTATACAAGGCCTACCTACATCTTAAACTTTAATTAGGCTCTTAGCAACAACATACAGCTTAATATCTAAACAAATACAGAAAAACACGTGGTCTAATCTTCATAGGGCCTTCAGCAAGCACCTTTATCACACAGACATAATTTCAGCTGTCACATGTCCCATCTCTGGATAAAAGTAGCATAGAGAAGTAACAGGGAACAAAAAAGACAAATGTGTGCATGCACTCCAAGCAGCTCAAACAAACACATTGTTCAGCTGGTTAGCAACACCAGCTTGAAGAAGATCCTGCATGCCAAGCCTTGCTAAGGAAATTTTGCTTCAAATTATTATTGTGGATCTGACTTACAAATAGGACTTATATGAGGCTTTCAGGTTTATGTCAGGATCTTCAAACACATGTTACCTAAGTGACTACTCATTTTAAGTATCAATATGACTACTAGAAGCATCCAAACAAAGGCTTGAGCTCTCTTTTGGACAACTAGACTTTAAAGCAGCTTTAAAACCTGCTTCATCTTCTTCTATACATGTACAAACTATTAATAGTTAAGCATTAAGGAAGAGAGTCTTTAACAAAAATAATTTCTTTATGGAATTTGTTACTTCATGACGGAATGTAGTGACAGAATAGATGGCATCAGACTGTTGAACAAAAAGGCCTTTTAAAAACAGCTTAAGC